>NW_010972731.1:3212002-3535467 GCF_000737465.1 Haliaeetus leucocephalus
CCGGGCGGCCGAGCAGCCCGAGTGGTGAGTAACCGGGTCGGGTCGGGTCGGTCCGGCTCCTTAACCGAGGGTTGGGGGTTGCTCCCGGTGTGGAAACGTGGCCCGGTGCTTCTCCCCCCCCCCGCCCCGGTCCCTGCCTTCCCTCTTGGAGCGGGGGGGGTTGAGTTCCCGGGAATTGATGGAATAGGCTGGCTCGGAGCGGGCAGGGGGTTAAACAGGGCGATTCGGGGCCACCGGGAAAAAGGAGGAATCCTACGCAGGCTCGACCCGTTGCGTTCCTTCCGAAAAAAGCCACGAAACACAGAGTAAACACAGGAGCGGGAGAAGGCTGGGGTACTGAGGCCAGGCCAAAGGGTCTGTATGCCCCGATAGCCCTTCTCCAGCCGTAGTCAGAGGCAGACGCTACCCAGAAAAACAGCACAAGAAAGGGCAAGCACGGAGAGCCTCCCTCTCCGGTACCTTCCCAGTCTCCCCCTCGGAGGTGTGGGGGCTAAACAGTGGGACCAGGCAGTTAATAGATGGAACTTTTCTCCCAAGCAAGGTCTGGTATCACAAAGGCATTCATCCGAGCAGGTATTTCTGCCTTCGGGATCTGCTCCGTGCTACGTATTTCAGCCTCAATTAATTCCCAGGGTCCTAGCACCTCTGCTGCTCTCCAGCCTTCAAAGCAGCTAGTTGCCTCTGTGAATCGTATGCCCTGTTGGCTCGTAAGAAACGCTGAGAAATTTCAACGTCTGAAAAATCAAAAGGCTTAGTCTAATACAACAGCACCCTCTTCCAAACACACTGACATTGTAATGTTTAAACAGCTGCATTGTACCGTGCAAAAGCTCTGTCAAGCCGCAGAGCAGCCAGCGTGAGCTAAACCTTTAGAAAGCGAGGATAAATATTTCTGATTTCCGCCCCACGAGCGCGTGAATTGTCCAGGCCCCTTCCATCTAAGAATCAAAACTGACTGTGAAGTGAAATAACCTGAAAAAGTTCTGGTTTCTCTGAGGGGAGAGGGGGGAAAAAAAAAAAAAAAAAGAAAAAACAAGACTCACAAATGTACAAACATCTGGAGATGACTAAAACCAGAGGACTTCTGGATGGAAGAAATGTGATGGTGTAGGCAGTAGGTGAAGAGTGAAGTTATCGCTGCTGTCCACCATGCAGCTGCCTGTTGTACCTATTTTCCTTAGTGGCTGCAGCCAAAGTTCACAGAACTAACATGAAATTGAGGAGTTAAAAGTCCTTCTAACAGTTCTTTGCTGTAATAGGAAGGGGCAAAACCATCCAGAGTTATTTTTGAGCAGCCCGTTCAGAGTGATCCAGTTTCTTCTCATTCTCTCTTTTTAAAAAAGAGAAGAAGAGAGAGTGGGAGCGTTTGGTAGAAGAGGTCAGGTCACCGCTGCGCTCTCCATTTCCCGACCCAGGTCCCTGTTAAATAAGGGTTCGGGGTGATGCTGTCGTTTGGGTCAAACTCGTAAAAGATGTGTGCAACATAACACAACCTAAACACAAAATCAAACTTGCAGCTCTGTGTTTCTGCTATATAAGGGCCTCTGCTAATGCTCCGTGGTGTCACCCCAAATTTTGCTCCTGACTTTCATGGGCGTTCAATGAGGCGCGATGAGGGGAGGTGAAAATCCATCTCCCCCTTGGCCCCAGGTGGGAGCAGGCTCCTGGCGTGCAGCGGGGACAAACCAGGGACTTCTCCCAGCCCTGTAGCGCTTTGCTTTTCCAAGTTGTCACATTTTGAAGCCCTGTTTCTTGATGCCTGTTACAAACCGTAACATTATTTTTCTCTCCTCATTTTTGGGTTTTTCTTGTGTTGTTCTTTTTTTTTTTTGGTGGTAGGCAAAACGAAGATAATGAAGAATTTTTGCCAACTGGAGAAACCTCCATAGACTCCTACCCAAACTGGTTAAAATTCCACATTGGCATTAATCGGTACGAGTTGTATTCCAGACACAATCCTGCAATTGAGGCTTTACTACAAGACCTGGTCTCCCAAAAGATAACCAGTGTTGGTACGTTCAGATATATATCATTTTTTTATCATTATTTGCTCATTGTTCAGGATCTCATTGCTGTTTGAATATTAATATTTTGCATGGCTTCTCTCTGGCGTGCCTACAACATTGCTTCCTGACTTCTGTGCTCATTTTCCCTGTTTAACATAAAGAGATACTGTCAGCTCTGTATTACCTGAAAAATCGCAAAAGTCTGCCAGCGAGGCAAACCCCATTCATTTCAGAGATCTTATAGTCACGATCAGGCTGAAAGTGCCCTATTCAGTTATTTAAAATAAATATGATAATAAAAAAAAAGGATGGAGAAAAGCAGGGAGCATCTCGCAGGAGCTAGATTTGCATGATTAGCCGATTCTTATTTCGAAGGTTGCGTCTGGCAGCGCTCGTTTTCCCGAGGAAGGAGAGCGGCGGCTGACCTGCAGCCCTGCAGCGATGGCTGCGGGAGGATCCGGCACCGCGGGGCTCTGCGGAGCCGCAGCTTCCCCGGGCATCGCGCAGGGAGCTCCAGGCGAGCCAAGCTCCCGATGAGCAGAGTTCAGCTCTGTTTATTCTGCTTGTAAATCCGCGACGGGTACGTGCCCGTGTCAACCTTTGGCTCTGGTTAAACAAGGTGACACAGTTCAGGGCTGTTCTCCGGGGCTGTTTAATGACAACGTGCGTCTCTTTGAATTTAGCTGCGTAGCAGCGCAGGGAAAAAAAAAACCAAAAACACAACCCCAAACGAAAGGCCTGGGATACTAAACAAATGCACACCCCGTGGTTTGCAGAGGGAGGGAGCCGCGGCACGGCCGGCGGTTTCCGTCAGCCACGCAGAAAATGAAGTTGCTTGCGCTGACCGCAAAGTTGCTAAGTCTGTTTCAGAGGGATGAAATAGCAGGAGCTCTGGAAAAGCGCTGATGGTGTGTTGGCGCCGTGGGGTGAGGTCAGCAGGTCTTTAACCCTGCAAGGCAAAAATTCCCCTGGCTTCAGCAGGAAACGGCCCGGGCAAGAATAGCACGAGCAGCCCTAAGGTTTACATTTTCCAGCGTGTGAATCACAGTGGCTGCTGAGCAGGAATAAGGGAGATCCTCTGCCATCAAGAGCGGACTGGTTTAGCTGATCCGGATGGAGTAGGTGTAAAATGCAGGATGCTTCGCCTCCGTGGATGGAGCTGCCCGCTGGCTGTACTCGGCACACAGCTCTGAGCTCCGCTGGGGCAGGATTTTGAATAAAGCGGTTTGCGGTACCCAGGTGCCATCCCACATGTTGGATCCAAGGGTCCAGTGGGCACCTAGCTCATGAGAGATGACGAACGGGCTCGTTTATTAACCCGCGAAGGGTTTTCTGTCCCGCAAACTCTGGATCAGAGTGATTCCTTAAGGAGCTCAGGTTTGACAATTAAGCCGTGTGTTTTCCCTTTTCTAGCTCAGATGTGACACTGCAGGTAGCAGCAAACTCTGCCCGCGCTCCTCTGGTCCGTGCGGGAGGGTAGCGAGGACACTGTACGGATGTGGCCCGGGAGATTTTCTCCTTGACGTAGCCCTCACCTTTCCTAACCTCTCCCGTCAACCAGTTTCTGGAATATTAGTGACACGTGCGAATGGGGATTGAGCCAGCGCTTTATAACACATTTGTTAGCGTTGCTCTTCGAGCGCATCCATGGAGGAGGAAAAGACGCAGGCTGTAACCGCAGAGAGCGGCAGTGCCCAAGCTGTCCCCAGCTCTGTGCAGAGGTGATGCTCAAGCAAACCATCTCCTGGCTCATCTCTTGAGGTTTACACAAAATGCATTGGCCGTAGCAGTGTTTTGTACTGCATGGCTGCTAAGTGTATCGATCTCTAGTTCCCTCTTCAACACTTGAGAGCTCAGCCGCGTTGTCTGCGCAGGAGGAGAGCAGCGTTTGCAGCAAACTCGGCAGCGTTCGAGCCACGAAGTCTGGCACTTCTGCAGAGCAGTGGGATGGTTAAGGTTGATGTAGGGACAGAGAAGCTGGTGGGAGAGAAAGGGAGGTAGGAATGAGAAGTAACAGTTTACTACTCACTCTTCACTTGATCTTCTGGGCTTGATCTTCGCTTGTGCTTCTGGGCATGTTGCTTAACCTCTCTATGCTTCAGTTAACCTAGCTGCAAAATGGTTATCATAAAAAATAGGAGTGAAATCCTAACCCTGGTGACGTAAGTGGAAGTTTTGCCATTTACCTCCCCGGGGCCATGATTTCACCTAATGTGTCATATAGATGTGTCATGAGGTTTCCATTAATTATGATTTTGATAGAGCTTTCAGATCAAGGGGGGGAAAGGGCCACGGGACCACAGAGGAAGATTTACGATCGTTATTAGCGATTTCCTATGGGATTGTCTCTCTGTTAATGTTTGAACAAGGCTCTTCAGAGCCCAGTAGGGCCTCTTATGCCCCTAACAAAAACACCGAGCTGTGGTTTCTATCAATGATTCAGTACAATTTCCATAAACTAAAACATGAGGTCCATTTGGTATTGGTATCGGTCGCTGTGGGAACTGAGAGGGAATGATTCCTACACATAAATCCCAGTCTAAAATCCAGCGTGTGGAAATGCAAGGGGTCTTTTGCCAATGTAGAGATGCCAGGATCTGAATTTTGCTGGTAGCATCCACTGCCTGCCTCTGTGGGGATTCAGGAGTTTTGTCAGGTTGCAAAGCAAGAAGGAGCATATTGTTAATATACTTTCTTTTTTATTACACAGAGCAGCATCTCTTATTTTATGTTGTTGCAAATTCTTTGGGTGTTTAAAAAGATATGTTTTAAAATAATACCTGCCAGTTTTCAGCTTACTGCAGAGCAGCAGCAGGGATTCAAAAGCATGTCAGATGATTAACAAAGAGTAATATATTTGACTAAAGGGCATTTATAGGGCTGTTATATTGTTTTGCATATTCCCGCATATCTTCTAATTTCACTGGGTTTTTTCCTTACGGTCCATTTTTGTTGGTTTGCTTTTTGTTTTCTTTTTTTAAGGCAGCTGCAAAGATGCCAGGTTAGAAGTACCAAATAAATGGAAACCTTCATAATGCCCCATCTTCAGGCCTCTTTTTGCAAGCAGGACAATTAAATATCCAGGCTTACATGCATTAGATGAAATGGGATATTGCTTTATCCAGTTTCTTCCCAGTGTTCAGATTTGCTTTGGCTCTAATAGAATTAGGTGATTTGCTGTGCGAGTTCTCGATACCTACAGTAATTAGATCCAAACTGCAGCTAAATGGCTTTCTTAGCCACATTGTAATTTCTCTGCTCAGCTTGCATTATTTATGGAGGAGAGTGGTGACCAGATTGATCCCCCGCCATCTATCAGAACTGCTCACACGACTCTGTAACGTGCAGTGTTATTTTAAAATGAAAACGGTGACAGAAGCAATTCCCAAGAGCAGGGAGCACCAAGGTGACATTTTCTTGATGTTAAAGTTTAAATGGAACAAATCAATGGATGGGAAGGAGCATCACATTCAGCTCCCACAGTGACACCTAGAGCTGGCCTTGAAAAGGACAGGGTTACGCAGAGCTTTCAAGCTGAGGATGTATTCTGTGCCCTGCATCAATATATATATGTATTTCCTATTCATTTTGTTCAGCATAAAGGGATAGCTCTTAATTTGATTTAATTCGCTGAAAATTTCCTCTTGCCATAAATAGGAGCCTAGAGAGAATTGCTTTTGCACTGAGCACTGAAACCCAGTTTTCAGAAGAAGCACATGCACAGGCAATTGCACATTTCCTTTGCCTTTCATAACTGTTTATTGCCTGCATAAATAACCGTAGTTAGCTATTTTCTTGCATATTTACAAGGCGTCTGTGCATAATTGTGGCAGCGCTGTCAGCAGTTTAACAACAAATATGGCATGGTGCATTGTAGAGGCAGTGTGGTCTGGGTCTTGCTTGTACTGCTGTCCAGAGGAGCTGTGCTGTGGGATTGCCTGTGAGCAGAATAAGCTTTTGTAATTCCTGTCTTTCATTGGGTTTTATTTTTTGATTCTTTAAATTCTCTGGTTGGAAAGGTTTGGAAACATTACCTGACTGAGTTCATTTCTGAACCTGCAATGCCTTCAGTTTGTACAGGCAGTAATTAGAAAGCAAGCGCACAAGATTACTCAAGCAGTGAATAAATGCTGCAATTAACTGAGGTGGACTCTGCTTCAAGTCAGTTAAAAAAAAAAGAAAAGAGAAAGGCAAGACGCTAAATATTGAACATAAATTCTGGTGCTAAAGGAAATTATAAAAATCTAATCCAAAGGAATGGAAAAAGTGCTGTTGAGAACGTGTGAAAAACACAATGAAATGTAGCACCATTGATCTACTGTATAAGAAAACAATGAATCTGCCAAGAGTCAACAGATTGATTTAATGTACAGTTCCAGATGAAAGGAGGGGACTTAAAATGTACAACAAAGCCTCTGAATGGTTTCACAGATCTCTTCCCCTCCAGAAGTCTTTTCCTCTCTTGACTAAACCGAGAAAGGCCTTGAAATAAAAGTTAGCAGAATTGGCTGAACAAGACCAGATTAAGAGATGATGAGGGCTTGAATTTGTTTTGCAATATGTTCTTTACAGCTTGTACAGGGCCATGTCTCTAGCCTGGGGCAGAGTACTACTTGTTAAAGCCAATCAACACGTTCATGTTAGATTTAAGCTTGATCTATAAATAGGAGTCCAAAACGCATCCGAACGTCCTCTGTTTCAGATGTTACCTGCATCCCAGGCTTTGACTGGATCTCACTTCTCAGGCATTAGCATTGCACAGTTAAATACATTTTAAAATGAGGTAGTGCATCTTCTATATCGGATAGTGTCTGTGGATCAGGAAGGGAATTCAGGTCTTGTATTGGCGAGGGGACAAGGTGGAGAAGTAGCAGACGTGGCTTGTGGCCGTGACAACAGGCTCATAGGTGTAAATGGAGTGGGGATTTTTGGAGGCTTGATCCAAAGTCTGTCCGAGAAAACGGAAGGAATCCCACCGATTTCACTAGTCTTTGGACAAGACTCCAATCCCACAGACACTCGAGCAAAAAGATATCTCAGGGAATTTTTTGCAAAGCCTCCTAAAGTTGGGAAGATTTCTGATCACACCCGAAAGCCATTGCAGTGGGTTAGCAAGAAAAGTTAATGCTGCTTTCCATTTCCTTCTACTTTGGGGGGAAAAGAGAGGCTTTGAGTTGCCTGAGGATAAGAAGTAATGATGGTATTGGGATTTGTTTTTAACGCTATGCCAGTACCTCCAGGAACTGTATGAGACTTGATTTGAGGTACCTGCTGGGAGCTAGCAGGTTTATAAAGTCTTTTACCGAGCTGTTCATGACCTGTGATGATACAGTATATTCAGAAATCTTAAAAAAAAAAAAAAGGTGAATTCGGAGTGTGACTAGTGGTTCCCTTGGAGTCAGAACAGCTTTACGTTGCAAGGCCTTCTTAAAAATACCTAAGCCTGCTGATCGTAGACGCGACAGATTGCGATGGTGTAGCATCCTCCAGTGTCTTGGAAAATTGTATGTGCTGCTTCTGGGTATTACAATTTCTTCAGAAATGTTCCTGCGGGCAGTAGGTGAAGGCACAAGGGCATGTCCGGATGAGCAAACAATGTTTGTTTGGGATAAGCTCCTGGAAGATGATGGGCCTCCTCCTGTTTGGCCGTAATGGCCGGAGGGACTTGTTTAACTGAGGTCTGAGCAGGAAAGGGAGTTCCTGGAGGAATACAGCTCGGAAAATGAGAGGGAAGGCAGTAGGCAGATGTAACGCTAAGTTAGGACAGGGGAAGTAATCTGACCTAGAGGTCTGAGTGAGTCATCTCCAATGAGATCTGCTCTTTCCTGGCATTGCCACCCCCCAGATTTGGGCACCCTGGACTGCTCCCAAGTCTGCTTAGTTCAGAGGTGCATGAAGGGTCTTGCTGAGTTCAAAAGGACAGTCTAAGCTCAGGTGTTTCCCTCTCTGCAGGGATTACAATGTTAGACTCTGACTAGTCTGGACTTGGAGGGTGGCTTTGAATCACCTCCAGCCTGGCCAGCACATCCGCGGCACCGAACGAGCCGCCAAAGTGGGAATATCTGCGTGCGAGTCCGGATCACGTGCGGGGAAGCCAACGCGGAGCTCTGGCACGGGTTTTTGGCCACGATGCGTGTGGCTTCCAGCACGCCCTGCCGTAAGGCACGACGGGACGGCGTTCTCACCAATGTCTGTTTTGGGGAGGTCCAAAGTTTACGCCTAGTAGCAGTGGAGGGACAACATGCCAGCAAAACTTGTGTTGAGTCGAGGCCACTATTGCAACCAATTAAGGCAATACAATAAGATGGATCTAAAAAGACCAGGGAGATGCTTTTGTCTTACTTCAGCTCAATTCCTTCTGACAGGAAACCAGGCCTTTGTGTCTCATGGAAGAATTATTCTGAATTGTTAATCTTCTCCATACCTTTCCCTGCTTGGTGATGACACACTCGTCGTTGAGTTCGGCTGCTAACAAAATCATTATGTGTCGAGTGGCTTCAATTTGCTGAGAAGGCAGTCTTCTCAGTGTATCTGAAACTTTGTGCTTAGAAAAGGGCATGCTGGAACATCCTTTCTTCTTTTTCTTTGCATTGCTGTGATTTCCCAAACGCTTGGCTTCCCAGCCGGACCTCAAAATCGGCTCTATCTTTCTCTTTTCTCTCATGGGCTTACAGGATCTTTGGTATATTTTGGACATACATGTCTCATGGAGGAGAGGGAGCCAATCTCTAAGTCCTGAGCTTCTCAGAATTGAATGAAAAAACATAAATGACATCAATTTTAGAGAAAAAACATTCTTTCTTCGGTTGGTGTGTTGAGGTCGGTGGGCTGGGGAGAGTTGTGTCTGACAGACGGGAGGCAAGTCTGCCCTTTGGTACTGAGGCTGATAGTACTGACCTATACGGAGATAGCCCACATAAACAGGGGTGCAAATTCAGGTTCTGTCTTAAAGAGCTGGGCAAATCCCGCGCCTTCGGCAGCAGCTGGGCACGGAAGGTGGTTGGGGCTGGTCCTGGGCATGGCAGGGGAGCTCCAGCTGCCTCTTTGCTGTCCGGACTAAGCAGGAGCGTTCCCAGAGTGCGTAGCTGGGCTGTGATGGTCCTAGGGCAGCACACGTAGGTTTTTGGCTGGAGGATTGCTGCTTCTCATTGCCTTCAGGTACGAAAGGTACTTCTCATTGCTGGGTACGAAAACGCCTACTGCTCCTTCTTCCCTCAGGTGCGGATCAACTGACACGTTCTGCACAAGAGAGGGAGTTTAACATGGGTGAAAGCCATGTGCTTCTGCTTTACCTGTTCAGTACAAGTTATTTAATGCCCTTTAATTTCTAATTATTTATTTGTTCCTTTGGGATAAACTGGAAATGCAAGAGAAGGCTGGGGTCAGCAAAACAGCAAGGCAGGAGGGATTTTATTCTAGGGGAAGTATAATTACACTGACCAGATTTGCATAGCATTTTGTTTAAAAAATATAGATTACAAGTGCTGAAAGAGAGCTGATGACCTGTCAGTAATAAGGCACAGAGATGAGTAATTAAAAGGATGTGCAGCTAATGGCATTGGTTAGAGGAAAAAAATGTACAAGCTATATAGGTGGAACAAGGGCAGCTCTAAGCTAAAATTTACAGAGCAAGGTAACTTGACATTATGGAGTTCTCCAGTTGCCATAGGTTTTGTCAGAACTGTAAAGAAAGGGATTGATTATCTGATCATTCATAGGAAGCATTTTTAAAGGACTGACTCATCCACACAGACACGACTGCCATGGCCTGCCTCCCCAAACACAGAAGTGAATTAAGGAATCAGGGTATAGGTCATTTCATTTATTCAGAGCAGTTTTGATTGAGATGGTAAAAAAGCAGCCGGTTTGCCAAAGTATATATTTATCTTTTTAAAGTAGCCTTATCATCAAGTGAAATGCGTTTTTATGAATTCTTATATTAAAAAAAATGGCTTTAGAAACACTATAATCTGGCTGTTAACATGATACTGTCCAAATTGTTCGGACTGGTATGAATAAATGTCAGTCTTAAATTCCCATTAGCTCTTCCGCTGGCAAGTGAGCGCATTTAATGTTTGAGCCAAGGCAGCCCTCGGTGTGCGGCGTGGACCCCAGTCCCTGCCGCCTCCACGTGCCCTCTCCCAGCAGAACCAGTGACGCGCTCCCCACAGCTCCGCTCTCCTGTACGAACCACCTTGGGATCCCTTCGAGTTAATGGATGGGCTTGGATACATACCCGTTGTGCATAGAGGAGGTGAATTTACATATCTCTACTGCTCGGCAACAATTCTTGAAATCGCAGCAGAGAGCAGAGATTGCTATAGTATCTGCTCATACTTTTAATGAAGGCGATGTCTGCTGCGCATTGGACTGTACATCCCAGCTGCAGTTGTCTTCGAAAGCACCCCATCTCCTTCCCCGGTGCGTGTCCCTTCTTAGAAGGAACTCCAAAAGCGACTGAAGACAGAGAAAACAAGACTCCAATGGTCTGTTCCTATACACGTTGCTCAGTTAGGGTGCTTATGGAGGTCGTAGTGGTCAGCTGAAGAAGACAAAGACATGTCAGGGAGTACGACCCATTTTTAGTCCTGGTCGGCAGCTCAAAGCCCTCTCTGATACTCTGCACCCGCTGAATCATCTCTTGTCCAGTTCGGATTACCCTGCTTGGTGCTCAGATGCTGCAGTGCTGAATCTAATAGAGAGCAAAGGATACATGATTTTGTTTCAAGGAAGCTGAATGTAAGTAGATCCACATGTAGCATTTTAAAGCGGTTTTGTTTTTTCCCCACAGCAATGAAATCAGGAGGCACCCAGCTGAAGCTGATCATGACGTTCCAGAACTATGGACAAGCATTGTTCAAACCGATGAAGTAAGTAAAAAAAGTCTGTGTTGTAAAGTGAAATTGTGGTGGAATAGCCTGTTGCTATTTTCTAAGCCATTATAAGTTTACTGTAGTATCTCTCAAGGTTAACGTGTGTGGTTCCCTAGGCTCGCTGCTGAATGTAGAGCTTCAGGGTCCGTGGAAACCTTGCCCTGCTAGGCTCATACTAGGTTCTGAGGAGTCTTCAGATACATTACAACTTTCTCAGGAATGTTATTCACTCTGATCTCTGTGAAATCTCCCGTCATAAATACAGGATGTTTTCAGCATTTCTTTCTTATGTAAACTTACTCTGCAGGCCTGAGCTTTATCTCGTGTCAGTGCTCCTCTGGAATATGGCCAGACAAAAGAGATGGTTCAGAACAGCTTTGCAAAGAGCTAAATAGTATTTGTCCGATAAATTATATTTAATCTGTTGATTTATTGTTGTTTGTATTAAAGGTTCGTATTAGTCATTTGGCTGTGGCTATGCTGACTCCTATGAAAATAAGTTTATCTGAGAGCAGTACTGCAAGGTAATGAATCCAGAAAGGGAAGGACTGGGATGATGCAGCCTTGGTTTGTGCCTGCCTAGATCCCACTGAGATGAGGGAAGTTATTCAGATACAAAGCAGATGTAAATGAGTTCTGAATCCTGACCTGTATGTTTGTGTTGTAATAAAGAAAATGACTCTGTGCTTATTGTAGAGGGTTTAGCAAAGACACTCGGGGCTGCAAAATGTTTAATGAAGCTACTCAGTATCTGTGTCAAGGGTACCACTGGAATAATAAATTCATTTCCTCCTTTTGTTCCCACTGTAGGGAAGTTCAGTTAATTTCCTCTAAGACGGTCCATAAAAGACTAAAGTAACCGAGAACGAGTGGTTTGGAATATGTGTTGGCATTGTGTTACAGCAATAGTGGGGAGCACAGCTCAGGGGGTAAGCTGCTGACTGGAGACTGAGAAATTCCCTGTTTCACTATAGGTTTTGCTATTCTGACCTCAGACAGGTACAGATTTGACTTGATCTTACTTGACTGCCAGAAGGGCCAAATAATTGGTCCCACTTGCCTTCAACCCAAGTTTAAGCAGGAACCCTCCTTACGTGCTGTGTGTTCGTCCTGGGAATCACAAGGAAATCCTATGAACTTCCAGGGAGTCCAAGGCATTCGTGCAAAGGCCAAATGCCTCTGTGTTATTTCCCAAATTGCATGCAAATTTCTCCCTGTTTCTAGTGGATCATTGATTGCCTGAGAGAGGTCAGAGGAAGCCCAGATAATACTGGCAAGTCAGAGGGAAGGTGGTACCAGAGAGCATCTGCTCCAACATCTTCCCTTCCTCTCTCTGCCCTCTCCCTGATCATCAGATCATCAGATTATCCGTGCATGGGTCCATCCCCTATATCTGCAAGTTTGATGCCTATAGGTACAATTCTTAATTGTGTCTTGTCCCACATGCGAAATGAAGAACCCAGCAGGTTCGAGCAGCCTTTAAGTATTTGGCAGAATCATGGTTGTGCTGTTGGCTTTTTACATAATGTGTGATTTGTTTGTTCTCCGTTTGCTCAGATGCAGATAATCTCAATCTTTATCATTGGTATGACATTGTAATTCTGGGAATGCTAATGAGGTCAAATCACAAGTTTACCGTTTCTACTGTACTGTACACAGCCTCAGCAGGATGATGGATGACAATAGAGGTATAGCCACATTCCTGGGTAGAAGCAATTACTACCATCCACTAGAACAATAACAGAAAATGATGATGTCTTAATCACTCCCTTTGCTTGATTTGAAGGGCAGCAACACCCTATTTTCCCACTGCTCTTTGCATTACATACGCTACTGGAGAAAGCAGCATTAGAGCTGCCGTGTTCCCAGGCACCACACCTTACAGTAGCAATGCTGCCGCGTTTGTGCTGAGCGTCGCTGAACACATTAGTGATTTTGAATAAGGATGTTTGCGAGCATTTGTCTTCATTCTGATAACAGCGATCAGGGAGCCAGGTGCTCGGCTAGCGTTAAATCTTCCGAGCTCCTTTGGCATCTGGTCCCATTGGCCTCTTTCACCAGCTTGTGGACTGTTGTTGATGAAGTTCTTGGAGAGGTTGGCGGCATCATTTCTTTATACAGAAATAAGCAGCCTAGAACTAAAAAAAAAAATAATAATCAGGCTTTAAAGCTATGAGGCTTCTTCTTGTAGGACCTTCTTCAGGCCGTAGGCACCTTCCAGGCTGTTTCTGGTGCTCCCTCTTTTCTGCAGGGTACCCTTCTGATCCAGGCTTCTCAAAGCTGGCTGTGCCTTCCCAGGACAGGAGGCTATAGAGAGCTCACAGATCAGGGCCAGACATCTCTGGTCATCAGGACTGGCAGTATAAAGTACATTTTTTTCTAAATAGTTTAATTTGAGGACCATAAAATGTCATCTTGGTGGCTACTTCTGAGATGAGGTGAAGGAAGCCCTTGGTGGATGGTCAGGACGTCTCCATGCGGCGCATCCTGTGTGTTTCAGTTGTTACTCTGTTATCAGCTCCATGGCTTTTCAAAGCAGCAGAAATTATGCTTTTCTTTCTCCTGAGCTGATAAACCTCTTCATACAAGCAACCTTCTTCATGAACCCCAGGTAACAGGAACATTAAACAGTACTGAGTGTCCAGCTGCAAGTGAAAACTGGGGCCTCAGTTTATCTCTCAGTGCTGGAGGGGGCAATATGAGTTTCGTCTCTATATCAAACTGAACCGAGCCGCTGTTTTTTAGAGAATAGAGTTGGCATCAGTAGGATTTCAGGCCTGATCCCAAGGAAAACTGGTAATCCAGAGTTTCCCACCCTGCCTGGGATCCGAAGTGCTGAAAGCTGAATGGTGTGAAGTACATATAGGGTAACATGTAGACACGAGACCAGTCTCTACCTGGATTTGATTCATTTGAACTACCTGGAAAGCTGTTTTTGCTGTACATTGCTGTACTTGGTATCTTCCAAACTGAATTAATACCTGTGAACCCTTCCCTGACGCGGTCGGGCATCTGCTGGCAGGAGGGGAGGTCTCCAGACCTTTGGCAGTGACTTCTGCAGGGGAGTCACAGCAAAATGTGCTCGCTGGCAAATTGCTTGAAACCCCACAGAATTCATCTGACTTGCTTTGCCCTTTCCCAGCCTCCCAGTTCCACGCTGAATTTATCCAGGGAGCAAGCCAGCTCCAGAAAGGCCCAGGCAGGATTTGGAAACGAGGAAACCAGAATCTGCCTTTGGCACCTTTTGTGCTCAGTGTTTGACATTAACTGACAACTCTTCTTCATCTGGTCATTGATTCAGGCTAGTGGAGCAAATGAGAGGAGGGAAGCTTAACAGTCAGGGAAATGTGATAGCGGTAAATAAAGCCTGATCAGCGGCAATTATTTTATTTATTTGTCGCTCTGCATCTTCATTTCTGAAATAATTGCCCATAAAGTATTGCAGAGCAAGCCAAATCTCTTTATAAATCCTATGGCTCAGTGTAGATTCCTTTGCTAATTCCAAATGCATCATAGAAAAAGCGAGTATTTGCTAAAACTCCAGGGAAGATTTAATGTATTTGCAATGTATCTTACAGTTAATGTGTAGTTTTATTTAGCTCATAACAGTTCAATCATACAAAATTATTACCATATGGGACAGGAAAAAAATAACAACCTCCCCTTCTCCCATGATTAGTGTGTATAACTGTACTAGTATTGTACAGCATAATAAAATTTATTTACATGATCGCTGATATCTGCAGCTGCAGCTTTCTATATGACTTATCAGTCAGGTAGGGATGGTGTAGAGCCATAAATTTCAAAGGGTTTTGGCTTATTTGTCCAAAAAGAACATGCACTTTATAGTTTTGTTTGGTTTCCCTTTGTTTCTGCTAGCTGGTGGAGTTAAATAGCTGGCTCAGCAACAAAACCAACACACTATTTTTTTTCCTTCCAAGGCTTTATTCTTGAAGGGGGAGATTCTGCTCCAGCAGAGCCAGGGTTAGGATTCCTATTGCATATGCTGGTGCCAGGATTTTGAGAGAGGTTTTTTACAGCTCCTTATGGAAAAGCCAAATAGGATCGAGTAGAAAATGGCATTTTGTTATAGGAGTTGTGAGAAAAGTGTCCTGTGGTACGTGTTTAAGAATGACATCTCTCATTCCCAGTTTTATAGACCGCTTTGTAGAAATGTGTAGAAAGGGTATTCATTATAAAATCTTTGAGGTTTATTTGTTCCATTCAAAGAAATACTAGTGTATCTAGTGAACTCGCTTTTGACTGAAACTGAGATAAAAGCCAGTTCTGTTCCAGCTTTAGATTTTGCTTGATATTTTTAACATCTTTCTTTCTTCTGTTTTTACAAGTCGCAGTACAGGATTGGTAAGAGCCACATGGCTGTTTCTTTCAGTAACTGAAGTTTGCAGTAAAGTCTTTATTAAAGTCGCACCAATTAGCATCAGGGTGATATCAGGCCAGAAGAGACTTCTGGGGTCATGAAATCCAGCCTCCTTGAATCGCAGGCGATTGTCTCGTGAAATCCCGTTCATTAACTGATCAAACACTCCCGATCGCCTTGTTTGTACCTTTTGCCCCCGCTATGCCTCCTGAAACTCGCTGCTGTAGAAATGTTGTAGAAATGTAGAAATGCTGTGGGAGCATCTCCTGGTTCCTGCAGCCCTCCGAGACACGACCCGTCCCAGCACCAGCCACAAAATAAGCTGGTAGTCACAGTCTAGCGCAAAGCTAGCGCCCTGCCGAAATAAACCAAGCACACTCGCCTTTAAGCTTCCATAACGTTCCTGTGGCATATCTTTTGGCTCAAAGACATCCACACTGTTAGCTGGGCTGGAATCTAGCAGCCAAGGTCATGGGGAAGATAATATTTTTCTTTCGAGTGGCAAAGGAAAGCTTTTTACTGGCTTTTAAATGTCATACATATAGCGACAAAGGATTAGCAACGTTCTTTAAGTTTCTCTTTGATTTCCTTTCAGGATTGCTCAACAAATAATGCATCTTTTGATAGGGATATTAAATAAGCCAAACAATCCCCATAATATAAACAACTGTTAATCGCTTTCATTTCCTACAGTAATATTCCCTTTCCAAAGCTGCAGTGTGACTGTTGTACCTGTGAAATGCAGCCTCCAGGCCTGATTATCATATCAATTAGGCTGGTATAATTCTTCCGAATTGGTAGCATTGCTTCCAAATCAGAGGAGTCGAAATGAACCTCCGAATCGGGGCCACTGGAAGATTGCTTTCCTTATTACATTGCATATCATGCTGTTTTGAGGAAATATATTTTGCAAACCTGTTGCATTTCAGCTGGCAGGCATCCAGTATAAACATACTGTTATAAGTCAACATAGCAATTAAATCAAATTGCAATGTTTTCTCTGAGCAGCTAGAGAAGTGAGATATGCATACAGTAGCTGCTATGCTAGAAGCCTTCCAGGATTAACACTTCGGCACACTGGAATGTGCTGTGTGAAACCTGACTGAGCAGTCGCTGGGCAAAGTACAAACCCAGCCGCGATGTTTTGTCACTTGGCTTAAGCCGTGTTACTCTCCCGGTCACTGGAGAATGCTGGGTCTGCGCAAGGTGTGTTACCGGCGACCGAAAGCTGAATAAACTGGTCGGAAAGCTTGAAGCTGGTAATCCCAGAATTCAGTTTATATAGGCGTATCTTAAAATTGCAAGGAGCGCTGTCTCGTTACATCATGAAGAAGAAATGTTTTCTTTGCTGCTGGAAGTAATAATCAGTAATCAGATATTCTGTAGACCTCGTCCATGAGATTTTGGGGTTTTTAAGGTCATTCAAATCCTTACCTACCAAATCCCTGCTGAAATGTTTACCCGAGTGAGACTGACAGGCAGATTTGATCGTACTTACATCAGGAATAAATCTGGAGTGAACTGGATGAATTATATCACTTGATATTTAAAGTACATGAGATCTGAATGTGGTCCTAAATAAGGACAGTAGAGGTTGCCGTGTAGTATTTTAGTTCTTTAACTTTTGGTATATCGTGCATGAAATATTTTTCTCTTTTATAACTAATCCTGTTCATCAGATCAGACTTCTTCAGTATTTCAATGCAAATTGTGTTTTCGGACTCAGCCCTGCCTCTGGTCCAAATCTCATTTATGCAGATGGGAAAATGTGCGGTGACTTCAAGGGGAGCTGGATCAGGACTGAGGCTGACTGATGGCCCTGGACAGCAAGGAAATCCAGTCTTCTGTCTGTCACCCTGCACCGCATTTCCCCTTGCCACAGCTCAGCAACTGCTGGCTGAAATATCGATCAATCCCATCCAGCCCAGGAGAGATTTGTTCTCAAATTCTGCAAGCATGTTTATGAAATGACCCCGGAGTCAAAGTCTGCAAAGTCCAGGTAGCTCAAAGGTTGTCCATTTCGATTAGGATCCGTAGGGATCCGCGACAGCAGCGTTTCACCGTGCTGACAGCCAGGAAGGAGAACCCAAAACCTCTTTCCCTCTCTTTGGGCACCAGCTCTGTTGCGGTGTCCCAAGCCGAGCTGCCCTGGGTTTTCCCCTCCTGGAGCCGGGCAGGAGCTGCTCGGAGCCGGGACGGGACGAGATGAGTCCCGGCGGTGGGAGGGAGCAGACTGTTTTGCTGGATATCACCGTGTCCGTGGGGTTCAGCCCCATCCCGCTTCCCAGCACTGGGAAGCTGCCATCCACCACTGCTGGTGAATTCTCCCCCAAATCCCTCTCCCCTCGCTTCCCACGGCACCTTCAGCTCCTGGCAGGAGAAGACTTCGCTCCGCAGCTCACAGAAACGTCAGCCCCACAGTCTCTGTGACTGGGGCTTTTTGCACAAATAATTCAAGCCTTGCCTTTTTTAACTCGTTTGTTGGGGTTTCTCCGGCAGATGATAATGCGATGCTCAGTATCTATTTTTGTTCGTGTCTTACACAGACGCAAATGGCCACAGGTACTGACTGTACCTGCCCCTTATCACCGTTTTAAGGAAGAGCTGAGTGGGCAGTCAGATTTTACAGTAGTGAAGTGTCTCTGCTTGATTAGCCGCTTTCTAAGTGCTTGTAGAATCTTGCTAATTAGTCTTCAGGAACAAGGACATCCTGTTGTTTATTTTTTCTTTAAAGCCAGTTATTGCAGCAGCTAACTTTTTTTTTTTACATGTTACCACAGTGTATTAGGAGAGAAGCATCTTCAGTGTCTGATTTTAATCAAGCTACTTCTTCATTTTAATTTTCTGCGTACCAAGAAATGTAGTCCTGCGGCTTTGTCTTTTAATCAGAGACCCACTTTCAGTTCCTCAGTTTATTATTTCACACATTTTACCCTGTATCATCCGTGCAGAAAAGCGGCAAATGTTATCAAGGGAAGAGCTGGCATGAAATACATAACCTGTAATTTACTGCTAAGTAACGGGGCTTGGCACACAGGGGACTTGTTGGTGTAGCAGTGAAGTAAGATGTCCTTAGTAAATCTAAGCAAAAAAATGTGTCCAAAATGTTTTCAGTGGGATATGCAGATACCACTACCCTGAAATATTTCATGGAAATTTGTCTCCGTTTCTCTACAATTTATAATCCTTAAACTAGGCTCAAGAGACTGAAATTCAGGGAGGGAAAATGATTTGTGCAAGACTTGTGGTGTAAACTAGAGGCTGAAGCTGTTTTCTCTCTGGAGCAGCATGCACAGCTTTATCCTGGAGACGAGTTGCACCGTACTCGTCTCCCCCCTTGGAAGGAGTTATTTTTGGATGTTTTGTGGAGCTAAATTGCTCCCCCTCTGCCCTTGGTCCTTATCTCACACAGGGATAGCTCTGGGGATGCCCACCGCTTTGGAGGGTGGAGATGGGGATTTGGCCGCTCACGCCAACATTCGTTTGGAGTTTGCTTACTCTTAGAACATCCAGCTCCTTAAAGCCCTCAACATTTCTACAGGTTTCTTGAGTTAGGGCTGCTGGCTCTCGCAAGGGGCAGGAGATGAGCAGCCGGGCAACGGAGCTGATGAAACGGCGTGTCTGGTGGCTGAGGACCCGCGTCCAGCGTTGCTGGAGGTCACCGGTTCGGGCGATACAGTCCCGTGTGGTCAGTGACGAGACGAAGGCTGGGTGGCATTCGGGAGAGACCCACAACCGAAGTAACAGCGTCTTGCAGGTCAAGACAGGAAGGTTTTGGCAAAGCTGAGAGCCGTAGGAGAGAGCGCACAGTGCCCGTCCGAACGACGCCCTTGGCGCGGTGCTATTGGTGACTCACTGTTGTAAACAAACAAAAAAGTGGGTTTAAAATAGCCGTAATAGCTGTTAATAACACAGCTTTAGGACATGCTGGACATTTTTTACTTTTTATTTTTTTCATTTTCAGTATCTGGTTCAATAGTGTTAGTACTTGTTGACTTACAATTTTCCACCCTGCCATAACGTTCTGCATGTGGGTAAATAAAAGTGAGAAAGCCTGAAAGACTCATTTGCATGTGAAGAAGTAGCAGAAACCCAGAGTAAATAGCATCTGCAAATGTGTGGGAGCTGGAGAGTAGCGGGGGGGACAACAAAACTGTTGTAAATAGAAGCAGTTTAAAGTGCTGGATTATGCGCTACGGATAATAAAATATCCCAAGCCAGCACGTAAGCCAGATACTGTTCTCAGCAGCAGCATCCAACTGATCCTGTTAGCACTTCAAGCCCCTTTTGTAAACCTTGCTAATCGGTGGTCCAAATTCTTCATGCAGGGGTGGTCACCCGGCCAGAGGACAGATAACGCCATGGCTGTGCATGGAGACCTGTAATAGTTAGCAGAAATATTGCACACAGGCTTCAGCTACACACAGGCTGCATATGGATTTTAAACTGCTTTGATTAGCTGGCATGAAGCAGCAAAAGAAATGAAGATGTTAAATTAATCTGTAGATTTAAGGGGAAATCTAGCAATGACTGGTATTATTTTCTTTAGTTTTCAGTATGACTGGCTTGTATTTTGTTTAATTCTACCTCCTGATACACAAGAAGAGAATTTTGACCCAGTGTATTTGTGTCTCCCTGTATTTTGTGCCTGTTTGAATCACCACGATACGATAATCCGGCCAAAATTTCAAACAAATCTCTTTTGCATCTGATTCTTTAGGGGTTTATTAAGCAGCAAATCTGATTCCCAGGGCACAAACCCCAGAGGTTTTTCAGCCTTTCATGTTGCAAGCCCAGGTTCTGTGTCAGGGCCCTGAGTTGAACCTCAACCAGGAGGAGGGGAAGAGCGATGCTGTGGTTCCAACGCCAGCTCTGCCTCCCCGGGGCTTTTTTTGCCGGCAGAAGGACGGGATGCAGCGAGGAGGCTTCGGGCCAGCCCTGGGCGAGGTGGGGACGGCAGCCGTCCCCTTCGGCAGACACCCAGTGCCCCCACGAGCCTCCGTGTCTCCCCCCAGTTCCCACCAGTGGCCAGCCTGACGTCTGGGGGCTCTGACACCCACAAAACAGGGGGCCCGAGGAGGGCAGAGCCCACTTTCCCCGTTGCCTGCCTAATTCTCCCATTAGAAGAGAATTAGGAAAAAAATTAGCCGGAAAAAAAAAAAAAAAAATAGCTGGGAAAGCCAGCTCCAAGTTGAATCGCGTCTGGTTGGTTTTTTGCAGCCTCCTGCCCCCAGGTACGAGAGCTGGGGAATTCAGCCCCAAACGTGCCCTTTTTTTCCTCTGCCTGACCTACTCGTTGCTGCCCGTGGGGAGCCTCTTCTCGTGCCTTTGCTTCGGAGAGTCAGGCTTTCGTGTTCCCGATTGTATCACGGCGTCTCGAAGTTCTCTTGGCGCGCGCTGGGTATTTTGGTACAGGAGCGGCTTTTTATGGGCTTCTGTAGCACTCAGGGCACTAACGCTTCGCCCGAAGCAGCGGCGAAACCTCCACTTCGGTGCTGCGGTACTGCGGGGCAGCGCTTATCCGGAGCGATTCCGCGGCTCCGGGCGGTGTAAGCCCAGCTGGGGTCCTGCTCCCGTTAGCAGTCGGCGAGGCCCCACGGCAAAGATGGGTTTTACGGCGTATCCAGGCCACCTCTTCAAATTCCGGCTCTTTTGGCACCCGTGAAATTGTCTGACAACTTGTGAGCGGGCACCGTGCCACGCAAGCAGATGGGCACGAATGTCCTGGCAGCCAAGAGCCTGGGATGTTCATCTGGCAGAGGGGAGCGAGAGCCGAGCTCCTCGGTGCTCGTGTCCAAATACCCGTCCCCTCCTGAAGTTACGGTGGGAAGAGCGGGCACGGCGATGGGGTGTCTGCTTTGGGCACGGGGTGTTTCCCGGCAGAGGTGATACTCCCCACGGTCTCTCCCTGGTTCCTGCCGCTCCATCGCTGAGGACAAGGTAGTTTCCGAGATGTTTTCAGCCCCAGCTCCCCGTTTTGTTGGGGACAGCCAGCACCAACGCTGTCCTGTGTCCTCCAGAGACTCACCCTGAAGGCGACAGCACAGCAATTCTTTTTTTAACTACCTCTGCTAGGTGGTTTCCTACGAGGGGCTGGCTCTTGGCAGAAGTGAATCCTGGGATGAAAGGATTAAACCAGCCTCTTCGAGGCTTCGCAGAAATTGTCACAAGGGCTTTCTTTAAAACATAACTCCAGGGAAGGCTTATCGCCCCGAGGGGCAGCTTTTCTCACACAGGCGTGCATTTGATGATGATTGACACTTCATTAATTAACTGTTATTAATTAACCCCATAATCTGAAAGGATGGAGGGGAAGAATTCCTTGCAGGCCTGGATCCTGTCATTTCTTTGAACACACGAGTCCCCTGTTCTGCTGCACTCCCAAATCCATCTGTCTTTGGGACCGAAGGAGCTCGTAAAGAAGGCAGGAATAATGAACAACTTTTATAGCCCCCCCTTCACCACCTTCATTTCCTGACAGCCGCAGTTTAAACATGATTTGCAGGAGTGAGACTATTTGTACCTATTACTCTGAGTTTAGAGGAAGAGAAACGTGAAAAAAAAAAAAAAAAAAAATCAGTTGTCGCCTTTCAGCCTCCCCTTGTTCCCTGCTGTGCTGCTGTGTAGGATATGATGCTGGGAAGGATGCGGGATCCGTCCGTAATATAACATTGGCTCCGCGTGTGGATGGTCACATACCTCCTTTTAGGCTGGTCGTGCTACGAAAGCCCCAAGTTAGGACAGAAAACCTTTCTTGCCTCTCTGATTTAGCTCCAGCGTGATGACGTCCCCGCTGCTCTCCACAGCCTAAGCCGTCCTAAAGTGCCGAGCTGCACCCAGAGCGGCGGCGGAAGGGACAAACTCTTCCCGTGCTGACTTCAGCTGGGCTTTGCCGGTGTCCTTGAAGACTTTATTTTGCTCTAATCGTTTTGAGCCAGCCCATATCTTCTGCCAGTTCTGCCTGGTGGCCTCTAACAATCTCATATGTCAGGCAGCAGCATGATTATAGCTTTGTTTAACTTACTTCGCATTTGCCTTTCAAGGAGCAACAATGCAGCAATTCGGTAGACTAAATGTGGCCTAAGAAAAGAAATTGTCCTGTTTATCCACAAACACCAGCTTCTTGGGGTGATGCCAATCTTGATAAGACAGCAGTGGTGCTGATAAGCCAATAGTCATAATCACCGATCAGTGTTTCGCTGATGTTTTGGCAAGGGTTTGTGCCCAATATTGTTGACCCTACGCTTTTCCTATTATGTGCCGCATCCTTTGGCAGGAGAAAGACCTTCTCAGGGATCAGAATGGTACCTATTTTGCAGGAGGTGCCTAAACCGCGTTATGTTTGGCATGGCTTGTTCCTTTTATTCAGGGTCGTACATCAGGGTTCATCCCTCCCATGCAATTTCAGGCACAGCAGGATTAATCCTGCCATTTTGCATCTCTGCAATTGGGAATGGTCTCACATTGCTGACATCTGAATTACGTTTTTAACAACAATTTCCTTTGTTACATAAAACGAAGCCAAAACAAACACTGGTATTGGAGGCTCACTTTCTGGTTTAAATAACACAGACCTTTAAAAGGATGAGGGCTATGAATCATTTTTGTGTAGATACTGGGTTTGTGTTGTTTACTTGCTTGTCTGTGAAGGATTTTGTTCTTTTTTTTTTTTTCCCTGGCAATGTAAGTCTATCACTCTTGATGCAGTAGGACAGTTTGGAAAAGCTCCCTGGTCCCTCTTATCTAACTCTACTGTTATTAGATTATTGTATTCTCTCTTCTCTCCCTTCCCCTAAAAATTTACTCACTAAAAGGGTAAAATTGCAGTGTATCGAATTGCCTGATAGTGCACCGATTCTTTGTTGCAATATCTTCTAGATTTTAATAGCTACAGGCCTTGAAACTATTTTGGTGTTACCAAAGACATTTAATATCTGTGAACTTAGGGAAGGTATTTTCTGGCACTCAGCAATGACTCCAATGCCCCAAAGAATTACACTCAACAGCCCTGAATTTCAAAGCCTGACATCACTGCGAGCAAGGAATACAAATCCATCAACAGGAGCAGGATTTTAATTGCTTTTGAATGATTCTATAGAAATCTAAAATTGCTTTGTGGGATGAAAAAAAAATCCCCACTTTTATCTGTGAAGAGGTTTTAATTCTGGTGAATAAAATAAGTGGCTGCTATAATAATACAAGATTTTTTCCCTCTGACTGTGTAGCTGTTCCTTCAGCCCCTGCCTGCTGGGATTTTATCCTTGAGCAGTGAGACATCGGAGTTCATCAGATATTATACGTGGCAATTGCCAAACCAGGAGAGGCTCTTTGGTGGCTGGAAGATTTGTGCTTCCATTACATTAGCTGTTAAAAAATGAGACCACCTGCATTCTTTTGCAATGTGACCTTCTCTAGCTGGTCATATGCTGTGTTTTCTCTGTGATCTGATCTGATTTTAAGGGTAATCAAAAGGCCAACAGTGCTTTAAAACCCAGTAATACCTTGACTCTTGCTTTATAGTTTTCTTTTCTTTTTTTTTTTCTCTTTCTTTTATGAAAGGAACAAAAACCTCTGCAGACATTTCTACATCTGGCTTAGCTTCTGGTTAAATGCATCCTCAGGGAGTGCTGGAAAATACACCTTCTCCTGTTTCGAAGGGAAGCAAATGAGTCATATTTTCCAAAACAGTTTTCAAGGAAAGGGATATCAGAAGTTGTTTGTATTTTCCTGTTTAACAGATCTGGCGAATACTTAAAAATGGTCTGCGTCGCAAGAGAAACACCACTGGGGTGTGAATATTTCCATTGCCTTGGCGAACGGCAAATGCCTTCCCAGCTGGCACGTATCGAGGGGGCGTTGGGACGGTGCAGGTTGGGGTGGTCCCGTCCCTGTCCCGCCCCTCTGGTTTGGGGGGGGTCATGTACTGTGGCAGGTTTGCAGGCAGAGTGGGCATTTTTTTCCCCTCCATCACTCCCCGGGTGGGCTCTGAGAGGGGTCGCATCGATTTTCGGGGTCTGGGGTTATTGGGTCTCGGTGGGCGCGGTGGAAGGGCTCTCCTGGGTTTCAGAGGGAACCAGATCTGGTTTCTTGTCTTATCTCAGCATTTCTGTTTGTCAGTCAGCTGGAGGAATCCCCTTCCCCTGACCTAAAATATTCAGGATGCCCAAGGGAGGAATCGCAAAGTAGGAGATATACAGGGTCCCCAAACTGGAGACCACAGTGGAGGTGGGGAGCCTGCCCCATCTCCTGCCTCTCCGCATGGAGACCCTTTCTGAAACCCTTTCTGAAACCCTGAACAAACCTCAGCCCGGGCCAGGGCATGAAAAAGGTGCCAAAACCCCCATCTCCACCCAAACCGTCATCACCAATGTAGCTAAAACTTTCTGAAGGCTCTCAAGGACATCAGCAGGCATCTCTCAAGTGGAGTCACAATATCGTCTAATACTGGTCAGTAATAACATTTCCTTAACCAGGGATTAAAATTATTGTTGAGCTTGTTTTAGGGAGAGAAAAAAAAAAAAAAGACAATCTAGTATTTTATATTTTAGTTAGCTTTAAACTTACAAAAAGGTGATTGGTTGCAGCATCTGAAATTCTGCACTGATATTTTTCCTGTCATGTGAAGCATGTTGATACTAACATGTATTAAAGTACAGAAAACCTTCCTATTGAGGGCTTTAAAATATTTTTAATTATTTTCAGAAATAAACCTGGCCATTATTGTATTTTTGAAGGACAATTATTTTGTCCTTTCTTGCATAACTACACATTTTAAAATACATTTTAAAATAATTATTTCTAAATCGTTTTTCTTCAAATTGACCATAACAAACCAGACAAATCTCTTCAGGATTAATTTTCCACCTAGCTGAAGAAATTAGCTATTGCTTTCTCCCTCCCACCTCGAAGCCGTGCTAGAATGGTTACCTGGATACCCTGCCTGTAAAGGATGTATGTGCTGAAGCAATTTAAATAGCCTGATTTGTCATCTAACTGCAGACATCATTAGCAAAGCATTATTTGGCTGGAACATTGTAGGCTGAACATGGATAACTCCTCTGTGTTGAGAGAGATTTAATTTAACCACCTTGTGACCAAATATTGCCTGTCTTGAGCGTAGAGCTGCAGCAAGTCTAGTGTGAGGAATACGAGCTGTATCTGCGTGGGAAATTATTCTCCTGTGGTGTATAGCTATTGGAAATGTACTCTGCATCAGGATGAAACAGGCTCTTTCAAATATGTTGCTTCAGAATCTACTGGTTTGTTTATTTGGGGGCAAGGAGATAATTTTTGTATGATGGGGAAGAGGGAAGGGCAGGAAATAGAAGCCTGGCTTTTGCTTTTTTCCCCTGTCACTTTTCTCCTTGTCACAGTCCCTGTTTTAATTTATTCCTCTGGCTATTGTCTGTATTTTTCAAATGGTAATTCCATCAGGGTGGAAAGACCCTTATAATCAGGTTTTAAAAAACATGCTGGTGAAATTACAATGATGACTTGAAATTAATTTTACTGCATACGATAGTGTGTAAAGCAGAAAATAGTGGCCTCCTCTGATAAATCCTGCATGTCAGAAGGCAGAAATAGTCATTTACTTGGAATCTGACTATTGAGCATGGTCAGGGAGGTGGTCTGTGCATAACAATAAGGAACGCGTAAAAACAAATCTGAGCTTTATAAAGAGGATTTTGTTAGTTCTCAGATCACTTTTTAGGTCTGGACTGAACCTAACATACCATTTTAAGGCTTTAACCAAAATCGGTTTATTTGTTGTTGATTCCAGTACGATTTGAAAACTCAGCTAGAGTCTGGAGATTTGTCAGGTAGGTTCAATAGACCTGCATTCTCTCATCTAAGCTAATTCTGCAGCTACAGCTGAACTGCAGGAGCACCGCTATTGCATAGGTGCCAATTACGTATTTCTGAACATCCTTCTTGGCAAATCAACTCCCAAATCAGGTTCGGGACTCATAGTCTTAAATGAAGCACGGTTGCAGAATATTCTGCTGATCTATGGTGCAAGTCCTTTTCCTTTAGTAGTAATTGATGTTACAAAATGTTTTATGGCTTCTGTCATTAGTATTCCCAATTGGCTCAATCTACAATTTACTTCGTGCTGTAAAAATGCTCAGAATTTTCTACTGATTAGCAGCAACAGTAGGGCATGTTTCTAGATTTATCAACATGGGATATTTTTGGGTGGGTAAGGAGTCTTTTGTCTTCAAATTAAAATGTGTCTAGGCACTCTTTTTTGTTACAAATCTAGCAAAACGCAGATACTTTTGACGTGGTAATTAAATTCTTTCAGTGGCATACAGTCTACTATGCACAAGGCTTCAGTATAATGAATATATTTATTTCAAGGAAACCTACAGTATTTTCCTTGCCATTTGTAGGACTCAGCATATAAATAATGCAGACCATGCTGTGCTGCTTTTCAGTTCATCCCAGGAAATTATGCCATTAAAAATGCCACGGTTCTTTCAGGCACACACAGACACAGCAGGTAAAGAGAATATTCATGTGATGAACAGTGACAGAAGCAGCATCAGCAATACATAACCCTGCAAAGCACACCTCAGACAATGAAATTGTTTGCAGTAATTATAGCGTGGAATGAGACCGTTGTTTAACTTAACATCATGGCAGTCGAACTATGATCCGTCAAAGTGGGCTCTGAATTTGTAACCCAGGGTTAGGACTCTGAGATGCAAAATAAGGTGAAGTGCAATGAAGAGCTCTGGAGCCTCCCCTGCCACCCCAAACACGCACAGTCAATAAGCGTAATGAAAATGACGCACATTTGAGCAGTTTTGGAAATAAAAGGTCCCCATAAATTCCTCACAGACTTGTTTTTGTTTGTGAGCACATGCTGCCATTCGAAATCTGTAATTCAGGTGTTAAAATATCTCCTCTGCGAAAATAGCGGTCGCTTTTGCAGTGTTCAGGCAGCAAAGGTCATCTGGTGTGTAAAAGCGCAGTCGTGTCCCTTTGCTTGGTAAGGTAAGAGTGTTTTGTATGTTTAAGAAGGAGAATTTACCATCTACCATTTGTAGGCATTACTTATGCATAAGCAGAGCTTTAGTACGTGTTGCAAATGGAAATCAAGTACATGATGTGCCTAGAAGGAGTTTATCTAACTATTTATGGGCTGATCACATTTTGAGCTAGAACTCACTTGGTTATTTTTAGTTAAGTAACGTTACGGTAGTAGTTGCCTTTTAAAGAAGCAAGAAAATTCTCCTGGAATTCACAGACCTTTCTCGCGGGGTCTCATTTCAAACCTTCATGTCCCCACGCTCAGTGTCCTTGGAGGAGAAGCTGAATCCCTAATTCCGTGGGGCTGCCCGTCTAATTGCGGATCAGTGAGTCGCAGCTCAGAGACGGACTTTAAGCTCCCACAAAGCAGCTTTGTGTGTCTTTGTGGCTTTCCATTTTCCCTCCCAGCTGCGTGCAGAGCGCTCGCATGGGTTTTGCCAACTTGGAGCCAGCCGCTCTGGTTTGGAAGTGGACCGTGTCTGCTGTCTGGCAACCCAGGTTAGGTTTTCCCATCCCTCAAAGGTGGTACCCATGTGGAGTGCATGTGTTTGCCCGGTGGTTTTGGAATAGATCCGTTTTCAGAGTTGGAGTTAGGTGTAACTGGTACAAAGGGACATTGTACAGGAATGAATTAGCTGAGCACGAGGCTCGTGTGTGAAAAGCCTTTGCTGGATCTCTCAGAATAGTTCAAAAAGCCCCAAAATCTCACTGTCTTTGAAAAAAGCCTCAATCTGCTTTCTTGTCTTTATTTTCGTGATAAATATCAACAGTTTCAGGCAGTTGCTCTTTGATACACCTTTGCAAAGAAGTTCCAATAACTTTAGAGATGCGGATGTAAAACGTAGCTACAGCACATCATTAGCATGAGTAACTATTCCTTCTTTCTAATAAAAAAGGAATGGAAAACCATTAAAACGCACAAAATAATAAGCCAGAAGCATATAATTTAATATGGTCATCTATTTGGAAATGCACATCGTGCATAGATAATGAGATGTATCAGCAGGGAATCCGCAGCCATCTAACAAGTAAGTTGTTTTGCAGTTACAATCTGACCTGTAGATAAGTGGAAACAATGTCTTCATTAAACTTACAAAACTGAATATTGATCATTAGCAAAACCAGCACTGCAAGATGGAAGGGAAGTTTTGCTATGTCCCCAGGAGCTGTGTGTGCGTACCTAATGGCAGGATTTAACTATTAAGGTCATATCAAAAATAGATCTGCTATTTGGCCACAGTGCTTACTGGCCTGCTGCAGAGGCAATCGGATTTAGGTTCTACTTTAAAGACTTACTGTATGTTGGGGGAGGAAAAGGTGTATCTGGAAATATGTCCTAAAAGACACGACTTCACAAGCAGTGTCCAGTAAAGTCTTTAGTGGGGATGAACTGGCTCTGTAGTGGAGATGAACGTTGTACTGAATGCACTTTCTTAGACTGACTCGTCCCCCCGTCCTTTCCAGCAAGCTATGAAGCAACCTGTGCTAGTGCAGAGCTTTTGGAGAGCGTGTTTTCCAACCCTGCCTGAGACTGCTATAGCCTGGTCTAGTCCGTACAGGTTTCTCCAGTGCCTTCTGATAGCACTGAGCTGGGAGACTATTATCTGCCAGGTGTGGTTTCTTCTCTTTTCCTCTTATTTTTTTCCTCCAGTGTACAAAATGAAGAATAATTGAGTGTTTAATTTTGATAGGACTTTACGGGAGGGTTTTTTTGTTTGTTTTCAATGTTCGCATTGCTCTGTCCTCTGCTCCCTGTTAGTGGAGGTGGACCAGAGCTGGATGGTGGGACCGGGAGGTGGCAACGCTCCGAGATTCCGGGGACAGTCCATCTCACGCTCTCAGAGTGCACAGCAGTTACGTAGGTGAAATCCCTCTTTTAAAGAATGTGATTGACGTGACAGCATGGCACCAGTGTATGTGATGCTGGAAATCAAAGGGTGGAGCTAATATTTTTAAAGATGCAACTAAAAAGGTCTATAAATGTGTAGAAAATGGAATGGCAAATTTAATCCTGCTTTGCACCTTTGGGTCAGTTTGCAGGTATTCCTGTAGGTGAGCAATGAACCCACCTTATTTTGTTTTCTTTGTTTTCCTCTTCTACCTGTTTCAACCAATAAGCCGATTCAGAAAGTAGTCTGACTGTCTGTAACTAATCCTATAATACTTTCTTGACATTCATCTTGTTGAGCATTTCTGTCAATACAGTCGTTGCCTGTGAGCTGCATGGAAAACAGTGCCCAGGAAAAAAACCCAAACAACAGGTTTAATTCTTACCAATATTTGTGATAAGATGAAGATCTTCACTCAACTTTATTGGAATTTACTCAAGCGTATGGTAATAGCAGCCTACTGGAGATTGCTAGGGAGGGAACTCGAGGGACCTGTAATAAAACACAAGAAGATGGCTTGTGTATTCTTTTTTATCCAAGATCTCAGTCCTGAAAGTGTCAGACACACAGTGTGCTTTGGACAGAGTTGAAATTCCAGTATTAATTTAAGACTCTTCTACTCCTGCTCTTGCTTAATCCTGCAATATCCGCCTTGATATTAGCAAGAGCTGTGGAAGATGTCATGGACGTATTTAAACTAAACACTAAAAACAGAGGTTATGTCTTCTGCCCCCCACATCCAGGCACGGACAAGAACAGGGTGTTTGCTGTCACAGATGGCTCGTTTACTTATTCACTTTAATCTGCATCTGCTTCACACTCCACTGAAGTCAATGGGAGACTTTTCCCATGACTTTGCTGGCCTTTAAATTTGAGTATGGGCAGGTCAGGTCCCAGTTTATGAATTGGCTCTGTCCTTCCTCATGCAGTTCACCTTGAACTCAATGGGAGACCTTCCACTGAGGAGAAGGGAAGTTGGATCAGACCCAGGGAAAACCAGTAAGTGCTGAAGGAATGAAATGGTGAAGTCCAATGATTAAATCATGCGATTGCTTTGCTCCACCATATACTTATCCTGACAGTTCATATTAAAAGGTAGGAAAACTGAAATACAAGCATCCTTGGCTTTAGTAAAAACATAGTCCTCTCTTTGAAACCAGACTCCCACACAACTCCTGTGGGCTATGCACACACGTATCTATTGCACGGTACAGTAGATAAGCTTCATATTTTGTAGACATTTAAACGCAGTTAAAAATTCAAGGAGAGGTAACCAGACATGCACGGTTAGAGAAAAGCAGCTGCATGTCATAAATCAGGTCCATAAAAAAAAAATTGGCAACGATGTCATTTCACTAAAGGTTTTACTGCACAACTTTTGCAGATTTTTCCTCCCTTCTCTTGTCCTCTACTCTTGTCTCTTTTTTCTTGTGCTTTTTTTTCTAAGGTCTGCTTTTATTATCAACCCTCACATACTTTATTGTGTAATCTTACCTTATCTTACCAAGCAACCTCAACACAGGGAGGCTTTGAAGTTTAAATTAGCCGAACCTGATTTCTAAGTCTCGTGAAGGGGAGGAAACCACCTGTTTCACATCGAACACTAACTCAGCTGAGTCTCGCCGGTGAAAAGTGTTCCTCTCTGTATGCCTGTACACACGCACACAAATACAGCCCCCCCCCTCCCTTCTTCATCTTCACTCCAGGTTTGAGTGGATGCGTTTTTGCGATCCACCAAGCGTGAATATTTCTCTGCACCTTGAGCGTGGGAGTTCACCGAATGCATTGCACTTGATGGGAGATGTTTATATCAAACAGCAATTGCTCTGAGCAGCCAAGCCAGCGAGAGTCTTTCTTCCCTTGTAGTGTCGTGGAGCAGATCCCCTAACATCCTTCTCCTCTTTGTTTTTTTCATATGGGATATGTTTCAGAGATTTCAATAAGTCTTTTTTTTTTTTACTTAAGAAGAGCAGCTTAGGCCAACACTGAGCCCTTTTGAAATCCTGCAACTACCGTCCTTTTAAATGTTGCTCCTCAAAACCTCCACCTACTTTTTTATTCCTCAAATGCTGTGTCTATAACTAGGATTAAAGGAGAAGGATAATGCTCTGTGGGGAGCGGGGACTACGTTTGCAGCCCCCAGAAGCAGGGCCCGTGTGGAGGTCAGGAGATTAAAATCCGCCTTCTCAGTGGAGATGCAGAAGAGGGAAGAGACGCTAATACGGCTTGATTTTCCCCTGGGAGTAACACAGCGACTCCCCGTGGGCTGCAGAGCGTTAACCCACCCTTTATCCAGACGGTTGCAAGCTAAAAGGACCCTGATGTGTAATTTCCAATGAAATTTGTGACTCATGTGGTGCCCTTAATATAAAGAGCGGATTAGCAGTGGGGGTTTCCAGCCTGGAAGAGGAGAAGTTCAGAGAGAAAGTAAAGTTTTTTATAGTTTTGTAAAGCAGCACAATTAATCTGTGAAACGGCTACAAAAAAGGGCTCCTAACCCAGTACACTCTTACTCATGCAATAAATGAACATCCAAAGTTGAGAAAGATAGTTAGTTAATTCAAATTTATCCAGAGAGTGAAATGTTTGAGTTAATACTAAGATGGTCCGTGGATTCTTTCTTCTGGAAAAGTGGGAGCGTCGTCTGACCGAGACTGGGAAACGCTGTTCTCAAGAGGTTTAGGAGCAAATACCCTGGAGTATTTGCGCTTGTAAATCACCTTGGCAGCTGCCAGTCAGAAAGCAACTACCTGAGAAATGCTCAAAATGACGAAGTGGTGACGTCCGCACATTCCCAAACACGTAACACTTTGCAGACAGGAATAACCCAGGTGGGACACTTGTCCGTCAGGGGAAATCAGCCTCAGAGACGTGTTGAGCAGCCGCTGGTTTTTGCAGCAGGATGGGACCAGTGCCCATGAACAGCCGGGGCATGGGGAGCAACAAAGTGCTGTTCTGCATTCCTTGTTTAGGCAAAATTCTGGCTGGGAAGAAAATATATTAAAATATGGAAGTTTACCTGCGAACCGCAGAAGGAGCTTAGGGCAAAGACTAAGTTAGACGCCCTTCACGGAGATCATGGTTGCTGACAGGAGGAGTAGTAATGAGACAGGAGTAAAAATAAAATAAATAAAAAAAGAGAGGTTGCATAGTTTGCTTTATTAGAGCAATGAAATACCGCACCATATCAAAGCAATTCCCATTTCTTTTGTAACCACAAAGTAGTCTGAAACAGGCAATTACACCTTCTTTCCAGCTCAGAGAGGCACATCACCCTTTGCCACACATTAAGAAATGTTAATAGCAGCGGTAAGGCGAGTTCAGGGGTGCGTGTGCTTTATTGGGAAATCACACCTCCGAGGAATTAGAAACACTCAGCCCTGGGGAGCGATTATCTTGCAGTAACCACATGCCTGCTGGCCTCACTGGCATAATTATGGAAGATTCTCAGGATTTGGCATTGAAACAAGCTCAAAAAGCAAAACCGGCAGTTCTTCTGGTGAATGTTTAGGGCTGACCAGCAGAAGGACTGGGCACGAGCGCATCCTCTGGCCCCCCGTGCGGGGCACTCCGGGGGGGTTCTGGGCTGTAGTGGCTTGAGCTGAGCTGTCGGCTGGCGCTCAGAAGACCTGGGATTTGCAGGAGGAAATTGCACAAGGTGCTTCGCTGTTCCGATCCCCTGTTTCTCGTTTTGTACTGGCTGTGAGGACAAGATCCAGACTTTGAGATCCATAGCTGGTAAAAGCAGCTCGCTGTACAAATGAGAATTTCATGCTGGTTTTGATGTATTGGTCTACACATACACACCATGTAGGCTCTGTCCTGTTAATGATTTTGACGGTAATTATTTATCTGCAAAATCTCAGGCACTTAACTCTGTGCCATTCAGTATTCAGTAGCTCTTGAATGGTAAACTGTAAATAAAAAGCCAAAAGTGTTTGACTTCTGCACGGGTAGGTGGGAAGGGAGGAGGGAGCATGCCATAAGTTAGCATGGTTATTCCTTCGGAGTCCTTGGAAAAGTGAAGCTCCCCTGTACAAATGCAGATATGTAGGTCACCCATGACACAGAACAGTGACATTTGAAAGGATTTTTCACTTTCATAGCTGGAGCTTGAGCATCCTTTTATTTATTCTTCCAAGCCACAATAAAATGACAGCTGCTATGGCTAATAGAGAGGTGTGATTGTATTAGGTTTTATCCCTCTTAAACAATCTTAAGAACTGCAAACATTTCATTTGAGAGAAGGAGAGGAGAAATTCAAACTCTGAACTGCAAACTGAAAGAGGGAGCCTGTACCAAATGGGCTGAATACAGAGTGCAAACACTGTGGTGCTTCTAGTTGTGTCAATATTCAGTCCAAACAACTTCTTCCACTTGGGCTGGAGAGGAAAGTGTTGGGTCTTTACTGCTCATACATACTGCCTGCAGCCCTTCAGCCCGTTCCTGTACCTCGCACGGCTCAAATGGCGTTTCTGGAATATAAGAGCTCATTCAAGTTGTCTGAGCTTTTCTAGATCTATTTGTATTTCCCTGTGTGGGGCAGGAAACACACTGAAAGCCAGGATTTGAGTCTTATTTCCGGTTAGTCTGGCAATAGAAGTAAGAAAAGTAATTATTTTTTTGTTTAGAGGAGTTGCAGTGCTTTGCATGGTGCAGTTATTCGGGTACAAGGAGTCTTGAGCACACCTAGGACCTGCAGACCTCAGTGTCAACCCGAAAGGTGACATCTGGGATCTACCAAAGCCTGTGGCCAAACTGATTTGTACTTCTGGCAGAACAACACATTTTTTTCCCCAGAGTAGTTGTTGTCATGTGTGGAAAAAGAAGAAAAAAACCAACTGTGAGTCTGGAAGTGGACGGGGTGAGTGGCCAGAGCTGCTGCGGGGATCTGGTGCTTATCACTGGCTTGTTCTTGCAAAGCGCTGAGCACAAAAGAGCTCCGAGGAAGTATTAAGTCTGTGCTTGACTGTCAAGGACACGTGTAGTTCACTGGCTATATGTGTGCCCAAAGTTAAGCATGTGCTTAATGAGGCTAGAGTGCTTCGCTTAGGGCAGAGCTGAATCCTTAATAGCTCCATGTTTTGCAGCTTTTGCTGAAAAATGGGGCTAATATTTTCCTGCTTCCTGGGAGATTTTGAGGACAAGCTTACTAGCATTCACGGTTCTCAGAATGACAGGGAGGAAACTCATGAATAAAAAGGAAGAAGTTATGTATCAATACATCAGATTCACAGTAATTACTTTTTCCAACCTATTTTGAACTGGAACCCATTGTGAACCCTGGAATTTCAATGGCACATATATCACATACAGCAAAAAGAAAAAAATCCAACAAGCTGAAAGAAATTTGAGCTCTGCTATGCTTCTAATATGTTTAATGTTATTGTTCCATTAAATCCCTACCCTTAATGACCCCAGACATATTAAATAACATTCTCGGGGCTGAAGAAATGCTTCAGACTTCTAATTTTACATACATTTTTCCTCCTGTGCTCTCAGAGCTCTACAAATGTTACGCACCGAAAAACCTCTGTAGAAAATATTCTGCAGTCTTTTTCCTGAAGAAAGGCTGAAGGTACCTGGGCTCACACTGAGCTCTGTTTGCACTGCCTGTTTTTCAAAAATAGTTTTTGCAGCTGTATCATTTTTCATGTTTGCAATTTATGGCCAGCAGACAATGTACAACAGAGCCTCAAAGGGATAAATCAAGGGGAAAGATGACGGATATCATGGGCTTGGCATGGCAAAAATGCTCACACCACTTGTTTAAGAGCACCAAGGAATCCAAGCCATACAGAAGCAGAAAATACTGATAGCGATATAGTTTCTTAATGACAATACCTTAAAGAAAGACACAAAATATCATTGTAGCACCTTATTAATGATGCCTCCTGCTTATTTAATTGCTACGAGGCTTTTTTTCTCCCTGCTGTGGCAACAGCATTGACCCTATTCACGTTGGCACTGGGAACTCTTTTGTTGTGCTGTCAAGTACCTCTTAATCTTTCAACTCCTGTATGTCAGGTCAGGTTTCTATCTATCTCAAACGTGAATCAAATCTTATTTCTGGGGTAAGAATTTTTATATCTGCAAAGTACATCAGTGACAGGAGCTTCCTCGAGCTTCCCTTTCTCTCCATACCATGACTCATGTGTTTTTCTGTACAAGCCCTGCTTTTTCTGGATGGTAGAAAAAAATATCTAGCCAACGGGCACTGCCACCTAGCCAAACCATGGCATCAACATTCATCTCTTCTCCATCCCGCATCCCCTCTCCCCGCCAGCACCCCGAAAGAGGGAGAGGAAGATGAACGCCCAGCAACTCCCCCACACTTGCACACCTGCAATTCTGCATGCATGTGCTGCCTCCCGCGCAATCAGCGTACCAGTATGGATTATATACCTCCCACTGAGCTCCCTGCGCAGAGGGTAGGCTTCTTTAAAGCAAGGTATGAAGAGCTGAGCTTCGAATTTTGGAAATACACACTTCAGTCCCCACTACTGACCAAAAAGCAGCCGTGCGTGTCATTACAACAGAAGCACCCCTGTACACAGCTTACAAAAGCGGGCGTGAAAAGCCCCTTTATTTCACTTACCCCAGCACTCAGTGGTGCTGCTTTTCAGTAATAACCGAGATCAGCCTCTATCCCATAATGTTGGAAAAACTCATCTCACCTCAAGTATTTTCAACTTACTTGCTCTCGAACATTGTGCCTGCCTCTTAAATTTGAGATGTTTGTGGGGGGCAGGGGAAATACAGGCAAATATTATAAAGAATGATCCTGCTTGTCTGGTCAAATCATGTCCAGTACCAGAGCAGGCAGTATTAGATATTGATGTATGTGTTGGATTATACATTAAGCACACGTAGATACATCCATCTAGAGTTTGGTAGCGCTGGAGCTCACCTCTCTGGTTTTGTATGGCTTACCTGCTTTGTAACAGCCTTTCATTTTGCTTTCTTTTCAGCCATCTTCCAAATAACAACAACGCCAATAATAACAACTAATTAACGTAAACAACCTGGGAATCTGAGCTCTGACCAGGCTGAAAGTGCAGCCCCCAGCACAGGGACCCCCCCCTCTTTAGCCGCGTTTGCTGGGAGCGGGAAGGGGACTGCTGGCTGTCGCGCCGAAACGCGCGGGTGGGGAAGACATCCTGACAAATGTGCTTACGCTAATATTTTTTTTCCATTTGCTTTTCCCATGGTGACAGGCAGCTACTTACTACGCAGAGCTGGAAGTAATATTCTGAATTGCTGAAGGAAATTTTCCCAGTTGATCAAACTCTTATATGTTTTGTGCTGATCAAAGATTCTCTTCATGTCCTATGTATCTGAAAGCGCAAAAGAATGAATGAAAAAAAGAGCTATTCTCCTGTGCTGGTAGACAATGAAATGATGATTGGTGAGATTATGCCCTGACTTTACTGTCAGCACAATGTCAGTGAAGGCAACGGTATAGAGAGAGTACATTTTGAGATATTAATACCGAATCCAGAACACTAGAAAGAACAGAAAAGCCCCAAAGAAGAGGAAAATGTCTGGTTTTATTATTATTTTTATATTTTAGTGGAGAATAAAATGAATCTTTCATATTCTTGGATCATATTAGTTACCCTGATTATTCATCCCTTCATATCATATCTGCTTGTGTAGTCAGGAGTGGTAACTCATGTTTTGCTCAGGTGAAAATCTGCTTTTACATGTATGTGTATCTATCTACATCTTGTGCATGGGATGGCAGGAACCTTTCACTGGTGCTAGTCCAAGCAAGGGACTGGTTTTGCACAACTGCCCTGATCTATGTAGAGGAATCAGAGGTTGCTTCAGTGTCTTCTAGAAACGGTGCTGGTTTTAAGGGGAAGGCCTAAAGTAGGCTTTCAAGGCTTTGGGTTGGTTGAGTTTTTAATGAATTGAGAATAAATGAGTTGTGCTTAGTAAAGAAGGGGCCTCTGAGCTGAGGAATCTGCAGTCTAAAGGTGTTAAGGCTTAATTCCCAGGTCTGGGCTTGTGGATGCTCTTTTCAGGAATGGGAGCCAGTTGTTCTGGTGTGTCTGCCTTCCTAGGTTCTGGCATGTATTCCTTCCTAGGAAAGGCACTCAGCTCAGCTGCAGCAAGTCTTGCTGGGATGGTTTTGCCTTGATCATGGAGCGAGGAAGAAAAGCGAGACGGGAAATGGGCAGAAGAGTTAAGGCCAGCACACGGGGACAAGGAGGAGAGGGCTGTAGCCATGGGCTTGTGAAAGGACATTGGGGAGGTCACGTTATAGCGACGTCTGTCAAGAATGGTTTAGGTATAGCTGATCTTGCCCTGGGGCCAGGGGATGGGTTAGGTGACCTCCTGAGCCTTTTTTTTTCTTTGATTCCGCAACTGGAAATGGAAAGCAAACCCACCTTAATATACTGTTTCCCTGCGGATCTTCTCCCCCTCTTCGCCCCACTATCCTCCTGTGGCAGGTAACGAGATATTTCGATATACAAATGCTCTTTTGGAAGCTTATTGTCATTCTCTGCATCAGAAGTTTATGATTTATATTAAGCTAACTGGTCCTTGAGCATGTGCTGTTGTCAAGCTCTCTTCATCTGCTCGGGAGAAAAGCACTCCGGGGCTGGCATGCAACAGCATGATCTCGGTATTTATCCTTTTGGCGGTTTGCTAATTATTCCTATTGCTATCACATCCCTGTGTGAATTTCTGTCTTTCTGCCACAGTAAATATTCTCTCATTTTTTCTAGCTGCAGAACTGCTACTTAAACGGGAGAAGCCTGAATATCCTGCAGAGGCCCATATTGTCATTCGGATGATAGCAATGAAACGGGCCAAACATCCTTTCTGTACCACTTAAATTGCATGTCTTTGCATTCCTGGATTGGCCACTCATTTTCTGGACCGTATTCTGCTCTTGTAAACAGCTCGTATCGTTCCTGGGAGTGCTCTTCGTCGCAGAACACTTTGATAAAGCCAAAGCCATCAGCTGCCAAGACTCCATAAGGAGTCAGAAATAGGCACCAGATATCTCCGCTACTGTAGATGTAGCTGCTTTAGCAATATCATTTATCTTCCTAAGGACTTACCAAGCCACTAAAATGTATTATAAAATTAAGTGGCATTTTTTCCACCTGTTCTAACTGGTGCCAAACGCATCGAAAGCCCTCCAGGATGATACGACTCTGCATGCAAAATCTAAGTACCCTCCTAAGGACTGCAGCTGCCTCCGAGACATCATTTTTTTTCCATGGGCTGCCTCCTTCACTTAGAATAATAAGCTTTAGATTATCTCAGGGCACTCTAGATGCCCCTGCTGCACAATCCAATTTGACATAAGGGTTGCGGGGGGGCGGGGAGGAAATCTTGCAAGCAGACACCGGACTTTCAGTCTGAGTTTCCTACTAGTACAAAGAAGAACTTCACAGGCGAGGGTTGGGGAGATTTCATGCCTGTCTGTGTTGGAAGAAAGGCTCTCGGACTTGATGGAGCATCTGTGCTTCGGTTGCTTGCCGGAGCAAGGGGCTGCCTACAAAGCCCCACCGTGGCGCTTCCAAACGCAAGAAGTCCCCAAGTCCCTCGCAGGCCACAAAGTCATTGAAACAGCAGCAAACTGCTGAGTGGTAGCCTTTTAGTCTTGTATTAACTATATTTTATCACTCAGGTGACACTCTATATTAACTGTTGAGCCTGCAACTCGGCTCCAGGACAGGTATTTAAACACCTTAAATACTCCCCTAGAAGGGAGGAAAGCTGCTTTCCAAAGGAGAAGAATAGCGACCTGTAGCTGTGGGTAGACCCGGATAATCTCCAGTTATCTGTTCCAATAGCCAAATTACGCTCTTATCAATGTTAGTCGTGTCCCTGCCGGTGCAATTACCATACCTTGTTGGCCTGTTCCGTCTCTTAGTGATTTTGCTGCTGCCGAATTTCCCTGGCTGGAGAGGGTCAGGGTGTCCATCTGCAAAATGGGCTAACCCAAGCAAACCCACTCCCTGCTGTGGCAAAGCTCCTTGTTGTGATCCATAATCATCCCTAATCCCCGTGGTTGATTCCCCTGATTACGTGTCAGAAACGGAGCGCAACCTATTTAAAAGGAGCTGTTTTCAAATCAGCGGCACGTCCTTTGATTAGTTAAGGTACACGGGGGGGGTTGACGCAAAAGGTGTCTCTGAAATGTCTCTGGACTGCGGCATAGGAAGACAGCATGTGTCTGTCAGGATAACACTTGACTCAGATTGGGATGTTTGCCCTATTTTCTAGCTTTTTGGCTGCTGTACAGATAATAGGACCCCCCCAGAGCGGAGGAAGTCTGGCATCGAGGCAGGATTCTTTCGAGTAATAGATGGCCCTGGTGGGTATTAATCCTGGTAATTTAGGCAGGTGTTTGCGAGTGATCCTGGAGACTAAATATAGATTTCCACGTTAAAAGCTGAGTTTCTATAACGGCATTTTCTGAAATGCCAGAGAGTCTGCAGAGCCTGCAATCTCACTGTGGTGATGAGGTTCACGAATGGCAGGAAAAAAAAAAAGGCAAGAAATTATTAATGTTGGGGTTTGGGGGACCAAGTATTTGGCCAAAAAATGTTTACAGAAACATTTAAGAAAAACTTGAGGCTTTGCAATTATTTCTGCACACAAATCGCTGTGTTGGTTTATCCAAATACTACTGAACACCAAAACAGGTCCCAACCATAGCTAGGATGGAGCTGACTCACCAGATTTATTCCTGACTCTCTTCATTTATCAGAGGAGCTTTATTTCTTGTATTTGTAAGCATGACTTGCTTTTCTAGCCACAAGATGAGATCACAGTTGCAGCTCATCTTGTGTCAAAGCAAATGTGTCCCTGTCCTGTTTAAAATCGTTCCTTACTTCCCGTGTTTTCTCCGATTTGTGCCATGGCAGGGAAATTTTCATGGACTTTGATTTCCCCTTAGTTCTTATTTCTGCTCTACTAGTCTTACCGTGCTGATTTGTCTTTTCCTTATGCTGTAATTGGTCTGGTGCCACTGTGTAATTTTTAAGTGTGTGCAGTATCAACAGACCTCCATCTGTCTCTCCTCCAGAGCTTCCCAGCCTGCCGTTATAAATATCTGCCAAATCCTTCTCTAAAGAGAGATCACCAGATTCCAACTGTTTGCAAAATAAGAGCTGCTGCCAGAAATCCTCTCCCACTGTCTGCAACCTGTGCAGAACCTGTCCTCTGCACGTGGTGAGCTGTTACCGCTGGCACTGAGGAGCTCTGACCATTGCTTTAATTTATTGTCCCTCAGAAGCGTACCCTTCTGCGGAGGTTCGGCATATTGGTCTGATTGCTTAAATATCTCATTACGGGTCATTTTATTAGAAAATAACCTTCAATAGCCATCAAGTAATAAAACCAAAATAACTTGAGCGTTGGGGTTTTTTCCCCTTTAAAATGCAATTCTGATTTAAAACATGCTGTGGGGTGGGTCGGTTCCAGTGTCGTTTTAGAAGAGACTTTACTTGACCTGGAAGGGACTCCGAGTGCGTGTCCCTTTCCCAGCCTTAGAGACTGAGGGCCAGTTACCACGATCTAAAGCCAGAGTAACTGATAGGACTTGCTGACTGTATGTCAGAGTTTGATCTTCCATCTCTCTATACATATACACAAGAATAGATCACTAGAAGAATTAGCACCAAAGCAGGCAATGCATATTTAGATTGTGCACACTAAAACATAGCGACTTTTTTAACGTGGATAAAATAAAATCAGGCATAAACACATTGGATAGAGAAAAAAATATAGAGTATGATGTAGGTGCCCTTTTAACACTGTTAAAGCTGTTCTCGTAACAGCCCATTGATTCCATTGCTGCAAAGCTGTGTTAGGCTCATGTGGCTTTTTAAATTCAGTTGTATGCCTTAGACTGTGATCATCACACAGGTTAGTGTTTGCTGGCGGTACGGCAGCTTACTGTGGCTGAGGAATTACCAACGAATCTCTTTAGGTGCTGCTGCAGACATCAAATTAACAATAAATGTATGTTTGAAGAAAACTCTTGCCAGCTAAAGTCAGATCCAAGGAACAAGATTCCTGTTCTATCTATGGGATATTGGAATAAGTCAGCAGAAAGGATTTTTCAAGGTTATTTCAGAAGAGCGCTTCACGTTTGGATCTGCTACAATTTAGTTCTGCAGAGCTTTGCGAAGGAACATAAGGAATGTAAAGCAGCTTGGGGGTTTCGGAAATCCTCCTTCCAGTCTACGTTCAGAATAACCCAATATTTCCAAGAGGCAGAAAAGTGGGTACCATACTTGTTTGACATGGGCATGGGCCGTGGGGACTGTGGCTGGAGAGCGGTTTTCTGTAGATAAGTAGAGGGAAGCAGCTGCAGCACCAAAGAAACTTGGGAGTTTGTTTCATAATGTGTAGTCAGGTTCAAAAAATACCGGTATTTCCATTGTCTAGATTGCACTGTGGATTTGGTGTCCATTTTTGAAGGTTTTAGGACAATCAAGTTCACGATTTTCTAGGAGGGTGCGCTACCACTTAATAATACATTATGACAGGAGAGAAATATGTACAAACAAGTCTAAGCCTGCAGGACAGCTGTACTTACTCCCAAACGAATAATATCCCCAGCCATTGCCGGGGGTGGCAGGGAGCAAATAGAAAAGTGAAATTAGAGAGACCGGAGTATACCGGCGGTGATGTACTGACTGCCCGGCGTGTCGAGCAGGCAGCGCAGAGGAGCTGGGCCGGGGGTATAGCTGTGCTTGCAAGCCTGAGATCTAGCCCTTATTTAAGTCTGATTTTCTGGAGCAAGATTTTCTTGTAAAGGAACATCCGCGATTCGTTTAAAGTCTTTGGGAGATAAAAAGCAGATGGCATTGATTAGCTAATTAGTAATATTTTCTGCAACTTTTCAGCTGTGCTGATATGCGTAAAGTTTGCAAAAGCTTGGGATGAATCTTTCTGTCTTAGATTTGTTGAAGAAATTGAATATTTTAAAATCTGGAGGGAAGGGAAAGTTACATACAAATGTGTTATTTTCTGCCCAACGGAAATATGTTAATCTTTCCCTTTGAATTTATATTCAGGCCTCATTTCTTCGTTTTTGAGGGGAATATGCGCAACGAGGTTGCAGCTCTCCTAGCTCTTGTCTTGATTTCATGGTGTATTGTGTGATGTGCCGTAGGTTTCTGGCTCTCCCGTATTCCTCTTTGTGGGCGCGCTCCTTCCGTTTTTGCATTTATTACGGAGACAAAGCAAAATATTTTTTACTTTATGCCAGGCTCACTTTTAGCTTGCCTCCTTGTGAACCCTTTGCAACCACAGCAACGCCCTAGCAGGACTTCTGCCAAGTGTTGGCCACCTCCGTGACCACTACTATGACAGTGGTCAAGGCTATTTTGGCCAGAGCATCACTGGGGTGTTGGAGGCCCTTCTGACGTTGAGTTATATTGGACACAAGTCAAATATCTTGATGTTGTCTCTATGATGCCAATTATTCATCATTTGGGGCGAGACAGAGTACCTCGCCAAGATGTTAATGTAAAGAAGAATGTCTGAGAAAGGATATCTGCCTTTCAGACCCTGCTGGTTGCATAGCAAAATCTTTATATAGCCAAAAAACCATGACACTCATCTGATTTCTTCAGCAAGGTAGATACGGGAGGGCTTGCAGGCAGATACCAGTCCCGGTAGTCCTGGTGGTCTTTGTGGGAATAGACACAGCTTCATGTTCCCAACAAGCCCCATAATTAGGGCTTGCTGCAAATTCTCTGGAGGTTTGAGCTCTGCGCCTGCACCACCCCAAAGCCTTTCATGCAACAAGGTCACGGTGCAGAAGTTGTATTTTAATTGCCAGTGTGTAGCATGGGTGACGCACGAGCTGTCAGCTGGCCACCTGTGACAGCGGGGAATGAGAAAGAGCTTTGTTTTCCTCTTCTGGGGAGCTGTCCTCCCTTGCAGATGCTTCACAGAACAGCTTTGCAGTGCTTATCTCCTGTTTAAGCCTTCAAAATAGGGCATGATGCAGGTTGAGGTGGGACCCAGACACGGTACTGGTCAACTGCCTGAGTTGTGCTCCATCCAAAAGCCATCAGGACTGGAAATTGCCTAAAGTGAGACCAGGATTTTCTCCTCTGTTATATAGAGCTTTCTATTTTCCATGGAGTTCAGTGTTGAAGCTTTGGCCTTTCCATCAGAATGACATTTTTTATTGGTTCTTAAAACTGAAGAAACAACAAATTCTGCATCCTCTCTGGAGCACGGTCTTGTTAATGTTCTTTGAAACATGACATATGTCGTGGCCGTCAAACTGCAATGATCCCATTTCTTCTGAAATGAGAAAAACATGTCACTTTTGGCTCTACGTAATATAAAAGGAGAGTCATATTTTAGATAGAAGCTGCATGGCTGCCAAGGATGAAAGAAAAATGTTATTACTTTTGGAAATTTCATAATTACAGTTAATGATAATTTAATGAAATGACATTGTCTTCACCGCTATCACTAATGAAATGTTTGAGAGTGATAAAACAGATCTCGTTAAATAGAGCGAGAGTCTTGAGTGGAATAGCTTTGTGACAGCAGCCTGCATGCACAAGTCTTGAATTCTTATTTTTTTGTTACAGTAGTTTAAAAAAGAAGATAAAATGAAAGCTACGTGGCAAATAATGCACACATGAAGTATTTAAAGGCCTTCCATTAAGCAAATGATACTGAACTCCTGAATAACATGCTGATGACTGAGTACTGCTCCTTAGAAATGCTAACCCTTCATTAAAACACTTTCCTTGTTTTTCTTTGCAGACAAACCAGAGAACAAGAAACCCCACCTGACTTTTTTTATTTCTCAGACTATGAAAGACATAATGCAGAAATAGCAGCATTTCATTTGGACAGGCAAGTAAAATGGATTTGCATTAAAAGAAAAGTGGAAATATTGTGATAAGTTTCTGCACTTGGCCAGCCCTGTAACTGAATTACTTTTAAAAGAGGGAAAAATGGAACAAAGGTGGGCAAACGCCAAGAATAAATGAAATGGCAGATGATGAAAGGGTAGATTAATAATTAGGAAATGTGACTTGCTCTGGGAATGAGGAACCTGGCAATAAGTAATTCTCAAAAAGAAAGAGAAATTGTATTGAAGAGGAGCGGAGAAATGAATTTCCCCTGTGATCTTGAAGTGCATGTGGAGGGGACCCGTCTCCCGGGGAGTACGTCGCGCGAGTGTGACAGGAGTCTGGCTCACCCCGTTAGCTCCAGGGCACGCAAATCCGAGCGAGACGTGGGGAACGGGGTGAGTATTCAGAGAGGAATAATTGAGATGGGGAGGGAGTTCTGGTTTCACAGCAAAAAGCTGCGGCCGTCCCATATCGGGAGCGTATTTAGGCCACAAGTTAGTGGAAAGGAGAGGGCAATGGTGGGCATCCCATGCTCCTGTTAGCTGAAAGTGTCCCCCCAGGCAGAATTAGTGCAGGGTATGGTGGCTACCCCAAGGCTGGGAAGGGTCTGCAGCCCTCTCAGCCTGCCCAGACTAGGAGCAGGACTTAATAGTGATGAATTATTAACGGTATGGCTAGAAACCACGGCATTTCACAGGTTGGGTTAGAACTGAAGCATCTTTCACACCCGAGTGCCAAGAAACATCCTTTCAAAAGCTTGAAGCTTTGGGGCCACAGATGATTTGGGGGTACGTGTAGTATTGCTGCCTTCTGGGTTGATGGTTAGGATAAGGGAACCCGTCAGCGGGTGGCACAGGGTAGACTTGCCATCAAGAGCCATCCTGGTCAGATCCTTCAAGGATCTTCTCTATTTTATTGTTGTTGACCTTGGCGTTGATCCCTTCTGTTTTATATTTTATATTGCCATTTTAAGCAGATGGTGCTGTAGGAAAAAACATTAATGGAGTTCCTGCAGGGAGGTATGTTAAATATCTGCACACTAAGCAGAAAAAGCAGTTGCTACCCAACATAGAAAATCTTATCAGCAGACAGTGGACATAAAAATCCCACTATGGGGAGGCTTTGTGTGGGGCCTTTGCTCTTTTACTGTATCTAATAGCAATGCTTCACAGGCAGTTTTTAATGATCTATTAAGGCGAGGAAGTTTGGGGTAGAGAAAGGCTCTTCACCTAGCCTTTGCCCGTGGGAAAATTTTTCGTCTCAGGGAGATTGTTTAGGTTGGTATAAGGGTATTAAAACAGAGAGGAGCAGAAGCAAATAAATCAAACAAATACTAAGACTGCCAGAAAAAAAATTACTATTAGACGGTGTTTATGGAAGAAAGAGGCTGAAACCCCATTCCTCAAGTCACTTAAAAAATTGGTGAGCAAAATGCATGTTACAACAATCCCGAAGTAGCACAAAGTCAAAAATAAGTTCCTACTGTCTCTTATTTCTGGAATTCTATGCGTCTTCATGTTTTTTCATGGAACAATGTGTCCCCATACTCTTCTGTATTTTGCATCTGCTCAATACTATGTAGGGAAGTCAGAGCTGATCATATTCAGGACATATTTTGTAATATATTATACAAAGGATTATCCAGTTTAAAGTTGATGGGCTTTTTACTCCTTAAAGACCACAGATAAATGTGCCTTCAGAGTGTAATGAACCTTCCTAAAACCTATCACTATCACTGTATTTTAATCCTTTACATAAACTATCTCTTCTCTTTCTCTTCCAGGATCCTGGATTTCCGTCGCGTGCCACCAGTTGCAGGTAGACTGGTTAACATGACGAGAGAAATACGAGATGTTACTCGTGACAAGAAACTGTGGAGAACGTTTTTCATCTCACCAGGTAGTCTGGGAAATAACACTATATTCTTTCTATCCCGCCGAACACGTACTTAAGGGAACAATGTGTAGATTGCTTAATTGCTCAGATATTTCTAATAGAACTGTCTTCTAGACCTTTGAATAAAAATGAATGTGGAGACATAGCCTACAAAGACGACTTTATTGTTTTGAATTGAGTATCTTTTCCCCTTGACAAATTATCCACAGAGACAGGCTTTTATGTTCACAAAAGCAATGTATTCAACAAATGTTTTATGTAGAGCAATTTCTAAAGCAATTTCTTCTGTTGCTCTGTTTACCCAAAACCTTATTACTTAGCCCATTAGTTATTTAGACTTTTTTCTCTACTGCAGTGTGATCCGTCACTTCTGTTGGTCAAATTTCTCAGTTTTGACTGGAAGACCCAAACCTAATTTTCTCAGAGTCATGTACTTCAGTTTTTATTACAACAGGAGTTTGAAAAAAATCAAGCAAATAGATGTGTAACATATCCTGCTTCCAGCTCAAATTCTCTGCTGGGCAGAGGCCAGAGTAGAAGTGACCTGAATTGTCCCCAGTCCTCGTTCTTGCTTTGAGGGCTGACCCCAGGAACCGATACCACTCTCTATTACTCTTCACTCTTTCACGTCTGGTGGCACCAGCCAAGGATGGAGCTCCACAGGGTGGGAATTTTACAAACAGGGTAAAACCATGCCCTGCTCACCAGAATGTACAACTGGAATAGGAGAAGATGGGCAAAGGGTGGGAGAAAGTGGTGTCATCTCTGTTTAGCATCTGGGATGCTGAGATGGGGAAATTAAGGCTCTGAGTTAAAGGCACAAAAATACATGCTTAAGTATGTTCTTCAAGAAAAACTATATAGGGAAACGTTCAATTTAAAGCATGTAGCTGTGTTCCACTGAGGTTAACTCATATTATTTCAGCTGCGTGCAAATGTGCTTTGCTGAACTTGGGCTGTGACTTGTGTAACAGGCAATCTGGAGCAGAAATCTCTGGAGATCTCTCCCTTGCTCCGTGTGTGATTGGCCAGAATCTGTTTATCCGAGATCCCTAAAGTCAAGATCCAAAGACTTAATTACAGTTTCTTCCGACATAACTGTAATTTATTGCTGTTAGCTAGGAGCCAGCCCTGTCATTGCAGAGCTTTCTCTCTTAAAATGTTTATCACACTTTTGTGATCACCAGTAAAGTCATTATTATGGCTGTTATTTTTAGCTTCATATTTATGTTCAGCTCTGCAGGACACAGTTGAGCAGACAGTTATTTATTCCAGTAACTTCACTTGTAAAATCCATTACATAATTACAAGAGATTTCATCTCACCCCGTGTTATGAGCGCTCCAGTTTTACATGTACAGTCATGGTGACAGTGGTGACAGTACATGGTGACACTGTTCACCAAACCTGATGTGCAGACATTTCTGTGTGCTCCAGCTGGGCACTTGTGCCTCGGTCGCTTTCTCTCCCTCTTCTTCTTTGTTTCTCTCTGTCTACATTTTTTTTTTTTGCTTGATTTTTTGTAGGCAAACAATCACAGACAAAAGATGGCAAAAAAATCTTGTGACTGTTTATGTGCACAAGGTACTTTGGCTCCTTTGAAATATAAGCCATTTTATTCCCATTTTAGCAAGTAAGACACGGATTAGTAGGTTTGCTTGCTTTTTAGTCTTCCCAGGTTATATATCAAGGCTTAGGGCTGAACTTGAGTGATTTCTGAGAATTATAAAACTGTACTCAAGTACTGAGCAGCTTAGAGCAGCCAGAGCACGGCAATGCAGAGTTAAGGCTGCCGGTTCGGATGAAGATCTTTATCTTGTCATTATGAAATTCTAGACATCCAAGGGATGATCCAAGCATAATCCTTTATTCAAATTTATTTAGAGGCCTCAGATAAATTCAATTAAAATATTTGATTAACTATGAATCAGGCTTTTCTGGAGAATAAAACGCTTAAGCAATTAATTTTTCTTTCAATTTTACATTTCCTAAATCAATACACTTTGCTTAAATCATGTTGGTTACTTGTCAGAGTTCTTCCCTACAAGTCCCTGGTTTAATTAGTCGGATTCTCATTAACATATGCCCAACCTCCGTCTTGTAGTTCATACTGACCTTAAGAGGCAGGCATTAATTAATGCTTAATGAAAAAAGTAATAAAGGTCCTAAATTAAGCATTTAGAAACAAATTCACAAACCTAGCAGGCAGCTCAAGCGGCAGATTGAGGGCAGAAAAGGGAAAAGAGGGATGTGCTGGGATGAGCCCTGTGGCCTGGGGAGGTGAGCATGGGCAGGGAATGGGGAGCCTGGGGACGACTGGGAAAGGCTCGCTGGTCCCCTCCGGCAGGTGAGGGGCAGCAAAGTCAGTTGGTTTTGAGGGAGAACTGGTTACAAAGCTGAGAAATTGAGGTGTGAGGTATAGATAGTTGCAAGAACCGGTCTGTGCCCCTGCATTCAGCTATCGAGGCCGCTCTGGGACTCCCTTCCAGGTGGCCGTGTCTCTGCATCTCTATCCCCAGCGGTGCTCCCCGGCAATTAATGGTCACGGGGACGCACGGTGGCTGCTGGCAATGTATCCCTCTCCGTGCACCCGTATACATCTCTCAAAATTAAACGAGCACTAATAGAATTGATTTTATAGAAAGCTCGTCCCCTCAGGCTGGGAGACCACTGTTTGCGGTGGAAACCCTCGGAGGGTAAATATCGATGACGCTCATCAATACACCGTGTTATTCCCTGGAGCGGCGCAGGGATGTGTTGGAAGAAACCTCACTGCATTTCCACGCCTGGGCCATCTCACTTGTCCCATCAGGCGTGGAAATCAGGGCCGGGATGCTGGAGGCGGTTGTAGCTTCAGAGCGGGCTGCGGAGCGACATCCCTTCTTCCATCGGGAAATGGCGATGGCTGCGAGCGGGCAGGTCGGCCGATGCATTAGGCTGCGTTCGGAGAGGAAGCAGATTGCATAAAAGTGCACTTCCAGGCAGTTTGGACTAAACGTGAGAAATGGAATTAGGTCAGTAATTATTTAAATGAATTTTACATCCTTTGCAGTAGGGCAGGCTGCAGTAGCCCTGCTAGTCTTACAAATGAATGGTAATTTGCTAAGAAAAAAGAGACATATTAATGATGTCAGCCTTCGTTTTGGAAGTAATTGAGGCAGCAGCTTAAAGAAATCAATGTTACACAGCTAGTAAGCACTACATTTTTGTTCATATTAGCCAATTCCAAGGGATTATGGATTTTTTTTCCCCTCTCAGCAAACAATAGCAATTCTGAATTACCTATTATTTTGAGCAGGTAGAAGAAAGATCTTTTCATGCATTGCTGTAGTAAATATTCAGGATTCTTTCCAGTACTCCAATTGCACAGGCTTGCTAAATGTCCTCTATTAACAGTCATGCAAATCTCAATAAAAGAATTGCTCTGCCAAGCAATTTGCTTTAAGGTATCTCCACTTGTTCCTTTTCTTCCTGAGAAGAATTATTGTTCAGCTATTGGGATGACGCACAGAGAATGTACAGACGAGTACACAGACACTCTGGTTCTTAATTGTTGTAATTAGTTGGAGTTTCGATCACCAGACCATGATTTTTGCATGGATTTCATTACGAATCGTATCCATTCATCCTCAGATAATGAAAATCAGACATTTGCAACACTGCTTGGGCTTCTCTTGCCTCTCTAGTGCTTTGGGGAAACAATTTTGTTTTTTAATGAAGCAGGAGTTTGCAAGTTGCAAATTCGCAGCATTTGAACATTTCAGCATGTATAAACATCCTTCCCTTTGTGGTTTGCCAGCACTGGTGCTGTTGCCATTTTTCTACCCGCTCTGCAGGAGCACAAATTCTTGGCGGTGACTTCTTTTGCAGGTGTACTTAGGGCCAGGGGTGTGTACAGAAACACCCGTTTCGAATAAGAGAGGAACATACGGGCTGGGCAATTTTCATGGGAGGAGAAGGGCCACACTCCAACAGGCCTCATCTCCCCTTTCCCTCTTATTTTTGCCTTTGAAAGGCCAAACCCTGCTCTTAGCGTGGGATTGCCAGCAAAGCACTGGGCTTGTGTCTCTAGCTGGAATTTCACCCTCAGCCTGCTGTGCAGAATGTGGGTCACCTACTTAGGTTTCAAAGAGGCTTGCTACTGCACCTTGAAGTCTTAATTGAGAACTGTGTTCTTCTATATTTGGTGCCTCTTTTTTTTCTGCATTTTTAAGAAACCTTAAAAACGAATGTTTCCCCAGATAATTCAGGCTGCTTCATCTCACTGCCTGTATATAACAACTAGGGTAGACATATCAGGATGTCTATTCTGTATCAATCAAAGCAGTTAATTTCTTTAATAGTAACTTGAGATACAGCATCCTTTCATCTCCACTACCCCCAGAAATCGGACGGGAGCCGTGGAGACCAAGTACCACAGGTCTGAGCCCACAGGGAGAATTAACAGCCAGCAGAAAAAGCTTTGCCATTGAAAATAACTTCTCACCGAGAAATACATTTGCGGTTTTACTGTTTTTTACCGTTTTTTACTGTGGTTTTTTTTTTTTACTGGTTTTTTTTAAGTTTGCTGTCTTAGTGACAGGATGCATCCCGCCATCGCTCGGACTCCCATTGCAGGCGATGGGGGCTCTGTGGGAAAATCAATAGCTGGAGGAGCCCAGCAGGAGCAGAAGGGCCCGGCGTGGTGCAGGCAGCACACGTGCTAGCTGTGTCACTGCGGCAGCGAATGCCATCACTGCCATAGCCCCCGAGCTTTCCCGAAGATTTATCTGGATACGAATGTGTGATTACTGTCAAATGATTAGTCCCAGTTGCTTTCGTTGACAATATGGAGCAGGGTTTCATTGTTCCCGAAGTTAAATTCAGAAGCAAACTATTAAACACAGTATTTATCTTCCCACTGTGCAAAATGCTGTGTTTAATATAATTCCTTCTTTGAAAGGTCAGATTTACATAGTGAGCAGCAGAGGCTGCGATAGCGCGGGAGGGGCGTTGCTGGGCCGTTTGCTCTTCGCAAAACTGTTACGGCGGCAGATAACCGAGCATCAGCTTCCCGCTGCCAGGTGGAAGTCAGGTCATAGAAACCCTTGAAGATAAATTGTCTCAGACGATCGAGATAAATCTGTGGGGGGTTCTCTCCCTCCACAGACGAGCGGGTAATGCCGACACAGCTGAATTGGAGCACAAGCCCCACTGCAGCTTCAGATCGCTGGAAACATAAACCCTCGCTGCAGCCCTACCTTCCCACTGAGGCAGCAGGTGCCCGGGGAATAAGGGATCTCTTTAAATCTCCTAATTCTTCGGTGCTAGCCTGTAGCAAGCAGCATCTGTATGTGATTTCTTGTAAATCATCCCTTGTGGCAGCCTGGAACCCCTTGAAATATTTTGTCTGCAGTAATTCTTTTAAGGTTATAAATCACAGATGTTTCTCCCCAGTTTTTAGTGGCTGAGAATATCCCAACCTTCCTATGGGCCCAGTAGGACCCCCCCCAGTTTGCAGGCTGCCTGCAGCTGGCAGTGCTGCCCACAGGTGCTTGGACAACTCTTCGCTTTTCATCCTGAATTATGGACGAGGTTCACAGGGAGGCATGAAGCCCTCCTGGTTTTGCCAGGACGATCAAAGGTGGAGCTGAAGCACCTGTGTTAGCCCTGCAAAAGCTGTGCCAAGTCCAGGCTGTGATAGCATTTTTGAAAAGGAAACCCATGAGAGGTTATAGACTGCAGGGCAGCACGCCCAAGGCTTGCGTTAGGTTGGGTTTGTCTAGGTGTTGACTTGATTTTAGACTAATGAAATGAGTGAGTCTGAAGGAGAGCCACTGAGATGGTCCTGGAGCTGGTAACAAGGAGAAGCTGAGAGTTTCAGATTTTTTTAACCTGGAGAAGCTGGCCTGAAGCTGTAGCTTGGACTAGGGGCCTCCAGAGTCCTTTCCAACCTAACCATGATTGCTCTTTTCCCATGCAGTTTGTAAAATGGTTTTCGAAACTTCACTCTGAGTGATGAGTTATATTCCCGAGTTGCTTGAAAGGGAAAATGAGTGAGGGTTCTGTTTAGAAGTTAATAGGCATACCGTGTGATGAGCAGTACCAAGATTTGTGCTCGGGTTCATAGGAAATAGCCAAGCTGAGTGGCTTATCAGCCAAGGACATGGTCACTTCTTAGCTCATGGGAAGTCTCAAACTACTGTTCCTTTAATTCAAATGGTAAGGGACTAAGTATGCCTTCTACGTAAGAAAAAGCTTTTAAAATAATTTTTAAGAAAGGATATTCTGCCTGGTAAAATGCTTTAAATTACAAAATTAAAAGTATAGACATGCTGAGTGCTCCCTTCCTTCCTTTTTTAATTTCTGTTCTTCACTTTCTGTTCCCTGAAGTACTTTTCTTTCAGTAATTGTCAGCGAGGTTTTTGACCACAGGGTAAATATTTCTGGACTGAGTCAGGATGTATTTAACTGGTATGAGCCAACCCTGTGAATGTAAATATACAGTTTGGGTTGGAGTTGTTCCTGAGCACAGAGAGATGGGTGACCCTTATGAGTCAGTCACAACAGAGGGTTTCAAAAAGGCTGTGTCCAGAGTAAAGTAATCACAACTTAATGGACAAATCTGATGGCCATTGACAGAGGCTTGGAAATGAAGAGCTGAGGCAAACTGTCAAGTAGTAACACACCAGCCTTTTCGTCCAATTACATGACGTAATTCCAAGGTTAGCAGTTGGTCTTGGATAATACGGTTAATTAATACAGTCAAGAACATTATGAGACCTTACTGCTCTTCCACGCTCTCCTCCTCCTTCCCCAGTCGCAGCTCTTTGCCCTGTTTCTCCCTCCCTCCTGTTATCTCCGTAGCACCAGCACCGGTATTGCTCCCTGTCCTCTTGACTCGTCGTCTCCCTTGCATTGCCCCCCGGCAGCGTACCGTCTCCGCTCGGCACTTTGCCACCCGTCGGTTGGGTCCGGACCAGGGAGGACATCAGGGTGATGGGCAGGGACGCGTACTGCAGGGCATCGCTGCCGTGAAAACCCGCCGGCTTACCTTTCCAAGCCGCGTGGTCTTCTGTGGCAGGCAGAAAAATCACCTCCCTCTATTCACCAGCCCTTCTTGCCTCATTTATACTGATCCTGCCCAAAGGGAGAGTAGCTCGGAAGCGATATTTGAATTTAGGGGCCTTGTGGGGAATGAGGAAGCAATGTGACTTCTCAGCTTCGTGCATTACCATAAGGAAAGGGCACAGTCTTCCTCTAATGACATTTTACGTGCATAAAGCAATGTCAAAAGAGTTGTAGCACATCGACAAGACGATCAGCATTGTGCTGCTGTTCTTGTTCATGGTCCAGCGTTGGTGGGGGTTGAGGATGAGCTGCTCTCCCACCTTCAGTGAATTCATGTGGGAAGAGGGTTCTTGTGAAGAGGTGGGTGTTCTTGTTTGTGCAGAAATATGTGGTGGCAGCTTTGGGGAGGTTTTAAGGTAACACACGCTCCAAAACCTGCTGCAGGTTTTTTTTTTTGGTTGTTGGAGTAACTTGATGCGTGGAGAAAGAAATTTGTGTTTGAGATGTGTGCTGACAGAGTTACATCTATGCTATTTCCACCCTCCACACACACCCCCACATGAGTCTTCATGGTAAATAATTCTCCTTAGTAAAACTGCCAGTTCTTCTCATACCAGCAAGTAGCTGAATGAAATGTTGTTGTCTGTTCTTAAAGAAATGAGCCAAGATTTTGAAAGGTGACTTAATTTTGGGCACGTGCCACTTGTTTAGCTGTGGCATTTGGGGTTCCAGCCTGGGGTAACAAATATATCCCAAAGGATGTATCAGTCTGGGAAAATGAAAGGAGAAGGGAAAGGATTTAAAAAAAAAAAAAAAAAAAGTTTGGTTTTCTGGAATATAAATAGACTGGAAATAGTCACAGAGAGCTCAGCATAGGGCGTGATCCCAGGCACTGAAGTGAATGTCTTTCTAGTGGTTTCAGTGGAAGAAAACTATGTGTGGTAACGGGGTTTTGGGTCCGAGATTTATTTCTGCTCATACATACATCAGTGCTTTTGTGAATTCCTGAACACTAATTTAAGGGTAGGTTTTAAAACTCTTTTCCTTTATTTGCCAGCCAACAACATCTGCTTCTATGGGGAATGTTCCTACTACTGCTCAACAGAGCACGCCCTGTGTGGAAAACCAGATCAGATCGAGGGGTCTCTGGCTGCTTTCCTACCCGATTTGTCTTTAGCAAAAAGGAAAACCTGGAGGAACCCTTGGAGACGTTCCTACCACAAGCGCAAGAAAGCAGAGTGAGTAGTGGTGAGCAAAGGGTACGCCAGCTGCCAAGGGCGAGAGGAAAATAAAGCGGTGCTAACAGTTGCTGCCCTTGCCTGATCTGACGCATCGAGGCTTAGGAGAGCATCTGCATTTCTTCAGCAGGTCCAGCTCCTGGGAAGGGACAGAGTCCTTACACTTGCCAGAAGCTCCAGCTTATGGTCCTGAAAGGACCTTCAATGGCATAATTCCCTCGTGGGACAGATACCTCCAGTGGCTTTGACAGGATGCAATGGGACCTGTCTGAGTTCTATCCGAGAGAGAAAGATTCACTGCTATCAGCAGCCCTAAACAAGTCTCAGATGTTCTCATCATATGACTGATGGTGCAGCTGGTCTCCTAAATCTTTAAGCTATTAGCCAGATAGTTTTCAATCTTGTGATTTTCTTCCTTTTTCATCAGTCACAATCTTTATCGGTTGCCTGCATTACAGGAAGCAGCCTGAAGAATTTGCTGCCTCTACCTGACCCTGCCCTCAATCAAACGTGATGCAACTAGATCTTTGCAAAATAACATTTTTTTTGGTAATACTCAGTAAGCTTTGTATGTCGCATAAAATATCGAAATATTGGCTTTTCCAGATGGGAAGTTGATCCAGATTATTGTGAAGAGGTTAAACAAACCCCCCCGTATGACAGTGGGACCAGAATTCTGGATATAATGGATATGACAGTTTTTGATTTCCTAATGGGTAAGTTTCATCTCTTTCAAAAATTAAATGCAACATTTAATTAGAATAAGAACCATTTCTTTCTACACCGCTCTGCATAGCTCAGCAGTTTGCTAAAGCGTGGATGAAGCTGCATTTACTGTATGTGCCGTTCTGGATGATTATGAGAAAATGCAGATTTACATGGTTATATATTCCCATCAGTGCAGATTAAAGGAACAAAGATGTTCAGAAATGCAGGGTGCTGATGAACGCGGGTCAGGCTAGTCTACGTCACAACAGTTAAGGGCTTCAGAGTTTGCTTTAGTGAGTGCTTTACCATTGTAATGTATGGCTCCTGGATGCACATGCAAGTGCTGTTCATTATTAGCACATTGTTCTCAACCTGCAGTAGTACGCACTGCTGCTTGCTCTATAAACTGTCAGAGGGGGGGAAGAAAAGAAGTATTGCTTGGTCACAAAGGCAACTGTGGTATGTATCAGGAAGGTTTTTTGTGTTTATGTAACCTGACTGGAATAAAATAATTATTAACAAGCAGGTAATAGTCACCTATTCCAAGCCTGCTCAGTGGTTAACACTGAGACATTCTCATATGAAACCTGTTCTGCTGCAGCTAGTATACCTGTAAGGTGCCAATATCCATACTTGATCCTTGGACACATGCCAGCACGGACACATCCTCTGCCATTGCCACTACTGAGATTTCTGCGATAGGCTGCAGCAGAAGAGGCCAAATCACAGCTCAGGAGCCATATGTGGCATCGCTAAGTGGCTCAAGACCCCTGCCATGAAGACAAAATTCGTAGCTTGGCACCAGTACTCTGCACATTGACCTTTAGAAGCAGATCACGCCTCTGCCTGCCGTGGGTGCCCAGAGCTGGTCAGCTGTACCAGTGCAGTAGCATCCTGATCCATATGTTAGAGCCATAATATCGTTTTGGCTTTCCAGGCAGCCAGAAATTTGGACAAAGTTCTTACTAGAGGAAAAAAAGGATATTTGGTCGTAGTTCAAAAAGTTTAATACAATATTAGCAAAGTCATATGGATTAACATCCCTGCTTGAAGGATGCATTTTCCCCTCCCTAAGCTAAATCTCGCACCCGGCACGTGTACCATGGGTGCTTTGCACGCCATACTGACCCAGCGCTGGCGTAGCAGAGCTCGTTTTCACCAATGAAGCTCCGCTGGCTTAGGACATAGCTACCTCACAGATGACCAGGCTTCCCAAACAGTTGAGATGCCATCGTACTTGAGAGGGATTTCCTTGGTGTACACCAGGAGGGGTTGCTGGAGGGTGGGAAGGTTGGGTTTGTCTCCTGATGGGTCCCCCAGAGCTTAAGTATAAAAGCTTGAAAAGCTCCCAGCGGTGTAACAGCCCATCTTCCAGTATCGTGCCCTTTGGGGTTTCCACAGTAGAAGCGAATATGCTCAGTAGATCCATTGCTTTCTCTGCCCTACACAGCCATCATGTCTCGGGAGCACTGGGCTTCTCACTGAACCATGGCTTTTGTATTATCCTGGCCTGCAGGCTCAGCAGCAAGCCAGAGTGAGAACGGTCTTTTTTTCTCTTTATTCCATAGGTAACATGGATCGACATCACTACGAAACCTTTGAGAAGTTTGGAAATGAAACATTTATTATCCACTTAGATAATGGAAGAGGGTAAATACCTTTAATAATCTTTCTGCAGAAAAAAAAAAGAAAAAAGTTAGTCTTTAAAACAGTGTTTGTCATGCTCTTGCTCTTATCATTAAACAGGTTTGGAAAATATTCCCACGACGAACTTTCCATATTGGTGCCTTTAAATCAGTGCTGCAGGTACGTTTCACCTCTGGAGTTGTTTCCCTTTTTATACAGTTGTTTCCGCTAATAGGACTGAAATGTTGAAGTGAATCTTTTATTGCGTACCACGGAGAGGAGGAAATGTTATCATCCTGCCCAGGGAGCCTGACCTGAGCGAGCCCTGAGCGTTCGCACTAACACGTTAAGCGCTTTGTTGAGATCAGGACCTCGCAGGACCGAGGCTGTGAGCTGTTGTGAGAGAGGCTTTCTTAAGACAAAATACACGTCCCGTGGAAGTCAAGTGGCAAAACTTAGCCCAGCTTGTTCAAGTGCTTCACGACGGCTTGCCTCAGTGCCCGTGGCCAGGATTTTCAGAGAGGAGAGGTGATATTTAGAGGTCCAGCTTTGCACAACTGGGATGCGGGGTGAGCTCTGCAGAGGCTCTGGGTGTCCCGGCAGGGTGGACTAGCAGGAGCCCCCACTGCCATCGCCCATGTCCCAGCTCAATGCCACACGCGCCACGCGTGTCATTGCCAGGATGGGCACGATGCTGTGAAAGCTGCACCAGGTCCGATGGGTGCCTTAGCCAGCCGGGGAACACGGAGGCTGCCCGTACTTGACTGTAGAGTGTGCTCCAAAACCTCTCCACTTCTAAGGGCTCCCAAAGATCGCTGGCCAGGTGGCAATGCCAGCCGCTCATTAGGACTGTGACAGTGCCTGGTCCTCATCATTTCAGATCACATAATAAGGTTTTTACACTATTATTGCTATGCTGACTGTATGCCTTTTAGCCCTGTCAAGATCAATAGTGATGAAAATACTGATTTGCTTTTTTTTTTTTTTCCCTCCTTTTTCTCTTTAGAATAAGGAAGTCTACCTATCTGCGATTACAGTTGTTAGCCAAGGAGGAATACAAACTCAGTCTCTTGATGAAGGAATCTTTACTAAAAGATAAAATAGCTCCCATTCTCTACCAGCCTCACTTGGAGGCGATGGACAGGCGGTTGCGGATTGTCCTCAAGGCTGTTAGTGACTGTATAGAAAAGGATGGTTATGACAATGTGGTTGAAAATGACTTTAACACTGATGTTAACACTGTTACGACCGAGAGGTAGTGAAATCGCAAGACTACGTTTTTACCAGCCAAGTAAAGAAGTTTCAAAGAGGAAAAAGAAAAAAGAAGTCTTGCAAAAGACTGTATATGCCACTTTGTGAATTCAGTGAATTCAGAAATGAGCTATAATTGTTCCCAAAGTAGGTAAAGTGTAGACTCTGCAAAGGATTAGTTCATTAAGAAAAATAAGTCTAATGTGATGCTTTTCATTCCTAAAGAGAGATTATGAAAAGATTCAGAAAATACTCAGATCATTGACAGACAACAGTCTGATAGCAAAACACCTCCTGTCCTTTTTGTATAGCAAGGAGGCCTTTACTTAATATTTTGTATTTATATATGGTATATCTATGAAACCCCAGACCTACCTACCAAATTTAACTAAGAGGGACGGCATAGTTTTGTGACTCACACTTTATTTGTGGTGACAGTCCACTTAGTATTTTGTGTTAACCCTTTAAGTGCTCTAATCCACTGTATCTTATTTAAATTGAATGCTTTTTTTTTCCCAGCTACTCAGTATTTAAAGGGTTAAAGCATTATGAACTTTTAAAGGCAAAAAATAATAATTATTATAATAATAATAAATACAGTGGTTACCAGAAGGGAATTTCACTGATTGTGCATTGACAGGAATACTTGAATGTTGGTTTTACAAAGTGATGTAAAATGACAAGTTGTACTATTTGTCCATAAGGAGGTGGCAGCTCTTATCTTTCTAGACTATCATAGCTGAGCTGCTACTTTTCAACTTTGCTTTTGATAGTTTTGTGTAAATATATACATATATGGGTAAAAAGCTGCTTTCAGCAGCTCTAGGCTTACTTTTGCAGCATTTTTGTGGAATTGTTTGCAACGTGGTAAAAGTGCAATAAAGATATGGCAAAATGTGTAGCCGTCGTGTCTAAATGGATTCATTTTCCACTGGAAATCTGGTTCAGAGCAAAGCTGTGCACACCAGCCAAGTATTCCAGAAGCAGTCGTTTAAATTGTCATCCCCTTTCGTAGCAACAGCAAATCGAGCTAAAGTAGGGAATTGGTGATTAATATACATTACAACTCAGATAAGGACCATGGTGTTGAAAATGGCTAATCTGTCATATGAAACCATTGTTTTGACGACCATTTCAGCATCCCTTCCTCTTGCAATTATAGCTGTAGAAACAAGCTGTAGAGCAACACCTCTAGAAGATTATAGCTTGACACGCTGCCCAGAGGATTTAGATACATCAGTGCCTCTGACTTGGGTAGCAAAAGCCCTTGTACAACCCAGAAAATCTCAACCTAAATGATCTAGAAACATGGTATTCTTAAACAAATAGTTCTGAATCATGTTCAGCTGAGTTCCTGTAACACGTGTGGAGACTTTCAGCCCAAAAGCAAGCTATAAATTGAACAAGTAGCTGTATTTGACTTGTGAAAACATGGTGCGGTACAGGAGGAATCCCTCATCGCTCTTTTGGGTGAGGAGAGAATTTATTATGACAATATTCGTCACAACTATAATTCAAAGCTGTCATTTGTTTCATTTTACGTCTTTCTTCTCAGGGACTTATAAACATTTACTTTAAAAGCTTGTAGCCAGATAGACTAAAATGTAGGCATTTCAGCATTTTAAAATTATGAATGAGAAAAAAAGCTGCTATATAGCCTCATTCACTTCTTAGGTTGATATATTATCACCAAAAAAAAATGTCTTTTACTATTTTACTGCCCATTTCAAGTTCCCATCACTCTGACATACGTGACATACAAAGACAACAGAACATTCAGATTATAGAACTGTCCATGAACTTGGAAAATTTCTGTGTTGCCCCATGGCTTTTTTTAGCTTTCCAAGACCCACCTGTGGTAGCAAGGACGTTCTCTGTAATGCAGCCCTTGCACTGCAACTCTCTCTCCCCATCAGCCAAAAACCCCAAAACATAGGACTGTAAATGGGTGATATTATCCTTGCTTTATCCTCAGTGCCTGGCTGTGATTTTCCTGCAGGCGCAGCTTTTTCTCACGATGAGATTGTGCCAGGACAGCAGACAGGGGCTATAAAATCCCCTTTGCAGTACAGCTCTGCTTATTGCTTCTGGGCTCAGGTCAGCCAGGGGTTCTGGAGCTGCCGACCTGGCTTTCTTTTGGAGAGCAGCGCTTGGCAGCATCTTAGCTCAGAGAGGGGCAGATAGAGTGAAGGTCTTTGTTCTTTAGAAGCTGGGTTGCAGGTCAGGGGCTCCTGGCAGGCCAGTTCAAGATGAAGGTCTCTGCAGAAGGCTGCCTGGTGCTGTCAGGGATATAAACTTACTGTTAGGAACCTGATTCTGATTTTCTATAAGCAGAATTCGTAGTGTTTCTATAGAATAATTAACTAAAGGTCACTTAACCTTGCCATATTGTAACCAGCTCTGTAGGGTCTCCAGATTCTTTCCTTTCCTGAACTTTGAAGCTTGCCCTTGCAAGCTCTGTTACAGCTTTCTAGACCTATAAAAATTCTTCTTGTTTCCAGGCCTAAATTAGACACACAGAAAAGCTGAAAGGGAGCCTTTTCTTTGGCCTGAGATGCAAGCATCTTGGAAGAAGGGAGGTATTAGCTAGGACACTGGGAAAGGTTTCCTTTCCTCTGTGACTCCAATGAGAAATTGGGGTGAATTAAGCAGAGCTGAGCAGTGCAAGCCTAAATACACTGCAGGGGGCTCAGGTAATGAATGGCAAGAGCTGAGTTCAGGCCCTTTGTGTGGCCAGGGGAGCTGAGGACACGGGTCTGATCTGGAGGATATTGCAAGAAGCAGAAGGGCTGATTAATTAAACAAGCTGCGGAGTTGCTTCTCGGCATCTACCAGGAAGCTCTGGTGTGTTTGCATTCATGCTGCAGGTAGCTAGAGCTTTGACTCATACTAATTTTCTAGGTATTTGGGGAGGGAAAAGAGTTATCGCCTTGTTCCGCTCTTTCTTTTTTTTTACGTGGGCAGGGGTGAGTGGGCATGACAGATGGGAAACTGGAGCTGGGGAGTGAACTTGTGGCTCTGCCTTTTAGCTCTTGGGGCTAACGCAGCCTCGAGAATAGCTCTGTACAGCCCAGGGAGGGGCAAACCTCCGCTTTTGGGGTGCATCTACATTGCCCCAAGACAGAGCTAGCAGCTGGCCCGAATTTCTTCCCCTGAAAACCTCGTGGGTTTTGGAGAGCCTTTAGGCTAAGGGTGCTGCTCTCCTGGGTGAAATGCATCCTTCTACAGGCAATGAGAGCTTTCTGAGCTCTCTCAGCAGTGGGTACAATTTGAGGGTGCCTTTGCACAGGGACAGCTTGGTTTTGGGGGGGGTCTCGTAGGGAGGGCACAGGGGGTTTGGTGTGCGGAGGTCGTGCACTTCAGCACGCACGTGTGACAGCAGATTACCGCAGTGTGAGACGATGGCTCGGAACGGGCTGTCATTGTGCATTAGGTCAGTAATCCGTGAACTAAGGAGGATTAGCATGACGCGGTGTAACATCTCTTTAGGAGTCCTACATATCTAGCAGACAAAAAGATTCGCTCTAAGAAGATAAATAAATGTCAGGATCCAATTGGTTTGTCTCCAAATCGCAAAAATGGGTGTAGCAACAGCACCTAGACAATAACATACCAAGAAATCTGCAGTAGTCTATCAGGGGCATAACATGCTCAGCACAATAAATAACAGATAAAAATAGATAATATACTTCTAAAAGCACCTAATTATAACTGTATCTGACAGCCTAGAATAGCCTACTGTATTCTCCTGAGTAATTCACGAGAGCCTCGTTTTGTTTTGCTGTTTTTCTGTTATTTAAGCATCAAAGGAAATTCACACAAATTAAAGAAAAAGCTTCTCATTGTTTGAATTAGATATCACTGTTGTGATCAGCAGTACCGGGTAGAGCCTGTGATGTGTATACAAGCTGGAAGCCTGAAGGAGATTGCAATGTAAGCAACAGCAAAAAGCATTGTGTGGGAGGAGGGAACCTCGGATTTCAGCCTGACTGTTGCCTTTGGGCGCTGAACTGAAAATGAACTTGTGTTACGTGGGCTTGAAAGGGAGGAGTGTCCAAAGGGTATTCTCGTTTGTTCTAGTGGGTCTGTACATGGTATCTATAGGTCTGAGGGGATCCTGCTCTCTTCCATTGCAGCAACAGCATCGTCCCCTTAACACATCCAAACTCCACCTGAAGAATGTCCCTGCGTCAAGGCTTTTGTGGCCCCAGCCTAAGAGAGCTGAGTTCCCAGCTTGGAGCTGGACATATACTAGAGCCTTGATAGTTTGTATCCTGATGGAGCAAACTGTCTTCTAGTACTGAATGCATGACCGCAAAATTCATTTTCCAGATATCGGTTGTTTCTATGGTCTTTCTTGCAAGTGGTTGTTTACTAAAATATTTGGGGCTTAATATGCAGAAATGGACATGCACAAGGAAGATTCTTTTTAAACTGTAAATTGAGTGTTTGAGGGAAATGTTGATTTGCCTGGGACAAGTTTTCACATGGAATTTCAAGTTATTACCAGTTAGAAGCTGCTGGATTTCTTGAGAATATTTTTTTATGCTAAAAGTGATTCATAGGTAGCCTCCAGCCATAACTCAGTCTGTGACCAGATCAAACTGAATTATCTGCTTGCTTCTACATTTGCATTGGTAAAGTACAAATCCAATGCTTTTGGGGTCTGTCTAGAAAAAAAATTAAAAGCAATTCAATTTGGTGGGTCAAAAGACCTGAGAACTGAGGTCAGACCAGCTCTGGTCATGGGTAAAAATGAAGCATAAGCAAAAAGGAGGCTATTGATTTGGCGGTACCAGTACCTCTTCCTCTAATGCAAGGTCAGAGCAAAAGTTTGTGTCTAGAGACTGTCTTCAAGAGCTGCTGGAATACATGCTATCTGCTGCTCCATCTTTTTAGAGATATTAAACACTTTCCAAGGTTTTGGATGCAACTTTCATGTAGTTAACATGAAGAAATAAAGGGATTTTGAGCAGGAAGAGGGGAATGCCTGCATTTGTATCCAATCCACTAACTGAAGACTTATGTGCTGGAGATCAGCTCCTCTCTCTCAAATGACCTTCATACACAATCAGCCCCCGTCCCCTGTCAGAAGGAGCATGTGTTATGCCTTGAGTCTTGCTCAGATACGGGCCCAAACCCAGCAGCTTGCAGATGGAATTGGCAGCTTGAGCTAAAGCAGAATATCTCGAAATTGGAGGTGTCAGATCAGAGCACTCTCCACTTCTCTGAATGTGGGAATCTGGGTCATGTTGTCCCTTGGCCACAGTAATGAATGACATTAGGATCCCTACATAAATTCCTCTGCCACTTCTTCTAGAAAGGTGCTGGCTGATTGATAGACATATGTACAAAACCACCTACATGCTTTAGTCGACCCTGACATCACTTCAGAATACATCCCAGGGTGACTTAAGATAGATCCTACCCAAAAGACAGACAATTTAAAATCTCATCCCTCCAGCTGCTGGTGCTGTACTAACGCCAGAGGTGGTTGCTGGAGTCTGTTGAAATACAGTGATCTCTGAACATCCGCATTGCTCGCTGGAGCACCTGGATACCTGCAGAAGGTGCCATAAATCAAGTGAGGACTACAATCTGCATGCATCTTCTGAATCCTCATGCGCAGCTAAATGACAAATGAAAGTTAAAGCTGTCAGCAAAATGTAAGCAATGCAGCTGAGGAAGCCCAAGTTGGGGGAGGGAACGAACCCAAAATGACAAAGGCAAGTTGATGGTCAAATCCTTTCTTGCACACACTGATACATAAGCCAGGAGCAGCACTTATTGCTCTGATCTCAGGCTGAGCTTTGGAAATGGAGGACAAATCCTCTTCTGATTTGTAAACTAAGCAAATCAGGCTATCCAGAATTGCAAGCAGCTTTCCTTCTAGCATATCCTCCTTAGTCCTTCACCATAACAATTTGTGCAAGCTCTTAGTGTAGCACCAGGAATCTTTGCCACAGGCAGCACTTTATAAATAGTGACGATAAAAGGCTTTTCTGGTTAGTCCATTGAGGCAAGTTTGCATCATTTTCCAGACCAAAGCAGAACCCTTTCAGCTGTCTTTTAAGCAACTCCTTCCTAATCAGTGAAGTCAGTGAGAGTTTTACAGAAGCAGAATTTAGGCCCATTATCTTCTTTCACTGCCCCATTTACAGATAAATAGTCTCTCTGACTTTCTCATGGCTTTCTTAGCTCTACACTTAAATAATTTATTATTATTGTTTATCTTTTCTCTATATTTCTAGCTGTTTGCTTCACTGATTTTCACTAGGTTTCCATTTTTAATGGATGCTTTTTTAACCTGAAGGAACTCCAAAATTCATTATTTATAAATTAAGGCGTCTATAGCCAAGTCTTTGCCTTGTAATTGGAGCTTCATTTAAATGCCGGGAGTGGCCTTTAGACTCAGCTGTTTGCAGCAAGCTTCCTTAAGTTGGTCATGCCTACAGAGCCCTCGCTTTGTGACACGTCTGGTAGACTTCTATAGGAGCTTGGGTGATAATTCCTGTGAAAGCACTTATTCCTCCAGAGCCCATTTGTAACAGCCTGACCAAGTGCTTTACCCTCATTTTCCGAGGGCTATATTTGAGGACATCTTCTGCGCTATCTGTACCTGCACAGATGAAGACCCTGTCTCTGTACGCGTAGAAAAGCCTTGCTGAACTTTGTTCCTTAAATTCAGTACAGCAAACCCCTTCTTTTCTTCATCAGGAGGGACCACAAGTACGGTTGGCACAAGCAACCCGCTTTTCTGGTGTAAGCAAAACCCAATTCTTACTGATTCAGTACCTACAGATCCTCCTGGCTTCAGTTGTTATCCTGAAAGTCTCACTGAAACGGGTGTTTTGGTCCTTCAGCGTTGCTCTATCACCAAAGTATTTGGAGGGGGTGGCTCTGCCGTGGTAGCTGTTATGCCTTCTTTCCTCCATGTATTGGCAACAGGTGAAGTAAAAAAAGTAACTAGAAATTCAGCTGAGTCCCCCTGCTGCCTTGCTCTCCTAAAAACTCTTAACAGCTGTTAAGAGCAGGGTAAGCAAGAGGAGTCTGTTGGCTAGCTTCAGGTTTGCTGGAAGAAGTGGAAGGAAGCTCTTCTCTCTGAAAAAGCCAAAATAGGGTTAGAAAACCTGTGTCATGCCCTGGGTGTTTGAATGATAGCTCCAGTGGAAAAATAGTTTTTGTAGCGTTCAGGACACGTGGTCCTCACGGTAGATTTTTTTCACCTCTTAAACAGGCAATGGCAGAGCCATCCCACAAAGCCTCCACACTCCCCAGAAATGATCAGTATTTATTTTCCTGTCAGAGGACCTAATCTAGTGAAGTTAATGGAAACCTTCCCCGTGGTTTCAAGTTTCTTTGGATCCAGCCCAGAGCAGCTGTGGAGGGCCAGTGGTACAGAGCTGCTCGCCTGAGCTTCTGAGAAACACCCTGGAAATAAGGATGTTAAAAATTAAAAGACCTTAATGGTTGTACCAGTGTTTTATTTGACCTGGTGGTGGTATAGGTGGTTCCTGGTTAAAGAGTAAGCCCTTAGCTGTTTACATGGGGCTTAGTTTTGCAACAGGTTAAAATAAATGTTACCAACCAAGGTGGGAGGCTAAGAAATCAGAAGAAAAATATATGGACTATACAGTCCTGTGTAGTCTGCAAAGAGGATACAAACCAGCTGGCAAACTGCTGCATATTTATGAGAGCATCTCACACATCCTTGCTCTTATTAGAGCATCCTACCTCAAGCGTGCCATGCTTGATTAGCATTTTAACAGGTTCAGACACTTATTTACCAGGTCTCCCCACTTTACACCCCAGACTGGATAATTCAGACATTGAGTCCTGGCGACTCGCAGTACGTTGCATCCCACAGCAGCCTAAGAGCCCGTTCCTTACACATTCTCCTGCGTAGCTAGAAATTGTGGTGAACTGACTGGTTAGGCACCACTTCAGCCAGGCAACAAGCTTCTTGTTCATTCATCAGCCGTCAAACCCCTTTGTAGCGATTCGTCTAAACCAGCACAACACAGAGGTGTGGGCTGTCCGAGCTATTTGGGGAGCTCAGGCCCATCGTTCTGTCTTCAGCCTTCAGTGCAAAGCTGCAGAGGTAGCAGGAGCAGCGGTCTCCCACTGCAACAAAGACCAATGCAGTTGTCCGGATTAAGTCAGAACCCAAACACGTTTAAAAAATTACCTAAAACAAGGAAACCTGTTTAAATAGGACCACTATTTAAATAAAGCAAAGGCATAAAGAGGTCAGCAATGCACCAATATCGGTTAGTTTTAAAAAGCAGCTCCTACTTTCACGGCTTTTGTGCTGCATCGGCACAATCTGCGCACCCTGTTCCCCTATTACCAGGCACAAGTGGGTGTCTGGCTTCTGCTGAAAATGAAGTCATTAAGAGGACTACAACAATCACCCTGGTTACAAATCACATCTGCTTATGAACATCACTTGAAGGAAAATATCGGCTATATCAATCTGTTAGCAAGCGGGGAGTTTGGTGCAGCCAAACATTTCAAAACCTATGAGCTGGGGTTATTTTCCTGGAAAACTGGCTTCGTGGCGGTGTTCAGAGGTGTGGGTGCACATCGTGCAGTTGTGGAGCAGGTTTTGGCAGACTGTGGAAGGGATCTGTGTCACGTATAACGGACATAAGTCTTACTGCAGGGATATAACCTGTAGATGCTCTCCTGATGGCTTTCTAGCATCTGAATTACTTCGGAAAATAATGTATTTTTAGAACTATCCTCTGAGTCATCGAAGGGGGAAATAAAAGCTCATAATTTGGTTTGCTCAAGCAAGAAAAGTTGCTTTCCTTTCAGGGAAGGGTCATGTCTGAGTTCCAGACACTTGAGTCGAGGCTGATGTACGTTGTCCACGTTTATCGCTGCTGCTTTGGACTTTGCTCAGTGTATGAAACCATGATGTGGCAAAAATGTGTTTGGAAGTACAGCTAGCAGCTCCTTGTATTCCTGCAGCATGCATCTGGGGGAGGCTGGATAATCTCCCTCCCCTGCATTTCTCAAGGCAAGTGTCCGAAAGCAATTTTTTTCTCTCTCTCTTTCAGGGAATGTACTATGGGGAGCTGCATTTTCTTCTTTCTCTGCAACATGTTCTAATTTATAGGATGAGATTTGTGGTAATTGAGTTCAGAGCTGAAGGCTGAGCCTTCTCCATATCCCCTGGGGTTTTCCTGGGAACAAGATGGATTGCCCAGTATGCTTCAGGCAAAAAATAATGAATGAATAAATAAATACATGAATAACAGCATGCCTCATTTTGCCTATCTCTTAGAGAGAGAGGAAGCTAATTCTTTAAGTATCAGAAATGTGCTCATTATGCAAAAATGGCAGAGCAGATGCACATATTCATAATAAGTACATTAAAAATCTCGTTTTAGCTCCTAGAGGACAAGTGCAAGTGCAAAATTGGGTGCAATTATATTTATCTTCCCACCTATGGTGCGCACTCATTTGAATATGTATTTGTGTGAGCTGGTTGTATCTAGAAGCATGGAGTTTCCTGTGATTGAAAAAGCAAATTATTATGACTACCAGCCTATGATACTTCATATCAGAGGCTGGATCCAAGGTCCCCTGAAGTCACTAAGGCAGCCCTTTTTGAGTCCAGCTGGCTTTGTATTAAGGCAAGAGCTGGTCTCTTGTGCAGCCAGTGCTAAGCGTGTGTTAATAGCAACGCAGAAGAGCAGAGGACACAATACAAGTGGGGCTGTTCATCATAACTATCACTTAATCAAACTAAAATGATGAACTGATAATTGGATGTCCTTGCAAGGACTTCACAGAGCCAGAGCCCTGGGTAGGGTCCCTTTCATACAGAGAAATAAATCAGACAAGTAGACTGCTGTGGGCAAAGAGATTAATCTTTGGCATGAGTGTGAGCAATAGTGGAAATAAGTGTTGCTCGTGAGACCATCGGTCTGTGCTTGACTGTGGTAATATGCTTGGTGCTTGTGAATGAAAGCAGCTGCTCTTTCCTACCCTTAAAGTAGCATTAAAGACTGTTGAAATTCTACATGCCCAGGTTTATTAAATGGTGAAAAACTGACTGGGTCTAAGGCAACTACTTCAACAGAGAACTTATACGCTTTCACTTCAGCAACATAAAATAGCGGTACAGATGTAAGACTAAACCCAAACAAGGACAGGGACATTGGGAAGAGACCTGGAGAATGGTCCCACCCAGGCAAGGAAGATGGACAAAGTCTTCCACTGGAAATTCAGCAGCAGGAGTATCCTACAATATATTCAAAATTCTTTTTAATTAATAGTGAAAGTGGGATTTGTGTTCTCCTCAGATCCCAATCTTTGCACCATCTGGGAAAGCGTAACCATTTTTTGAAAAATTAAACAAAGTAGTTATGAAAAATAGCACTCCAAAGACCAAAAGTCAAATGAACAGTAAGGAAAAGTTTTTCTTTTACAGGGGAAAAATTAACAAGAACAAGAAGAAAATGCTGAAAATGTTCATAAACAGAACTATTTCCTAAAAAGTGGCCTAACAACATTTTAACTGAAAACTGTTATTGTTCTGTTCTTGCTTATTCCTGCCCAGCCTGCTCGGCTGTGAGGCTGTAGTAATGATACTGTTGCCACCATTAGAGTATTTGGGCACTTTCCAGTCCTGTCCTGCATGACTGACATCTGTCACAGGTGGTTTTACTCAGCCAGTGCAGTATGCACGTAGCAAAGTATGTATTTTGTCTGGGGATTTATTTTTTTTCCCCACTTTAAATGATCCCGTTACTCTGATTCCACTGGAGAAGGCAAAACCTAAGAACACTTCCATGTCCGGACCAAAGCAGGGAGCAGCAGGGTTTCCCGCAGCCCCTTTCTTCAGCAGGACCACAGCACGTAACCTCAGAGAAAGCTCAGGCTCCTGCACAAATGAATTCTTCTCTTACCGACAACTGTTTTGCCAGAGGAATGGAGCCGCTGCCTGCCTAATCCAGGGTGCTATGTAATAGATATCAGCTGAAAATCTGCTTTTCAAGCTTTGGTGAGCTGGGATTAATTGCAAACAGTTTGGCACTGCAGGTTCCCACTTGGCTCCATTTTTTCAGTCACATATTACGTGTAATCTGAAGCCAGCGCTTTTTCCATATTTCTTTTGCAGTACCAACAATAATTCTCTTACTTTTCCACCCCTCTCTCAAGCAAACAATTTAATACCTACATTTGCTGTTCCATTATCCCTAAAATAAGTGCAACTCCATAATTTGAGAGGTCGGATGTCTGTAATTTTATAAGAAGCGTAGAGTTAAAAGATAAAAGCAGGCAAAGCAAACTTCAGCATTGTGAACAGTGCGAAATTCAGCATCTGTGTCTCTAGTTTTATTTCTGAAATGAGTGTTGAAACCAGGGTGATGGGTACCAATAAGACACTACAGCAAGAATGCTAGTTAATTACATGAAGAGAAGAATCTCTGTTAAATTATTCTGGGGTTATCGTAAATATATCTGGAAATAACGTAAGACAATATAGCTGCCATTGTTAGCAGAGCAACCTGTGTGGAATAGGAAGAAAAAAAATGCTGTGCTTCTGGGACTATTTTTATTTCTAGAAAGAAGACTTTTGCAAGTGCTTTCATCCTCTCCAACATACAACAGGAAAGGTTGTCTGCTTTCCAAGATTTAATGAGCAACACTTCTGAATACTGCTGTGGACTCGCAGGCGGTTTAGTGAATATGGTGCCAGTGGAAAGTCACCATCATCCAAACTGAAAGAAAATATGGCTTAAAGAACAGAAAATCTAATGTTCAAGATTGTGGCTGAGGAATACAAAAGCTGAGTCTTGTCACAGGACTATAAGGCTGACACAAAACGGCACCTTCAAGGTACTTAATTGGGTCTAGTTCTGCCCCATAAGGTGCCTAACGATTTGGGTCAAGCCCTGCGTATGGTTCCTGTTGGGTTTGCTGGGCCAAATCCTGATCTCTTGATTTGCACACTGGCATAAAACCAGATGGGATTTGTCAGAAGGGAGAGGTCACGGTGGCAGACATCTGAAGCAGTCTGCTGTCCTTTACGAAAGGTGAAAGGAGGAGAGGAGAGTGCAGCTGAAAGCAGTTCTCTAAAAGAAAATGAAACAAGATATATTTCTTTTTGCAATCTATTCTTGATTTCCTTACTTAGATGGAAGCAAAGGCAACAACACAAATAGAGAGTGTGACATTTAGGTGAACAAAAATTAAGATGAACTAAGCTGCTAATTATACCTCCTATATGAAGACAAAAGACATTTTCCAAAATAACTGAATATTGTACATTTATCCATAATTAGGGCATTGCCAGAGAGGAACATGAAGGTAAGAAGACAAAGACAGGGAGAGAGGGTTTTTTTATAGCTCAGGGTTTTTTTAAGATCATTAAAATTGCCACCAGAAATATGCTGAAAAAGACAAGTTTGTGGGCAGAAGCACCACAGAATGAGGAAGAAATGCCACAGGAAGGAAGAAGAGTAATTCTAGGAGTAAACAGCTACTTTTAGAAAATGCCATCTGTCCTGAATATGAGTTTGCCATATATTGTGACTCAGAAGTCCTTTTCCACTGAATTCCCAGCTTGGGCTTTGTTAAAAGTCGAAAACGTTAACCTGACTCAGATGAGGTCACATCCCATCATTTATGTGTACCTTTGTCTAAAGCCAAAACCTACCAGGTAGGAGAATCTCCAGTTCCAGAATTCATCTTGATTTCTCCTGTGATTTTGTGACATCACTACGTTTTGTCGCCTCAGTTTGTCCATCTATGGAAACTCGTGGGACCTGTCTGTCTTGGGAAGGGCATAGGTTAAACTGTTCTCATTTACTAATGCATGTGGAAGATAAAGGAGTATGTAAACGCCAGGATTCATCTTCGCAAGAGATGCTAAAAATTCGATATTGCTTAAAATCACAGTTGGCAGGACATGGACAACAGGCGTAGAGGGGGTCACCTCTGTCTTTTGCAAGGAAAAGAGTCTGGGATGTCTAAAATGCACGGAGAAATGAACTGGTTTAGGTAATGGAAGGAAAAATACATTAATAAGCAGCTTTGCAAGCCATTTATACTCAATCTTCTAATTATCCACAAACATTGGAGGTGGGAAGTTGTCTTCTGAAATATGTTATTCTCCATCAAAGATTGTTTTCTTCAGGGCTTTCTGTGATATCAGTAGGAAATCAGAAAATGAGAGGGAAAACAATTAATAGATAGAAACATCAATCAGGCTGGAAAACAGGCCAAATGGATTTGATCCTTTGAGGGAATGTGGCAGGCTTTCATCGTTAAGTCCTAGGCAACTCCTAAAGGATGAAGAACCGAGCAGTGAAGGAAAAAAAAGCCGGATCCAGTTGAGGATTACATGGGAACAAGTTTAAGCAGAGACTGTCCCCAAATGGCTTTGTTAGGGACAGAGGCTTTTTTCCTTATATTTTCCCCAGAAAGACTTCCCTTTGGATAATAAAACTGTGCTGGGAACAAAACCAAGCAGGAACACCCCACACAAAGAGTTGTCTTGGTCCAACCAGTGACAGTTCCTGACGCCCTTTCAGATGCAACATGGGGGACTGTCACTGTCCCACCCGCCTTCGTACAACGGAGCCCAAACTGCTAATGTCCCTCTTCACCCACCTGAGCCAGCAGCAAAGAGGAAGGATAAGAGTGCCACATCAAAAGTCTCTCCTAGTGAATTCCGACTTAGTGCAGTTTTTAATAGCACCCTTTGCGCGTGATAGTGATGGGGGAAAAAAATGCATCTATTGGCAGAAAATGAAAATTAGGATAAAAATGCTGATTTTGGTGAGAAAATAAAGCAGCAGGTGCTGACTCACAGTGTTTGAGGTAGTAGTGACCTTGTCCGGAGGTTGCCGAGCGTGGTGTGGCACATCTGGGACACGGGGCCTGACTGATTCCTCTTACTCCGGTTTCACCGTGGTGCAGCTCCAGTGCTTTCCATGAATTTTCCACTGGATATATCCAACCATACATGAGATTACAATTTTTTCTTCATTTCACTACTTAGTGCCGGCTAGTCCTGCTCTAGAGCTCTGCTAGTGAGCACCACTTTCATCCACAAGTGGCTCTCTGACTTTAAGAGGATTACCAGTGCAAAGAAAGCCTTCCTCATGTTGAAGTACTGAATATTGCAACACAGTCTTGCATTAAGCGAATGAGTTGAGCATGCTGAGTTTTCCAACACCAGCTGGAAACTTTCTTGGTACTGGTGCTGCTTTGGTGAGCTGGTGGCCACTGATTTGGACATTCAAAGTCAGATGTCCACGGAAATTCTCCAGTTGCTTCCTATCAGCCACCCACTCTTACCTCTTCCTGCAGAACTGGAATACGAACACACAGCATCCACACTATTGCATAGATATGGACAGGGGCATTTAGGACACACAACGCTTTATTATTGTATAAACACTGCTTATCGCCTCCTCCGATCCCCTGCGCAGTAGAAGAGTAAAACCACAACCTGCTACAACCTGCTCTCGAACACCAGTGTACAGAACAAATTAAATATTTCAGCATGAGTAGAAAGAGGGAGGGAAACTTTAGGGAGTCAGACTGCTCTCAATTAGCAGTTATCTCCAGCAGCTTGTCTGATTAATGGCTGCACACTGTGCCTATATAACAGGTGCAGGGAAGGTGCTTTAAAAGTGCTTTGCTCCTAATTACTGTGGAGACCGAAACGGTGGGTATCTCTCATTAGAGTAAACATCTTCTCAGTCCTTCCCCCAGCTCAGATGTATGCAAGTGCCAGCACTGGACCTGGGCGAGCAGACCACATCCAGGTGGGAGCGTAGCAGGTACCAGCTGGCTACTGCCAGCAGGAGCCTGAGCACGATGGACTTGAGTAAAGTGATGTGCTTCCATCAGCACTAAGCGGCCTCACTTCAGGGGACTTCATGCCCTGCGTGGACCAGAGTCCAGCTCTTTTGGAGCTGATCCTCAAGGTACAACAGCACTGATCTGTCATGCCAAGCCCAAGCCTTCCCAGAACCAGGGAGCTGCTACGTGTTGGCATTTAAGCATTAGCGCTTACAACATAACACGTCGGACCCAGCTTGTGGCTGAACTGTAGTCCCATTCCCTTTTCTGCCAGAGGCAGTGACTTTGGACAAATTAATTTATTGTCTCTATGCAACAGAGCTAAATCAAGTATGCACATATCTGTGTCTTGGGGTAGCTTAGCTGAAATGTGAAGAGCCATATTGCACAACTGGACCTAAACTGCTGTGACTTGATGTCTGCCCCAACTTCTCAAGAGTTTGTCCACTCAGCTTCTGGCTTACAGTGACCCGTGATGTGCTATAACTCTTTCCCAGTGACTTACAGGAAAACCTTGTCTCTACTTCCAAAGGAATGCATTGGAAGATCGTTGAAAACCTGAACAACTTCAGCCTGCATCCTTGCTCCGTGGGAGGAAAGCAAGTGGCACAAGTGAATCTCTCTTAGCCTGCAGGAATCAGCAAGCCCAGGCTCAGCACACCACCAAAGCTGAGCAGAAGCAAGACCTCGTGGTTGCAGGCACGAGGCAGGGACTTGGAATCACTTCTTTCTTTGGTCTGCTGAGAAAATGGTCTTACGCTCAGTGGACAATTTGCTCCGTGCCAAGTCTGGTTTAGCATCTACAGAGCTCTCTCTTGTACCTACATATCAACAGGTCTTTGGGCTTGGTTTAGCTATTAGGACACACTGGTGCAACTTTCAGGCCAGACCAGTCTGCTGAACTGGTTTCAGCAATGTGTGCCTCTGGCATGTCGGGGGGAGATGAGAATGATGTCCTCTTCACCAAGCAGCTTCTTTGCTTTGGGTATAAAGGTGCAGGTAATAATAGTCACCAGCCAAGAATTTCGAGATTTTTTCAGAAAAGTCACTCTACCAGCACCAAACCCATGGCTGTACTATGAAAAGGAATGCAACAACCTTTCCCAATCACAGCTGAATTACATGAAAATTACAATCAGTTCATGGCTATCTGGGCAACCCTATTCTAAACCTTGCTTCCCTCCCCTCCTTTTCAGTAAGTTCACTTAATCGCACATTCACTGCAAAGTAAAGAAAGGTTTTTAAGTACATTTACCTTGTAAAAATATCAAATCTTCTTTAGAAAAAAGCACTGGTGAATTATGAATGAAGGCATGCAGTGCTTAAAGTCCCCACTTATACATTTTTAAATGTAGCCTTTCACTTCTGATAATACTTTTAAAAACCCACTGGACTGGAACTTACAGTCTATTGCAAAAACCAGCCATATTTGCACCACATTCCCTGATCTGAAGAAGTCCCAGCTGCTCCAGTCATGCTGTCCCCCTTGCAACCTGAAGAAGAGGCCATCAGGTCTGAGCAAAGGTTACTTCAAAGGGCAGGAGAGGAAGAATTCATTGTAAATAGCAATTATACACCGAGAAGAAAATGTAAAGATTAAAAAATAAAATAATTAAACCCACAAAAATTCATTCAAATTTCCAGCACCAGAGTTCTTATTTTGATGCTTTGCTGGGCAGGATGGTTGCTGGTGTGGACATGCCCAACCCCACTAAGGGACGTCCACGGTCAAGCAGTTTGTCCAGGTCCCCAGACCTGCGCACAGACTCGGATTTGACCCCTCCGTTCCCAGCAGTGGCACATTGACCTGCCAGGTGTTGGAGGGGACGTGTCACCTTGGAGGACACAGTGAATCGCCGAAATGTGCCAGAACGAGCCTTTCACTGAGGCTCCCGAGCTCAGGTGTAATGTTGTGCCAACACAGCTGTGGGGCACTTGGCTGGCAGCTGGGTCAGGGCTGGTGCTGGGTGTCCTCAAACACTCACAGGTGCTGAACGTCTTTAAAAACCTCTCGAGGCTCTCCTTTGCAAACATTGTTATTTTCTTCTGCAGACTGAGACCTACCATGCTTGAGATAAGAAGCAACTAAATTCAGGTTACATGAACAAGGAGGGAGAAGAAAATCCCCAGCTTATCCTTTCCTCTCATGCACTGTCTCTATCAACCTTTCTTCAGAGACAATTTTTGTTACTTCAGAGTTAAAGGCCAGGAGGGGACCTTAGACCCGATCTAAACCTGATCTTCCTTATGTCAGTGTTTCACCAGGTATCCCTGGGCTAAGCCCAGTAATTATCTGACAAAAGCAGTTACCTGAAGGCAACTACAGCTGATTTGAAGCCACAGGGAAATGGCAAAGTGACCTGCTTCCCTCGGCAGCTTCTTCTGATGCCCTGCGTTTAACATGGGTGCATTCTCTCCAGTCTGAATGTGTCACTTTTTTGCTATGTCCTTTTTCACCACGTTATATATATCCTGCAGTCGCATGCCCTTGCAACCTTCCCTTCAGCTAAGCTCTTCCAATTTGGCAGTGTCAGTCTTCTGAGCTCCCATCAGCACTCCGAAACCCTTCAACACGTGAACGGTCCCATCGCTGGCATCACACGTGCTTGATCAGAAGCAAAAGAACCTTCTCCTATCTACCTACTCTCCAGTCCAGCAATCAGACCACATCTAGGCAATTACCAACTCTGTAAACTTAGGCCTTATCTAGAAAATCTGTTTTCTATTTATTTAGCATTAATTATAGTCCTGTCCATGCATTTTATCTTCATAGGATTCACTATCCACCTTTTGGATGACAAGATGTCCCACCAGCAGGAATGGCTGGCCCCATTCAAGTACTGACACAGCAGTAGCACCCTTCTAGTCCTGGACTTTACTGTGTCCAAGCTATCAAAAAACAAATTCTCATGGGCCAGAGACTTCCTCGGCCGATTCTTCCGAGATGCTTAGTGGCAAGAATAATTAAGTCTGATTTTTTCACTAGCAGATGATACCTAGCATTTTCCTAGCTGGATGGACCAGGAGGTACCAGCAGAGCTCATGTGAGAAGAGAGCTGCTTTCCAAATACAGAAAGTATCTATTGGATACCTCCCCCTTTCCCATGACTATGTCAGCTTCTGTTATCTCTACCTAACATTAGGCCTGTGATTTTGCTAGGATATGTTTTTGCTTAAAAACAAATCTCTTTTATTTTCCTTAGCCCTTCCTGCTCTGCATTTTTGGATATATTTTTCCCCCTCACATTCATTTTCTGGACCAAATGATCTCCAGTTTGTGTTTGCTGCTGCCTATTCATGCACAAACTCTTTCTCATGTGGTATAGGTTGCTTTTTTTCACTCTAGCGCGTGCATTTATTTCATCAGTGAATCGAAGGTGGGCTTTCACCTCAAATTGCTGTCTTCTGTCTCAAGTGGAATTTTTGCATGTTTTTTGCATTTTAAGAATTGGCATGTTTTTATTCCCATATTCTTTCCTTCTTTTTCAACCAGTTCCACTTGACAGCGATCAGCTTTGGGAAATATCTCCTCTGCAGCACAACATATACACTACTGGTTTTGTTCACTAAAAATTTACAGTCAGCAACCTGTGGTTCTGAGCTATAAATACTGAAAACCATTAAACCAGCTCTCTTACTCAGCTCTCTGATATTTCCCAGTCTGACCTCTGAAACGCTGTGCATTTCCTGACACAGACTCCTGGATTAAAAAAAAAAATTTTTTTTAAAAATCAAATAGAAAGGTTTAGGTAGAAACTTAATGTGCAAAATATCTCAAGGTACCATACAGTATGGTGAGCCAGGTTTTAGGAAATATGCATATAGCATATGGATCTGGCTCTCATCCAACACTTAAGGGAATTACCAGTGGTGCAGTGTTCCAGTTCCCCGTCATTGGCAATATGCCTTCCTGTAAATGCAATTAAAAAATCTCTGTCCAGAAAAGAAGTGGGAGAGACCCTAATCAAAGCAAATGACAGTCTTTTCTCAAATTTTTTATCAGACTGCACCATCTAGAGGGCAGCAGCAACATCACCCAGCTCCAGCTCGGAACCGCTCCTGGAGGGCGTACCACCACTGCAAAGGTATTTCTCCATCCCACTGTATAGAAAATATTTCTATAGCCTCACTCCCTCCTTGCTATAGCCGGCGCAGCTCTGCAGGAACGTGTGCTATTGAAAAGGCTTTCCTGGCTCTCTGCGAATTGCTGCCAAGGTGCACAAAGGCGAGTGGCTGGGTGTACCGCGGCAGGATGAAATACGTCCAGGGACGTGACCCTGACCACGGTAATTCTTCCCTGCCCTCATTAGCATCAGACTCTTCCTTTAATTATAGGTATAATATATATAATATATTTTATATATATGACCTTTTGTTATTATGGTCAACCTCTAACCAGTAAGAAGCCTTTATACAATACGATGTATACAGACCTCTTTCATTTCTTCTGCTTACATCTTTTTTTAAATAACTATCCTCACCATCTCTGCGTGAAAGTTCACTGTGGCCAAGCACGTCCTGTAGCCGAGCAGACCACCATCTGGAGCCAGCAGTTGCATGGGTGCTTTTATTAAATTCACCTTAAGCTTAATAGTCACCTCTTATTTGGCAAGGGAAGTATTTCCTGGTTTGCTATGTGACAACTGATTTATCAAACCATTAACCAGTTTATTATTAGGTTATTAGCACATGCTACTGTATTCATCAATGCACTGTTCAGAGGAGGATGAATATTTTTGCCAGGTTACATAGTGATCCATGAAATCTTCCTAGCTAGAACTGAGGTCACCTGCGAAGCAAAAAACCACTCTTGAACACTGTGACAGCTGGAGAATATTTATCTTTCAAAGCGGAAAAACCTGTTTCCAGTCCCTTGACCACTTATCTAGAAAGGTGGGCACCTAGTGGTGCAGTGGGAAATTAATTTTCTTATTGACTTGTTGCATTATCAGTTGATGGCCATTAGGTGCTACACAGGTGGGGGAGGACTGGGCTGCTGCTACAAATGGCAGGGGATGATTCAGGGAGCAGTGAAGCTTGGCAGAACCACCAATTCTGCCTCCAAAGTGCAGGTCCATGTGATGTCTCAGATATCCAGCAAAAGATGTGTCCAGGCTCAGCTTTCCCATCAGATAATAAATAAACCATTAATAAAGTTTATTAAATAAAATTCTCAACTACTACAAAAACTGTTTGAAATAGGCCTAGAGATTGAGGCAAGAAACCGCCTGATGCATGAATACCTGCACACAGACAATGTCTTCATGTAATTCTCATTTCTAATGCAACCAGACTAACAGCGAGAGGCTAGGGGGAGTAGGAAGAAAACGTACAAACTAAATGACCAGAACAGTGATGGTCACCCTCATTTTGCAGTTTAATAATTTTTAGCGTCATTCTCATCTTTGCAGGACCTTGACCTTCCTCCTCAGGGAGCAGAGCGCAGAAGCTGAGTTAAATCTTTAAATGCGTTTTGCACAAAAAGTCCTTGCTGCTTGGCCGTCCGGGGGGGGAAAGGCGTGAGTACGCACCATGAAGTTTTTTAGGCAGCTGTGCTTGGAAATGGACTCTCTAATGGTTTCAGCTCTGCTCCCGTGTAATGAAACCAAGCAGGCAGCATCTGGGGTCTTTCCCTCCAAGGGATTAAAGGGGATTTGATCCTGAGCAGTGAGCATCCTGACGGAATATACAGCGAGGGAGCCTCCGCTCTTGCTTAGCCTGGCATACCCTGTGCTCTCCCCTTAGCCAAACCCACGCGAGCCTGTTCAGGTCGCCCAGATAAGCAGAGAGGGGGCAAAGCTGGCAGGGAGCCCTGCAGCAGGCTCTGCGGTCCCTCGCCGCGTCTCCACGTTCTGCCAGATGCCGGCGCTCTGATGAGAGCATCCCAATGCCGTGGCCTGGGATGCAGCCAAACCCTTTTTGGTGACGTCATGGCGGTGACGACCTGCTCCAGCGTTATAATACTGCCAGTTTCTGAATGCACTTTGACATTATGACTTGAAGCCAAATTGCTGTTGACGACTTCGTGTAACGTAGGTCTCATGATGATTTCATTAGCTCCACTGGGTTAGTTTCCTCAGAATGGACAAGTTAGTTATTTCTTCTGAATATTGAGCATTTTCAGCACTTCAGCCCCTGTGAATTGTGCTAGGTAATCGCTCATACATGTCATGTTTTGCCTTCTGTGGGATCTGTGGATTGCCTTTCCCATTATGGATGGAAGGGAGCAGGAGCTTCTGGAAGGTGCTGGATCTGTCCCCATGATCCCCGGTTCCCCTTCCAACATGTCACCATTTCCCCTCCCACCACTCCTCCCATCATAGCACAGCTCATGCCGTTGAGCACCATTGCACAGGGGAGCCAATGCCAGAGCGGGGCAATGGGATGAGAAAACTTTTCAGACGGGTACTCTTACACAAAGGTGTTGTCCTTTCCTTAGATGCCCCCCAAGGAAATTCAGAGGTTTCCCAGTCTACCCCTCATCTAGTAACAAAATACATCGACAAGCTGCAAGACGGATGCGTTTGTAAGACTCAGATTGCTCAAACAGCTTTACGCTGTCCTACAGAAGTCTGGGGACTTCCCTTGAAATCTGTGAAGTGAACAAATGCTGTTCTTTGCGTCGAAATAAAGATTAAGTTCTAAATTGTCCGAATCAGATATGAATGCATTGGAGTTGGAGCCAGGCGACAAGCTTCAGATCCAGACTCCAGCAACCAAAAATAACCTTGGGAAACAATCTTCTAAACTCCAAGTTTTAATTAAGAACATGTCCATCCCCACCCGTATTCCAGGGGAATGAATCTAAATACATCTCTGGCTCTCTGCTTGATGCTGTTCAACCCCATACCAAACAAACAAACATAAATAGTCACGATGCCTTTTTTTAGAATAAGTTTTCCCCACAAAAGCTAGCAAGAGATATGTAGGCCCTTAACCACAAAAAGACCGAAATGAATTCTGCATGCTCCAAATTTAGAGTTATTGGGATCCAAGATTTCTACTGAGTTCTATTTCAAAATGCAAATAAGAGTTCACGATTCAGACAGCCCTTCCGTGATCTTCTCATCCTGGTGTCTGATTTTTACTTATTAAATAAAATGAACAAAAAGAAGTGTTCTCTCCCAAGCTTAGTTATTGTAGAATAGCTCAAAAGTGCATTGTGTCACCTGTAAAACTCCCACACTACAGTTTTCCCAACTGCCAGCACACAGCGATGCACTGCCAGCAGATATCTCTGCAGTATGTGCCAGAATAGGATTCTTTGCTTATTTAAAGTGATAATTTGGCTGCTTTGCATCCTGCTTCCTAGAAATCCTAATTCTACCCCGATGTCCTTTGTCAATACCCATGCATCTCTCCACATCTGAGCAATTTTCAAGATTGTTTCTGTTTATAGGCTGCTTCTGCAGTATAAATTACCTTTAGCAGCCCAGAGCCCCATGTCAGGTAAGAGGCTGCTTCAAGTCTTTCCCAAGTACGCTGAATAAATAACACCAAGTGCCATCGAGCCCAACTAAGTCAGAAAAGAGCCGTACTTATTCTCCTGCTGTCAGACACTGCATTGGAAAAGCTTGGATAGTGGGGTTACTTCTACTGCAGATCACAGCTTCTCATTTTTAGCATGGGCACAGCATTGTTTAGTTGGGATAAAACTAGAGACATGAAGCAAAATATCCAGGACTGTGTTGTATCGTTGCTTCCTTTCAGATCAATGCTCTGTGTCGGGCAGTGGCAGTACGTGTTTTGGAGGGTCAGCACATTCCTTATTAGTCTTAGAACATTTAAAATTCCTTTTTGTGATTGTGCCTATCTTTTTTCCAAATTGACTGGTATTGAAGAAGGAGGGGAAAAAAAAAAAAGGGCAATTTGTCAAGACTCCCAGGCAGCTATAAAGAAAGAATGGTTGAAATCATCCCCATGTCTTACCTCCACCCACTGATCACCCCTTTATGGACCAGTCTACAAATAGTAACACTCAAGTTCCTACTTAAGACTAGCATGAACAACAGGATCTGCAATTAAATATAGATACATTCCTTGATGTTTCCTGGGTCATGTCACTACCTTTGTCACCACCCACGTATCTCCACCTTCTCTGCTCCCACTCACCCCAAGCAGCTGCTGGGGTGTCGATTGATACGAGTCCCTTGCTTGTGGCTCTATTTTACAAGTACAACGTTGGGCTCTTTGGGTGCCCTTGGAGTTGGGGCTGCAGACTGTCGCGTGGGCAGCAAACGGGGCACAAACCTAGCTCTGTTGCTTGTGAAGCTTCACGTTGCAAAATACCTCATACAATACCATTTTCACCATATGGCTGGGCTGCAGCTCTAAGGAGAGATGTTGTGCTTTGTTCACTTTGGGGACCATTCACCAGTATTAGAGCAGATGAGCACATAAGCAGTTGGATTTAGGAATATCTTTCGCATGGTAGAAGTGCTGACTTTGCTCCCCTGTGATTTCTGAGATCCTATTTGTTAGCTTTTGAGCATACAGCCAAATACAGAGTCCCTGAATGCTAGAAGTTTCATAAATTACTGTTTGCCTAGAAATTCACACCAGCAGTTAAATATGTGTAAGTCATCTTCTATTATTTCCCCAAAAGTGTTCTATCCAGAGCTCAAGAATTAGCACCAATATTTCTAAATTCTGAAGTCCTGAGAATTATTCATCAGAATTGATGAACAACTTGGAAAATAAGGAAGACACTAAAGAAAAATACTCTCACAAAATACTCATTAACTGAGAGGTATACTTGTAAATAACCATGCCTTTGCTTACGCACCTAGTCTAGCATACTACTGCAAAAATAGGTTAGTCAGAAAATACACAGGATTTGACTCTCAGATAAGGAAATCTTCAACTCTTAATCAAGATACAAGGTTTACTGAGAACTTACCTCTACATACCTGAAAGCACCACACACCAAATATGTGGGAAGAAGCTGAGCTTCCATTAAAATAGTCAGCTTCTTAAAGGTTTCATTTTGTTAAATTCAGCTGTCTAAAGGAAGGCAGTTATACACTGAGCATAAGGCAAGTGAGAAACTTTTAGCGCTACAAGTTGGCTTCAAACACTTTTAAATCCCAAAGACATTTCAAACTGATCAAACTGAAATACTGATGAAGAAAAGTAAACTAAGGTCAAAACTTAATGAGAAGAAACAGAAACAAAACTGGTTTATATTTATATATATTCTTTTTATCACACTAACCGAGTTCAAACATAAAATATGACTTCACAAATAGACACACAGCAAAGCTCCCAACCTTCCTAAAGACAGCAGAACCCAGGACTAGCATTACACTACAAATATTTTCACCTGAAACTACTAATGGTGAGAATACACTTCAGGTGGCAGAGATCAAAGCTTATTTCTTTTTAGACTCTGCTGTGTGCATTGGAAAGCCTCTCATAAGATGAAAAGGATGGAAAAGCAAGAAGGGAGCTTACACCTCTTTAAGGAGCTATCAGCAAAAACCTCAAAATACAATGTTAGCTGACGGCTCTCTGCTGAGAGTTGCTTTCATGTGATAGATAGACAAATACTTGAAGGATGATAAATTATGAACTGTGAATGATTATTCTAATTCAGAGGAAGAGAAGAAGGCTTATGTCTGGCATTGAGGAAGATGTAATCAGATGTCCCTGACTCATTAACCATCAAGTGTTTATCCTGGAATGAAGTCGAGTAGTTTAACTGGTACTATCAAAACATGCAATTTTTTCAGAATGAAGAAAAACCTTGACAATTGAACTTACTTATGGGGAGAAATACATCAAATCAGATCTATCAGTTAGGAGGAGTGGGTTATATAAAAAAGAAATCATAATGGGGAAATATTATTACCACTTGGTAACTAAGAGGTGGGAAACATCTTTCAAAGTGTGATCCTATCTTAAAGATGGGTATTATGGAAAACTGGAATATCCTAGGATGTTTATGCAGCCACAAATTGCGCCTTTGTATTGGGTTTGCATGGCAAGGGTTTGGTAGTGGGGGGGCTACAGGGGTGGCTTCTGAGAGAAGCTGCTGGAAGCTTCCCCATGTCCAACAGAGCCAATGTCAGCTGGCTACAAGACAGACCTGCTGCTGGCCAAGGCTGAGCTCATCAGTGACAGTGGTGATAATGCCTCTGGAATAACATATTTAAGAAGGGGAAAAAAACCTGCACAATTGCAGCTGGAGAAGAGATGAGTGAGAATATGCGAGATAAACAGTCCTGCAGACTCCCAGGTCAGTGCAAAAGGAGGAGGAGGAGGAGATGCTCCAGACGCCAGAGCAGATTCCTCTGCAGCCTGTGGTGAAGACCATGGTGAGGCAGGCTGTCCCCCTGCAGCCCACGGAGGTCCGCAGTAGAGCAGATGGGTGCCCGAAGGAGGCTGTGACCCCGTGGGAAGCCCACGCTGGAGCAGGCTCCTGGCAGGACCTGTGGACCCCTGGAGAGAGGAGCCCACGCTGGAGCAGGTTTTCTGGCAGGACTGGTGACCCCGCGAGGGACCCACACTGGAGCAGTCTGTGCCTGAAGGACTGCAGCCCAGGGGAAGGATCCACAGTGGAGCAGTTTGTGAAGAACTGTGGCCTGTGGAAGGGACCCACGCTGGAGCAGGGGAAGAGTGTGAGGAGTCCTTCCCCTGAGGAGGAAGGAGCGGCAGAGACAACGTGTGATGAACTGACCCCAACCCCCATTCCCCGTCCCCCTGCGCTGCTGGGGGGAGGAGGTAGAGGAAATCAGGAGTGAAGTCAAGGCCAGGAAGAAGGGAAGGGTGGAGGGAAGGTGTTTTAAGATTTGGTTTTATTTCTCATTATCCTACTCCAATTTTGATTCGTAATAAATTAATTTTCCTGAAGTCGAGTCTGTTTTGCCTGTGACAGTAATTGGCAAGTGATCTCTCCCTGTCCTTATCTCGACCCACAATCCTTTCATTATATTTTCCCTCCCATGTGCAGCTGGGTGGGAGTGATAGAGTAGCTTTGGTGGGCACCTGGCATCCAGCCAGGGTCAACCCACCACAACCTTATTGAGAAATTAGAAAGGATTATGCCTGAAGGGAAACTGGTAGATGGAGAACCTGGAGAGAGGTAATCCTGCAGATCAGTTACGAACAAAGGAGGAGTCACTGCCTACCATCCCTTTCTTCAGTAACAGCACTTGCTTAGGGGCCAGTTTCCAGTTACTTTTGTCCTGCCAGCTTGATCTGCGTTGTTTTGGAATTGTTCATGCAGCTCCCAGAAAACTTCTGCGTGGGTGAGAGTTATGAGTAAGTGAACTGGAATGAATTACTACTTTCAAATGAAAATAGAATCAGCAAAACACAACCCTGCTGCCTCTCCCTATCTCTTCTCTTCCCCAGGGTGCAGGATTTGTAATGCTAAAGGTGCCAACAGGGTGCACAAAGAGGCAGTAAGTGACCACCAGCTGCTCAGCCTGCCTGTGCCCTACAGGTGTGGGTCCCAGCTCAATACACACCACTAAACTTCTCAGGCTTGTCCAAGGGAGCGTTGTGGTTTAACCCCAGCCAGCAACTAAGCACCACGCAGCCGCTCACTCACTTCCCCCAACCAGTGGGATGGGGGAGAGAATTGGGAAAAAAAGTAAAACTCGTGGGTTGAGATAAGAACGGTTTAATAGAACAGAAAGGAAAAAAATAGTAATGATAATAATAACAATAATAAAATGACAATAATAATAATAAAAGGATTGGAATATACAAAACAAGGGATGCACAGTGCAATTGCTTACCACTTGCCAACTGATGGCCAGTCAGTTCCCGAGCAGCAATCTACTCCCCCAGCCAACTGTCCCAGTTTATATACTGGGCATGACATCACATGGTATGGAATACCCCGTTGGCCAGTTTGGGTCAGCTGCCCTGGCTGTGTCCCCTCCCATCTTCTTGTGCCCCTCCAGCCTTCTCGCTGGCTGGGCATGAGAAGCTGAAAATCCTTGACTTAGTATAAACACAACTTAGCAACAACTGAAAACATCAGTGTGTTATCGACATTATTCTCATACTAAATCCAAAACATAACACTATACCAGCTACTAGGAAGAAAATTAACTCTATCCCAGCTGAAACCAGGACAGGGAGGATTCAGGAGTGAGGGGATTCTTGATTCAAATGGCCCCTTGATTCAGACTTGATTCAAACAGTCCTTGGAGGGTCACAGCTTTTCACAGTGACCATCTCTGGTGATTGGAGACACAGACAACATGTAGACGAGCTGTGCATGTGCTCCAGCAGCTCACAGCCCACCTCCTCATCCATCAAGAAGTTGGTGACCTGCATCACCACAGGGCAGTTACCTTTGCAATTACGGGACCACGTGCGTCCAGCCAGCTTGCTTGCACCTTGTATTTTCTTGCCTTGTATTTGTCCATTTTGCGATATCAGATAATAAAAAGTCCCTGATTCGCTGTCTCTGAGCTGTGTGCAAGGCAGATGGGAGAGACATGTTTGAACTGGTTTGAATTTGCTGTGTCATGGATCCATCAAGTGTTTGTGTGACATCCCAAAAATCCCTTAAACCAAGGAACGTGTGGTAGAGAGTAGACAAAGCACCATAGACACTGGGCAGGCCCTCCAGCCCCTGAGTAGCTACCAACTTGTAAATATTGCAATTTATGACTGGGTAAAATGAGGCTGCTCTGTCATTTAGCTTTACGGCAGTAGGAGAGCCGCTTTGCCTATGGGATATTTGATAAGCATCTCTGATGCCTGTTGGTGCCACAACAGTAGACCTTAGCTCAGCTGGGAATTAGCTTCTTTGCTTCAGCGTTGCTCCTCCACGCCTGGCTGACTGTTGTCCTTTCTCCTCTGGAATAATTATGATGGCTGAAAATAAATGTGTGGGACAACTTGTGCCAATTTCCACAGTTTAACAGCACATGGACATTTGTGTGAAAGTGTGAGCCAGGATGTTTGTGTTCATTCTCCTAATTCTCTCGACAAAATGGTTTTATAAATAATCAGGCCTTAATTGTGTGATTCCAGTTAATGCAGAGGGAGTTAATTAACATCTGGAACAAGTTTCCTGGCCCGAGTTATTAGCTGTGTCTGGCGCAGAATTCAAACAATGTATGAAGTGAGGCCTATAGCCAAATGATTTTGTGCACAGCTAAAATGAGAAATGACCAAAGATGGATGAGGTATGGCAGCTGCCAAGATAATGTCCGTTTTTGGTAAACAAGTGTAGACTGAATCAAGGCATGATTGTTGTACCAGACCAAGAGGTGCACTATGTGGCAAAGAATAGGCATCACCTTTCAATTTATCTCCTCTTCAAACCCTCCAGCTCTTCCTACTTGTCTCCAAAAGCCTCATGGATCAGTGATTCCAGAGACTTTCATGGCTTGGGGAGGAACAATCCCACCAACATGAAGGACAGGTCTCCTGTGAACCTTGCATATCCCTACTGTGTTTTATCCCATCTATCTGAGAAGTGAAAGAGAAGGATGTAATTTTGTACCACTGAGAAGGAGAAGAATACCAAATCACAAGCAAGCAAACTCTGAACATCTGCTTCATGTATTCGTATCAAATAAAGAAATGGGGATGTGTCCTTTTAACCGCCAGCATCCCTCCTGCAGAAAGGTGCTGGGCAAACCAAGGACAGAATGTAAAATTTTGAAAATCTTTTTAGGTGAACCCAAACCATTCTGTCCAACCTAAACTGAATTGTTTTTATATATATTTGTAAAGCTTTTAAAATCTCTTTCCATCACTGTTGGTTTTAAGTAGAAAATGAGTAAAAACAAATTCAAGAATTTCACTTAATAAATGGCTAAAAGCTAGAGACCTGTCCATGTTCTCCCTCCACTGTCTTTGAAGCCATGACCTCAAGGGAGCAAAGGAGAAATAATATATTGGAGTGTTAATTTGTGCGATATTACTCGCAGTCAACCCTCGAACGTCAGTGTGAGCGGCTCCAGAAGGAAACCCAGCGCTCTCAGGAGGTGGTCTCCCAGACCTGCAGGTTTTCTCCACAGCTCCTGGCTTCTTGCCCACTCGGTGGTTGTCACTTCACTTGTTTGAGAGCTGCTCACTAGAAAAGGATTTGCTATTCTCTGGGAAAGGTAGATAATGTTAGAAAAAAGAACAGTCCATTGCATTGGAGAGTGATGGAGTGGGGTACCACATCTGCACGCCAAGCAGATAAGAAAGTACCGTCTAAACTCCTCCCTGGCCCAAAGGGAAATACAGTCTATCCTGGTGACAATGTGCTCACAGAGCTGTGCAAAGCCCTCAGCTTGGCCAGCTGGAATTTCGGGGGGGGGGGGGGATTTTTTTGACCAATAGTCACAACCCAGGTAGGAGAAATGGCTTTTCACCCTGAAAACCCTTCTTTTCCTGTTTTTCACTACTAAACACACTGAGCATCCCCAGAAATGGATTTTCACATATGCCTTGTGAATCTCCATATCTAGCTAGGGCAGGGATAATATGTCTGAGCTCGTTTATGTACTTGCTCTCTTATTTACCGCCTCTAATGTGATGAATTGTTATTGAAGGTTTCTTATCCACATTCCTGTTTCAGTAGAAACTCGCGCTGTGTTTTATGCGTGAGTTTTACACTGCTGCAGCAAGAAGGCATGCAGATGAAGAATGCTTCTCCAAATAATCCCCTAGCTAGGAAATATAAACAATTCTCACTGAGCTCCAGCAGAAAACCACAAATTCTGGTGCAAATTGTATTTCCATGAAGTTCTACGTATGAACACAAAAGAGAAGCACAAGGGAAAGCAATTCAATCAGGTGCCATTGCAGCCAAATTCCCAGCCAAGTCTGGGGAACTCTCCTCCTTATCCCATATCAAAGCAACTGGGAAAGTAAGTACCACCACCTTCACTTCCCCATCCTCTTCTTTGTTTGCTGGAGCTATGGATCTTGTACTAAAAAGAAAGCAGTTTACTGGTGATACAGACTACCGTTGAGTGATCCAAAGCCTGCTGAAGGCCACCACTTGTTTCCACTGATTTAAACCAAAAGAGGGTAGATTTAGATTGAATATAAAGAAGAAAACCTTTACTATGAGGGTGGCGAGGCGCTGGAACAGGTTTCCCAGAGAAGTTGTGGATGTCCCGTCCCTGGAAATGTTCAAGGTAAGGTTGGATGGGGTTGTGGGCAACCTGATCTAGTGAAAGGTGTCCCTGCCCATGGCAGGGGGGTTGGGGTTAGACTAGATGGTCTTTAAAAGGTCCCCTCTGACCCAAATAATTCTGCGATTCTATGATAAATGTAAAAGGTTTGGGATAAAGTCCTAAACTGCAACCAGCTCTGGCTCCCAAGTCAGTGAGAGAGAGCAGGAGAAGCTGTGCTGCTGGGAAACTCCAGTCTACACCAGTAAGAGGACCGGGTTATCAGCGTGCAGTCCTACACACTGAGGTATCCACTGTTATTCCAAGGAGCTATAATGACCTGTAATTCATCCCTGTTTGGATTTATGACCAGTCTGAATTTCATGTACAGTTTTCAAAATCTGTGTCATAATTACAAAAATTGCAAATAACTTTTTAATATCAATGTTAAAAAAATAGGCAAATCTTTCGCAACATTTTTATTGCCTATTTACAATCTCAAATCAAATGGTTTACAACTTTGTCTTCTGAAAATATACAACGTAAGAAAACACTAGCCTGGCAAAATTATGCTTTTATGATAATGACAGGGATGAGTTATAGTTGCTCTAGTTAAACTATAATGGCTGCACAGATGCTAGGGAAAAGCTATTGTACAACATGTTTTGCCACCATAAGCATGGCACCTGCTAGCCCCACCACGGTACATATAAGAGGGTATTAGCATTTCTTTATGAATATTATTTTCAAGGGTTATAACTGGACCATAAACATTCACTTGGGGATAAAATATCAGTATGCAGGCTTTAAAAATATACCTTGAGAAATACTCAGCCTGTTTTGCATATCTGGATTTCAGAAGCAAGTTTATGAGAGGTAATATATAATTTGTTTCTGATCATCTAGAATTCAAAAATGGTCTGCATTCTTCTCATGGTCTATATGAATTTTCAGCAGGTGAATTTAGTGATATTTACAGAGGCAGAAACTAAATCCTCCAGCCCACTGCTGGCTATCAGGAAATAATAATATTTATCCACAGATTATGTGTTACACAAATGGCAATGGTGGGAGTTTCCCATGTATCTTGCCAAGCTGCCCCTGCACCCACCCATGGTCCCACTCACCCTGAGATGCTGCTCAAGGACATCAGCACTGGTTGTTATGACCCACCTCCATTTGCTGAATTTAGGCTGACAAACCATCTGCTGAGATGGAAATTTAATCTAAGTGTTATTTTCTACTGAAATGGGTGAGGAATACAGCGGCCATGAGCTCTTGCATAGAGAGTAGAGCTAACCACCAGCTGTAATGCATGTTATAGATGTGCTAGACATGGGCGAGCTGATTACACTCACCACAGCAAGAAAATACAGGAATTGAGGTAAATAGCATTACTAAACGTATGACACTACAATTATTTGCTCTAATTCCTGTTAGATAAAACTTTAGCTATTATATACTGCCAGTAAATATGTGAGGATTTTGGTCAAAGTGTATTGTCCGACTTTCTTAGCAAGGCAATTTTCATAAATAGAATATGAAGAACTGAAAAAAAGAGCGCTAACAGGTTCTGTAAAATCAGAGTCCACCAACCCAATTCTGCTTTTTAAAAATTTTTATAGATCAGAAGCAAGACTGTTTGAATAACTGGAATTTCAGTGAGATAAAATACCTCCAAAGAGAAGAGCCGCTGCTAAAAATCAAAGTAGGCATTTACTTGTGGCTCAAGATTCACGGGTTTTAGTGAGGGAAAATCTTTCCAAGTCTGTGGCCCAGCTTCTTCTTTGCTTTAAACCTTCTAGTCCAGCTGGACAGAGTATGAATGAAGATCAGACATTATATATTTCGTTCTCCACCACTGAATCTGCTCTATCTTACTCAATATTAAAGCCCTGCTAATGCCTTAGGCAGCAGTAGCTGACCCTTTGTATTAAGACCTCCTCTGCAGTGGATGCCTCATGCACATGCCTATTGATGTATTTTAGAGTGGAGATAATTTTTTATTTTGGGTACCTGCTCTGGCTTCATATTCCTAAGAAAACACCTCTTGTGTCTATTTTTTCATGCCACGTATTTCCCCCTACTCCTGCTATAATGTATTGTTATATTCCACAGAAAAAGCTTTCTTATGTCCATCTATATCAAAACTGGAGGAGCCACTTAAGCATCGCTTTCAAGGGCTCTGTATCACTCAGATGAATTTTCCCCTAATTGTATCCTTTAACTCCAAAAGGGGTTTGGGGACATACTTTGTATGAAAGATGCTATAGAAAACAAAAGTTGCATTGCTAGTGGTTCTGCTTTTATATTTCCATCCAGGTAACTCTCTGCACACCAATTTGCTTTCTCTTTTCCAATACCCATTTCCTCCTGGGGCTAGTTCCTGGGACAGAGCTGTCTTCAAATAATTTAATTATCATGTGCCATACACCTTTTTAGTCCCCCCTGAAATGGTGCGTGATGCCTTTGGTTTACATCACTTGTTGGAAAACACTCCAAAGCATTGAAAAACCATTAAATTGTTACAGTATTGGATGCCAACACACAGGGCTATTAGTCTAATTCATCCTTCAGATCAAAGCCCACACAGGCAGCTCTCCTGCCTACAGCTATTTTCCTTTTACTTTCCTGCTTGACAGTAGTCCCTCATATCCCTCTGTTCTACTTTCTTTGAACATACACATTTTCCTTTAGTCATGGAAATATAATTTATGTCTATTATACTGTATTATAGATTGCAGATCAGGACAAGCGTGCATTACCGCCTGGAACGTCTGTTTATTGAACGTCGGGTTTCTAAAAATAAATAAATAAGAAAGCCACCCTGCTTCGCTGGGGAGAGAAAAATACAAAGGGGGAGGACTCGGGGGCTGGAGGGGGGGAGCTGCACTCTGTTCTCAAAGTTTAATTTCCAAGTAGAGACCTTGAAGCATGATTTATTAACATCATGCTGTTTGCTTTTGTCACGTTGTGGATGTGACGGGGGGGGGAGCGCTGGCCCCTCTCCAGCCCAGACCACCCAGCGAGCCGAGCGGAGCTACTGGCGGTGCACACCCCGGTTCAAAGGTTCACCCCCAATTCACCAGCTCCATCAGTCACCAGCCGCCTGGCTCCGCCACCCCATTGGAGGCAACAGCAAAAAAAACAAAAACACCCCCCCCCCCCCAAAAAAAAAAAAAATATCCTAACAGACAGGCTGTCTGGGACGCGAGAATTGCAAAAACAATCCCCACCCCATCACGGAGAGTATGTGTGCACGGAGGAGAGGGAGCGTGAGGAGGGGGGAGAGAGGCAACGAGACAGGCAGAGGGGAGGGAAGAAGGGAGGAGGGAGTCCAAGCTCTGAGAAACATCACTCCATCTCTCTCACTCCACAGGAGCTGAGCAAGGAGCAGGACGATGTTTGACAACACGCAGTACCCCTATAACTGCTTTAATTATGATGGGGATGATTATCCTACCTGTAGTTCTGACGAAGAGAAAAAATTCACCCGACCGGCGTACAGGTAAGATGAAGTTTTTCCAAGTCTCCCCATCTCCGGGGAGGTTTCTGAGCTCTGGGATGGTGGGATCACAGCTCCTGGGGGAGTGTGGGACCTTTCCCCAGGTGTGGGCGGTGGGTCTGGCCCCGGCGCAGGCACCGCAGCAGGCAGATTTCCCCCCTTCTCCCTGTTCGAAGTGTTCATGATTTGTTTTCTCCTGTGCGGGGTCACAGCGACTCTGGCATGCCGTTGAGCCACCAGACCTCAGATGGTCTCCTCCGACCTCCAGGAGCCCAGGGAGAAGGGGAATTAAACGCGCGACACGCCAACGGGTGAAACGGATGCCGATAATCCCCGGTGTGGTGGGAAGATGCGCGGTGTAAATGTTCTCGGGGGCACCTAAGGTCCTTGCCACGAGCAGGCAAGGTCTCCAGTGACGGTGTCTCTGAGCCTGGTCTGTCTCACTGCAGCCTTCCAGCTCAGGAAAACTTTTCTGATGGGGTTTGAGAGGTGGGTGATCTTTCTGCCATCCTCCTGTATCTAAGCTCTCTGTGCTGAGCGCCGGGGCAAACAGCCCGGTGGGGACTCAATTGCCTGGAAGTAACGGCTGAGTATCACCCCGGGGGCTCGGGTTGGAGAGGCAGCAACCCCGCTCGGGACTTATCCCTGGGATGTCTCGGGTCAGGGCGCAGATCCACTGGGAGAACTTTTGGAAGCAGGATATAGGCACAGATACACCCATGTGGTCCCAAAACCTGAGTGTGTTAGGCGATGGTGTAACAGCAAGTTTTCCTTTTTTCAGCTACATTGCCTTAATTGCAATGGCCATCCAGCAAAGTCCTTCAAATAAAGTCACCCTCTCTGGCATTTATGACTTTATAATGAAGAAATTTCCTTACTACAGATCAAATCAAAGAGCCTGGCAGAACTCCATCCGACATAACTTATCGCTTAACAGTTGTTTTGTAAAGGTAAGATCATTAACTGTATATTTACATACACACTGTGCGTGGCTAAAAAAAATATATGCAGGAATAATCTCATCACTGAGAAAGAAGGGAAACAAACAGCTGAACTGCGAATCACTTAAAATCTCTCGAGTCGTCAGTTATAGAGATACAGAGTATATGCTTGTCTGATGCGTGCTAATAGATAACAAATTGAAGAGGATGGAGTTTACATCCTATTGGTATAATGAAAGAGAATAGGCTTAAAAGTCTTGTCATATGTGTTTACACCATTCTTGAATGTAAATGAATGCAGATGTTAAGCAGCAGCATCTGTAACACATACAAATACTGAACTGCCTTTAAATAAATACAGGTTCCCAGAACAGAAGGGAATGAGAAGGGGAAAGGAAACTATTGGAGCTTTGCAACGGGATGCGAATCCATGCTGGATCTCTTTGAAAACGGGAATTACAGGCGAAGACGGAGGAGGAGGAATGTGAAAAGGGAACATAAGGAGCAGAGACCAAGCAGAGGGAAAAGTCCTTCATCCCCCGATATGTCTTCTGTGGACTCTGCTTTAAACAACATTTCTTCTTCTGAAAGTAAACACGGAAGAACTGAATCGGGCCCAAGACTACTGGAGCCTCGTGGGTTTGCTCCAAACAGCGTGACCAACAGGCAAAGCCTAAGCAATTCCTCCTTAGCAAAATCGGATTCTGAAATTAAATTCAGCATCGATTACATCCTCTCAGCCCCTGACCCTTTGCCTGTCGTGAGATCTCAATATAATAGGCAAGAAAATAAATATCATCTCCTGGAGGCCCAGCAAATTAATCTCCAGTTCTGGACAATGTGATGTTATTTATTCGTGGTAACAAAATCTGAGCTGCAGTGTATTCAGCAGCTTCATGTCACTGAAATTCAGGCGCCTGCCTCCTCGTTTGCTTCCTGAGCAGTACTCAGAAAGGGTTACCGATTCACGAGCTGATACTCTGTCTGTACCCAAAGAACTTCGCTAAGATTAAAGCATAAATAACAGTTACCAATATCGGTTTTCACTACGCTGAAATTCATGAAATTCTAGCTTTGTTTTCTTAACTGTCGTGGACATCATTTAACACCACAAAAAAATTTCCTTTCTCAAGCAGAATCTGACAGAAAAGAGACTTGCTTATCACCCGTTGCTTTATTAAAGACAAAGTGAATTTGATTCCACTTACACTGGTGGAAATTAGGATTAATTCCACTGAAGTATATAGGTCAGAACTTAAGCTGATCTAAAACAGTGTAATTCTGTTGACTTACACTGGCTGAGAATGTAAGGGAAGCGGGGGGGGGGGCTTAGTTTTCTTAAAAGGAATCACAGAAAATCACTCTGTCTTCCCTTATTTTTTATTTTAACATCACGTTTCAAGCTGTTGTGCAGCTTTAATTCATCATTAATTAGAAAATGTAGTTATTAATGTTTTTTAAAGTATATTTTTGTTGATATTCAGGGCAGAGTTGTTTAAACTGGTGTAGTGAAGTTGTATTCAAAATAATTCCAAGAAAGCTAATCGCAAGGCTGTTGAACTCTGATTGACTTTGATGGGTAATGTGACAGAGGCACAGGGCCTCTTAATGCCTTGGTTTAAAAAAAATAACCCTCTCCCCTTGTACTATCAGAAAGCTTCCTGAGATGCTGCAGGAAAGTCCTTGAATATATTTCATTTAGCAAGTGTGAAGGGACACCCAGCTTTGCAAGAAGCTGTATCCAGTGTTGACCAAAGCCAAAATTCTACCTACCTGCTTTGAGACAAGTTGTATATTCCTATTAAATAGATTTTTATTGATCCTTCTTGGAAGCAATTACCAAAGTAGTACTTGATACGATTTCAGCAAAGCTGGTGAGATTTATAATTTACAGATAGCAATGTTAGATCATGAGCTCCATTTCTAAAGAAAGCCGTTTCTTTACCATTTACATGCGGTCAGGTATTTCAGAACAGAACCTGATGGACAATGATGAACTGTAATGAGCATTTAAGAACTTGCTTTTATACAACTTGTTCACAATGAATTGCTTCCCAGTACCTTGGGCAGCATTAGTAAAGACTCCACAAAATCTTGGTTTTGGCCTGGCTACTACAATCTTCACCTACTGCAGATAATAGAAAAAAAGACAAGGATTCTGGCAGTTTTAAGCAATTATATACAGAGAGGTAAAATTATCTTTGCAACATGAACTAAAGGTAAATGAAGGTATATGAGATAAGATTAAGCAAAATTGTGCTAGAGGTATGCTCAGGCATGACTTGAATTTTTATGCAGAAGCTTTGACATTTCACTAAGTTATTTTACATTGTGTCTAATATATACTGTACATTTATACTATATATTCTTATATATTGTTATTGAGAAAGGGAGCAATATCACTGCACTTATATGTTGTAAAAATGCATGATGTATGTTGTCATGATGCTGAAACTCCTGCCATATACTTAAAATTTACCATCAGTGGTATTTCACACTGATTGGTAATAAATGCTCATTTTTTGGAAAACTATAAAACTTGCTATCTTCAGGCATTTCCATAGCATGCAAAAGTCTTTGCTTCTTCTTCAAAATAGACAAAATGGAAAATCATGTCAGTTACATCACTGCATGTCTTCCAAACTTTGAAGGGATGATTTCTTGTGACCAAATTTTACCTTCAAATGGGAGCTTTCCATTCTCTGTGAATCAATGGTTATGCTGGGCAATTATCTGAAAGCAAAATTTGACTCATTAGACCTGATTGATCTGCTGTTTACATTGATGTTAGAAAAAGAAGAAAACCTCTGGGGTCACTGGGCAGGTGGATTCTCATTTGAAGAGGGACAAGGATTTGCTCCTTTAGTATTTATGTTCAGTAGTAAATAGATGTGGGAAGAGCATGTCCTCATTTAGTACTTCAATGTATGCATGCACTCACATGTGGGTTGGTATGTGTGCACCTCTAGGATCCTCCCTACATTTATATATTCATGCTTTATATGCAGATTTTTTCTTGATTGTTTTAAACATGGCAATGCTGCTGTTAGGCTGATAGTACACATCTGCAGTATATTTGAAATATATATTTTTTGCTGTGAAATGTGCAGATATGATTCTTACTATGTGTTCTTTGTTAATGCTGTTAGCAAAAGGTAACTCAATGACAGCGAAAGTTCCTACTAAGCATACACCTTACCCAGGTGAACACAGTGGGCTGCTGAGGCTAATGGAGATACAGTTATGGCTACTAAGCAATATAGGATAAATGTGTTAGGAAAGGCAGAAATACACCCAGGTGGATTTACAGCAGAGATCCAAAACCATTTTCAGTAAGATGAATTAATATTCACAAATAGCCATGTCCTTTGCTCACAGTAAAGTGCCTGCTAGGAGAGACAGTCATACTTGAGTTTCCCTAACATATAATCAAAGAAATTTGTGTACAAATAGGTGTTAACATTTGTTTTGCAAAGGATATCAATCATATTTCAAAAAATGAAGGGACATATTTCAATTTACCCAGTATATTATATTCTGACGACTCCAGAAAGGTTTCCAGCACTTAAAGTGAATGGCATTTAATATAGAACAACATAACAGGGGTGAGGGCTAGACGTGACCTTATTCAAATGTCGTAGCCATTACAAAGCCATTCCCAATGTAATTATAATTAAATACTTTATGCCTTTCTTGCAAATCCTCTGATCGATCATTGATATTAACATTAATATTGTATTACCCCCGAGCAAATGTCTCCCACACAAGTGTTATGGATCACCAGGTTTCCATTAACAAAGTTGTGAGCTATTGCCGTATGCTGGTCGTGGATAAATTTACGTAAATTACCTTTTCTCAGGGAAGGGGGGATGAAGTCTAGTTTTTTTTCTTTTTATCCCTGCACTCTGAGTCTAGAGCTATTTCTTCGGCTCCATCACAGCCTGTCAGCCACTTACATAAAGCCATAATGAAAGAAAAAAGAAAATCTCACAGGAACATCCCTCTTTGCTCTGTGTTGAAGCAAGTGAATATTCTGCAGCTGTAGCTGGTTTGGCACACGGGTTAAAAGCTGAGCTGAAGCCAGGGCTGAGCAGGGCAGGGCAGGGCTCTGCACCCCACCAAGGCCATCACCGGGCTGGTTTGGCTGTGCGCAGCAGCCAAAATGAGCAAAGGTATTGGTGTTCAGCTCAATTCCTCATCCCGAGGGGTCTTCCTGACTGCAAAGAGAGACCCAGAATGAGTCGTGCATTTCCTACCCCCAAAAGAGGTGCTTCCCTTGGGGGGTTGACTCTGCCTGTCCCAAGCCCGGGATGAGGCAGGAGGCAGACGCGGGAGAGCAGCTCCTCCCTGCCGGGCTGGTGGGCAAGGCGGGGGGAGAACAAGCCTTTTGTCCTCTCCTTTTGGGATCATAAATACCTTTGCAAAGGAAAGATGAAAGGTTTCTTTCTGGGGAGAAGCTAGACTCGGCCTCACTGAGGGACCCTGGGGTGTTTTGTTTACTTATCCTTTTAAAGGAAGGCTTCCCATGATAAAACAAAGATTTCGATGGAGCCACGCCAGGTTATTCTGCAGCAATTTGACTTCTAATGATTTAATTTCTTAGGCTTTTCTCATTGGTGTCACAGAAGTGGTTTTTGCACAGCAAGATGATGCTCTGCCTCGGAATGAAATTCAAAGTACTTGGGCAAGGATGCAGCACTTTGTTTTCCCACCATGAGTGAAGAGAGGCCAGATAACACCCAATGCAGGCCAGTGGTTGACCGCATCTACGGGAACCTGTCCCTCAGCAGAACATCCTCCTCATTATGGGAGTGTTAATGCAAACTAGGCTAGCTGAAAACAAACCTTTTCTTTGTCAGTAAAGCCAAGTTCCCCTATTTTTCTGCCAATCAGATAGATCTTATTAGTTGAGACCCATTAACTCCCCGTATAAACAGAAGCTGTGTTCAAGGAGCATTTGAAGGTCAAACCACCCTGGAGAGCTGGCTCTCCCCATGCCTTTGCTTTGTTGTCCTCCATCTCGTTGCTTGGGCTGCCACAACCTTCCTCAGCTGCACAGCAGGTTGGTTCTCAGCTACCTTGCAGAGCGATCTGCATGCTCCCTCAAAGCTGAATTGAGATTTTTGCACAATTTTCTGGCAGAGGGTTTTTCTTTTGGGTAGCAATTGCCTGTTCAGGTCCAAATCTTGTGTGTCCTTTCCACTTTCTACCCATAGAGTGGACACACTGAGAGGGGAAGGGGTTTGATGGGACAAGCCTTGGGGGAAAAATTTCTGCTACACCTCTTCCTGTGGTACAGAACTGGTTGGGACTCTGTGAACGGTAAAGTGCAAGGGCCCTTGGGGTTGCGTATCAAGTCTCTGTACTGTAAATCCTGGGCAGCATCTCCCCAGTGTCCCACCACACACAAGCTGAGGCAAAAGAGGGAACCTAGCCCGCATGCCCCTAAGAAAACAGGGCTTTAGCCTTTGCCTCTGACAGCGTAACACAAATCCCTGCCTGTAATCTGCACTTCAGATCCCAAACCAAAGACATGGAAATCCTGCTCTACTCACTGCAGCTGGCCTCTCTCCTCTCTGTCTTCTCTGGGGTGCATTGTCCTCCCTGCCGTGCGGGTGTAAATCCTTGCAATTCCATTAACTTTGGTACAATTACTTTTTAATTGAAATAGCACATGTGAAACTGAACTTTGATATTTTACCCAACGTTTCTACTCACACAGTCTGCCCAACTGTGCCAGTAACTCATGTCCTAGATAGCATTCTCAGAGCAACAAATGGTCCTGCCTCTTTATTTCGCCTCAGCATCCAGCTTCTAATTGCTTTCTCCAGAATATGGGCACCATATGCACTGCAATGCACAAAGAACCTAGTACATACCCTCTGTCTCTGTTCTACTGGGAATGTCTTTCTTATTGCACTTAGGGTCATTAAATTAAAGAACAGGGTAGGTCCAAGTCCTATGGAACTTGCACTGGAATTTTTTTACCCAGAGAGCTAACATAAAATAACAAAGTAAGTTGTGCTCCCTCCCACCCTAGCTACAACGGTTGGAGGCAAATCCAACTGTGAGAATTTTGCCTGAGAAAGAACTGCCGGATTTCTCCCACTGTGAAATCCAGCTGTTAATTCAAACAGAAGGGATGGACCTGACCAGATAGGCCAACTGGCTTGTTTCCATCCTGAAGTCCATTGTGTTCCACAAGTTCCTAAATTTATGGTCATGAAGGTCTTCCAAACCCTGTAATGAAGTATGGCATGCAATGTTTTTGTTATGGAATGTGCGCTGCAAAGGAAAAACAAGGTTTGAATTTATCTTTCAAATGAAGATCCTGGAATCTCTCAGGATAAACAGGCTAAATTAGGAATCAAAACACACCATGTTTCTCACCATAACTATGAAACTGAAAATAGCACTTGCAGAGTACCGTCAGAGAAGAAAACTAGAAGTTGCAATAAGCCCAACCAACTTACTTTCTGTCATGAGTGTTTCTCTCTCTGTTCATTGTCACTTCATAGCAGGGGTTGGCAGTGTGCAGCAACAGGAACAGCCTTTCATCTTTTGGGGGTTGTTGTTCTGCTGGAGTATTTCAGAAAAAAGTTTTGCACTCCAGAATTGAGCTGCCAGTCTCCACCATCAGTGTTTACATTAGGCACATACTATTCTTGCCTTGCTCTGAGCAGGTTGGAAATAAGATACCGAAATGCTTTTTGACTTGTCAGCCTGTATGGTGCAGCTCAGTGCAGCTTTCTCTTTGCTACGGCTCCACAAACTAACTGTTCTGCACAAAAGCTGCTCCCTCTTGGGTCTTTGTTGAAGACACGATGAAGACTTAGTAGGCTTGTAAGTTTGTTCAATTTTCATAGTCATATCAGTGGTTCTAATTAAAAAAATTAGGCTTCTTGAAATTTGCACAGCTGCAGGAATGCTACTCTTTCCCTCAGTCATAAAAACCTTTTGTTATTACTAGAACTTGCCCTTACAGCCCCGTGTTTGTGGATCTAACTGTCCCCTTGAAGCTCCAGTTTCCATAGCTGCTAATGGTAAAACACTGTCATGTTTTCCTTCGTCCGGGAAAAAAATTAGGATAGAATCAACTTTCCTCTTGAGCCCAAAGGCTCCACTGACCATTAGCCATCTGTCCCAAGCAAGATCTGCTCTAGCTGAAAATCCTTTTTGAGGTTTCATGCCACAGATATTTATTCCTACAACAAAATTGCTCCCTGTCTTCTCCTCTTTGCCTTAAGGCGTTACGCTGTGCTAGTATTGACTGCAACCAGCATCCTCTGCTGCCATCCTCTCCTTCCAGCATGGCCTCTCTGAGACTGGGAAAAAGAAGCAGTACTTCCCATAAAAATGAATGTGGAAAATAACAGGTGCAATGAGCTGTGTTTTGTGATTAATCTGTCTCAAGCTTTTCCGAGGCTGAGGGCTATATGAGCAATTATCAAGCCCTGGGAGGCATTTCAGTACTAATCAGCCCATAACATTGTTTTGCATTGGAGCATCTGGGACTGGCTCCATGGGTTGAATCCTGACTCTCATGAAATGAATGGGAGTTTTGCCATTGGGTTCAAGGGACCAAAACTTCATCTTCTGTTGCCAAGACCAGAGATTAATCAGATTAAAGGCCATGTGGACTGCAGAGAAAATTAAATACCTTCTAGCAGTTACTTGGTGTCTTCTCAAGACAAAATAGCAGCTAGTTTCCAAAGGTTTCTTTGGCTCTGTCTTTCAGCCAGACAAAATACTTCCTGAATTCAATGGGAAATGTATCCAAATAGGGAAGAAGTTCCCCAAAGCCCAAGGGCCAAACGCAGCAGAACCAGATGTTGGCATCAGGGGCGAGACTCCGGGTGCAAAAATATTTGTATGTTCTTTGAGAGCACCTCTGATCCGGGGCTGGTGTACACACTCAAATAAACAAGTTACACTAAGCTAATACTTAGGCTTGAGACTTGGGATCTCACATTTTCTTTCAACAAGAAACTGTCCCAAGCTCTGCTACATCTTGGCAATGGGATGACACTGTATTACTTTCTATTTTGTTTTGCTGTTGTTGAAATTACAGGAAAATAAATATTTTTGAGATGATACATTGTGTATCCCTAATAAATACCAAGGGCATTTAATATAAACTATGGACACATGGTTTGCTTTGTTGTTTTAAGTAACCATTTCCTTTTAACCAAATGAAATGCTAGTTGTGCTGTGATGCTGCAGATTATAAATTAGCAGCTCTCATATGGTTTTGTGCAATTGTTTCTTGAAGAGCTTTAGGCTACTTCAGACAAAAATTTCAAATAAAATGTGAATTCATTGAACTGTAACTTGTGGTATTAGATTTATAATAAACAAAGGTTGGTCACATAATCATGTCATGGAAAACAGCATTTTAAAATTCAAGCAGCAACATTTTAATCCGGTTTAGGTTCTGATCCTGACATCAAGAGGAAGCTTGGCTCTTTCTGCTTCCCAGTGCATGAAACCAAGACAAGCCTAGACCGGGTGGGAAGCACGCAGCTAGGTTTACTGAGGAGGGAGAAGAGAAGACAAATTTCTTGTCAATCAGAGAAGAAATGACCCAAAGGCAGTAGCAGCCTGCTCCCACACCAGACCAGGACGGGAGGGTCAGGAGAAGAGGGGGGGGCGATTCAGTCCTTCTTCCAGCTGCTGGTCCTCACCCTTGCTTGGGGGAGCAGCTGGGGAAGAGCTGAACTCAGGGCTGGCTACAGTGGGAAGGCAAGCAGCCCCCCAGGGCAGCAGATGGCTCAGGGAACCTGCCTGACTTCCAACCTCAGCTACACGAAGGAAGGACTGATGTCAAAGTATCTCTATCCTCTGCTGATGCACACTTACCTTGACATGGCAGAGGTGGAGCTATTTTCTAGAAAACATCGCCCTTGCCTTTAAGGGAACCTCATATCTGGGATGGGAAACACATATTTTCCATAGGCATGGTGTCCCTTGTTGTTTTATAAGGACAGCTGGGACGATCTTTGCCACCCAGGACATGTATACCTCAAAGACCATCCCTTAGCCTGGTCTCACCTGACTTCTCTCCCAGGAATGGATGGAGGGGACAAGCTGTATGAACTGCTCCTAGGCAATCCCCGCTCCCAGCAGCCTGCTCTCACTCATGTCCCTTCCCACCAGGTGACAGCAGAAGGGACATAGGGCCACTGGGAAAGACGTGTGAGGAACAGACCACCTCATCTTTGGCGACCACTGCCTAATCTGTGCCTGGGGCTGAGTTCCTTGGTGGAAAAATGGTAGCACCTTTTGCATGGTTGAAAACAGTATAGGATCTTCTCATCGTGAGACATTTGCTGCCCACATGCTGTGTAGTGCATGCACTGTCCTTGCCCATGATGGGGACAGGCAGCGGAGCTAGGTGTGGGTACCACCAGTATGTCCACTGACACTCTCTGGTAGAGGAGATTCTGTAACGAAGCGCTCTCACCTGAAACACTCCTTGTTTGCCAGATGTTTATTTGAGAGGAGGCTCAGTTCTTCTTTTAGCAGATGTTTTGTAAGACAAAATGAATAACTATGGCAGGTCTGTGCTACAGCATCATAAAGCTGTAGCTTGCTACTTAACACCAGACATACATTTCAGAGAAGAAATGAATATATGTTAATGTATAGGAACTTTTTTCTTTACTCCTAAGCCTGCCTGAATCTAAATCATCTATATCAAGCCAACAGCATAAGCTGAATTTGGAGAGCAAAGACTATACCTGAGCTGTAAACCCAACTGCAATTTATTCCTGTAAGGAATATTCCTATTAGCAAGTGAGTTTTCTGTGTACTGGGCTCTACAGGCATGTGGGTGTGTGTACAGCACATATGAAATTGATATCTCTGTCTTAATTCTGGGTTGCAATTACTGGAGCTGAAGTTTAAAATTTTTCCAACTGCCGAATTCACAAGCTAAATGACTGTATATCTACTGAAATTGATTATCAGGCTTCCTGTTTCCTCGCTTGTGATCCAGTAATATTGACATACGGTACAAGGAAATTGCAATCTGAACTACTAGTAGCAATAGCTGGAGGCAATTACAAAAGGAGTATTGCTAGTGGTGGCACATGGACTCCTTTATTAGATTTAGCCATACTCTGATTATAATGCGCTCGTTCGAGATAGCAGGAAATTCTATACTTCTTTTTTAAACCACAGCCAAGAAAACATTTTGCTTGATTCTGTATTTCAGCCTTTTCTATGGAATAGCCTGAAAAAAACCCCTTCTGGCTCCAGAGATTCAGGTCTATTTTGTCTAAAACATGGGCAATGCCTTGGGGGAATTAATTTTATGTCTCTGTGTCTTCACACCCCCATTTGCAAGGCAGTACAGAGAGTTCACCTTTGCAAAGCATTTTCTTAAAATCATGCTATATCAGCAACCTTATGTTATTCACCTTCTACATTCTCTTCATTTGCTGTCACCTTTCCTGCCTCTGCTTTAATCTTCTCTAGTACTTGAACATTTCATCCATCCTGCCACTGACCAGTTGCCACAGATCAGTTTTGCAGAGGACTGACTAGTGCATAAATGTATAAAAACTACCAGCTCTTCCACTTTCACATGACTCCAGGAGTGGGAATTTTAAGAACACAAAAACATACAAAGAGAATTGAGATCAGGTTACAAGGCTTGGAAATGTTGTTGCTTTTTTTTAACTAATCTTCTTGTTCCTCATTTTCAAGATGAGGTAAAGCATGTCTGCAGCTAAATGAAAGAAACTTTCCAACTCACGTCGCATATTAACTCACACTGCCACCTGCATCGCCAAACATTGTGCTGTTGTAGCAAGCAGAAGCGTTTTACAGCCAGTTCTTTCCAAAAATGCCCACAAACAAAACCCCTTCTACTGGCAGCAAAAATGAGCAGAGAATCCCCATAATTTCAAGAGGAGTCTTTAGCATAAGCAATGATGGTATTGCAACGAGTTATCGAACCACTCTCTTCAAAGGATCTCTGTAATGGTCCAAGGAACCCAGGCAGGAGCTTAAAATAATTTTGCCATAGTGGATGCTCTGTGGATACAAGATCTCCTGGAGAATCCAGCTTGGCTCTTCTTGTGTTATTCCCAACCCTATTCAGAGGGGACTAGTATTCAATATCCCAATTATACAGGCTCAACAAGAAGAGAGCTTTGATTTTGCCTTCAGAGAAGTTTCCCAGGCCAAAACAAGCTCGTTACTCAGCATTTGCTACAAACCTAGTCTTGGTGCCATCCTGAAGTAATGATCCATGGCCATCCGTTATGCAGAGGCTGAGAAAAAGTGGATTGTCATGGATCGTGGCTTCTCGACAGGCCAACCTTTTCAGAAGAAAAGTTCAGCAGAAGTGGGAAAGTTGTTTGGGTTTGGTTTGGGGTTTTTTTACTTGCCTGTGTGACTTGTGAGAAAAGAGCTTTTACTAATGAGCTCTGCCCTCCTCCATCCTTCAGAAGTCCCTGGGGCTTTGCATGTATGACTAAGCCACAGCAAAAACTAGCTGTGAGTGTGAATAAAACAGATAAAACTGCGCTATAATTACAGAGATCCTCCACCTGCAGCCACTGCTGAAGGTGTAAGGTAGCATCTGTTGGGGCCACTCTAAGCTATAAGGATGCAGCATAGGATTTTCTGTCTCTTTGCAATGCCAGATGTTTGCAATTCAAACAAAAGCTTAGCTATAATGAACCCTGACTTTTAAGGCTCGGAAAACTTCTGTGAACCTTAAGAAAAATGAATATTTAATAGAGAGAGGAAGCAGACATGCCAAAATACGATGACAGTGACGTTCCTTAGTGAATTTTTCCTTCCTCCAAATGGGCCAGAGTGGAAATTTCACTGCTACCATGAGGCATCTAGGACAAAAATAAGAGAAATTCAAAAGAGTTGTACAAATGTAACCAAATCTGTCAATTTTCTCAAAGCTCTTAGTCTCAGTTTAACTTTGATCATAAAAAAGTGGAAGATGAGTGTATCTGGCAGTTGGGCAAGCCTGTCATATCTTCTCCATGGCTTATGTGGAGCCAGACTGTGTTATACTCAACCAGGTGCTAATCCCTTTTTGCTTGCAATACAAAAGTTAATGGGAATTTCATGTTGATTACATGTGTGTAAAGTGATGCTTGAAATGAAAAGTCCCCAGTTAACTGACTTTTCATCACTAAAATCAGTTTAAGTTGCATAATGTTTTTCTTTTTAAAATAATTAGTCCTCAATCAGGGTAATTTGGAGGACTAGCTTGGTTATTTAAGGCAGTGTTATGCTTTGTTCAAGGAAGCTCATTTGTATTTGAATTATTTCCACAAAGTGATGCAGATAATTGCTTAATGCTTTGTCATTCTAATACGTAATCCCTCAGCATCTGAACAATATTAATGAGAGCAGAACTTGGCAAAACTACCTGTAATTTTTTCCCCAATCTTTTCCATGCCAAAGAGAGAACATGTCAGACAATGAGGTATGCAAACTTTCTATTTTTTGCCTGAAAATTGATCCTGAAATAAAATGTATTCCTCTGGCTGCTGCTTTGGGAGTGCTTTCATGTCACTTTGGTTATAATACATTACATTTTAGCCAGGTTTAACCCCAGTCAATAGGCACACCTTGGTTTCCCAAGATAAATAACTTTACTGAGCAGAATCAGTACCCAAGACTCATTTGTCCTTCATAAAGGTTTGTTTTGTTTGTTTAAATATTAGCATCCACCAGCTGTGCAAAATAGACCTTTTTCATTAGTTGTTTGATCATGGTGAGAAAAGCTATTAATTTAGTCAGTTCCTTGCAATGAACTCTGGGGTTGCTACCAAACCACAAACTGATGAAAACAATAAATGCTAGACTGTATTAACTGTAAAGGTTAATCCATAAATCAAAGGGAAATGTCAGATGCCTTTTAACATTGATTGAGATGTAATTTGGTGTTGCTAGTGATATGTTTGTTACATAAATTCACAAATGCACTTGATTCCTGTTAGGAGTCCAGGTCTTTGTAACTGAAAACAAATTAAGTAGTTTGTTTTATTTATGTAACCATATAAAGATTGATTACCTCATTCTGTTTAAGTTATGATATATCATGGATTTTAAAATAAGTGAATATTAATATCCAGATCTTCTTCCAGGGTACATTTGACTTGGTATGAAAATGCATATACTGTTGTTTTTCCTGAAAGTATGCCATTACCTTAAATATGTTTAAGGCAGTTGTTCCTTTTAATTTTTGGTTTTGATTCATGTTTTTCAAATTACAGCATAAGAATTAGCCTTTGTGTAAATGTGCTCAGAAGTATAGAACATATTTTCTATATTATGGATACATCATATTTAAATATATAATATAAAACAACAAATATGAGGAGGAAATGCCACAAATTAGATCAGAATGGAATACAGTGACTGACGCCAAAACAGCAAGGAAAAGATCATTATGGTCACTCATGGAAATGTTTGTTTCCACTACCCTTCATGAAAGAAATGTGAGGCCAGGGAATTCTTCGCTCAGTGCAAATGAGAATCAGGTCACCAGACCTCCGAATATATACAAATGAAAGCAACCTTTCTAGCTCTATCTGTCCAAGGGAATTGCAAAAGCAAGTCATCAAGAACACGAGCTATTAGCCAAAAATGGAAGCTACCCAGCTTTTTTACTAGCTGTCATTTGGGTGGGCAGGGTGCTGAAGGCTGCCAAAGCTGGGAGTACTCTGCACTTCCAACACTGCAGAGTCCCTGGCTCAGTCTTTACATCGGAGTTCTTTCTTAGAGAGAATCACAAATGATACGGTTTAACAGGGTAATCGCTGCAAGAAGTCCGTGGGAGTAGTATTTTAAAGGCAGTCAGGTAGAAGATCACAATCATTTTCTTCTGCTTAATTTAGCAGAGCCAGCAGTGGGAATGTTTTCCCCCAGATTCCTGAAGGGCATCGATCCAAACAGGTATCCAGAATGCTTCTGGTGAGATTAAGACATGTAAGAACACAAGACTCGGTCAATTTAAAGATGCCCCAAAAGTTCTTCATTCTGCGGTAACGGGACTCTCTGAAGCTCAGCAATGGCAGCCGAGTATTTCAGCAACGGAGATGGACTGGGCAGCACCTTCCCATGTGGGTATGCCAGTTAACTCATTATGGCTTTAAGCTCTGAGCCACTGCCTGATTAACACTGAAAAGGAGATTTTATTGTCTGTCTCCCTCTGTCTGTGCACACAGATTACAATGAGACAAAACACATTCCTTAAATTACCTAGTTTTCACATTTGCTTGCAAGCGCCTCATGAATGTAATGAGACATTTCAGAAATGTTTCATTTACCTCTAACAGATCTTGGCCTATATATGAAATTTTAGGAGGGAAATCCCAGGACACATGTGAATCCCTCTCTGCAACTCCCACTGCCCTTTGCAGCCCAGTGCATAGGCCACGATGGGCACAGGTACGACACCAGAAAAGAGGGCAGCAAATAAAGGCAATATCCTCAAGCTCAGCTGGCTGCATCTTCTGCTTCTGCCCTCCCGTGACAGCTCAAAGGGGCTTGTGGAGGCTGAAAGGGCTGGGGAAAAGGCAGAGAGCATGGGGCCGGAGGGTGATGTGCTCCAACATCACGGCGTGGCTCCGCAAGCAGATCTGCACGGTGCTGGCGTTCACTAAGCCCTGGGGACAGTCTGCCGTGGCTATCTAAATTAGGTCTTCAGAAGAGGGCAGAAAAGGAAAGATGTAGAAGGAGATTAAGACCACCCTGACCTCCAACCAACTCCCACGGCTCTGCATTTCGGCCTCAGAAGGAAGTGGAAAAATGTCTTTGTAATCTGAAGCAATGCAGTCAAACATGAACCACAGATCCACACGCAGGAAAGGCATTCTGATAAACTTTACAACATATTTTGCTGGGAAGAGCAAGTCTCTATGCTAACATAAGTCCATCTCTCCGTCCACACTCTGTCTGGGACTTTCTTTTATTATTGGCTTTTTCTCTTAGCATAAGATTACAATTCACACATTCTTCAGCTACATTTGCCCTATTTATATACAGAGGTCTAATCAAATATTCAATACTCCTCATCTTCAAGAATGAAATCGTAATGAGTGTATAATGAGCTACTCCACAGCCACTAGTTCCCATGACTTTTAAACTAGCTTCAACAACTCTGAAATCTTCAGCGTAGATTAGTGGAGCCCTGCTGATTCACATGGCTATTGTCTCTGGAAATAAATGAAAATCATATTAATATTCACAATGTCATTCACTCGTATGCTGATTGGAAGGATTGCAAAATAAGCTACAAAGACAAACACAAAAAAAGTGTGGCTGGGGTAAATCTCAAGGACACGAATAATAAAGAGTGTTGGATGGAGAGGGACCTCTGAAACTACCAACTCTGGGGAATTCTTCCTACAATCTGCCTGGAGGCCAGCTCTCTTACTGGTTTTCATGGCCACGTTCTTGTCCCGTGGGCCAGTGCAAATGGCAAGGATAACACAAACAGGGCAAGAAAGTCTGCAGAGGTTGAGGTGCCCTTGTAGCTGGGGAGACGGGTGCTGCGCTGGGAACTGAGCTGCGTCTCTACCCCATGGCGATGAGTTTGATCGGCCACAGGTGGTTGTTATCAGACTTTCAGACCAGTCACCTCAAGATGATGAAAGATTCCTTCCTGCTCCATCTTCACCCCTGGATCATCTCAGATGAAACACTTTGATCACTGCAATGCTTCGGTGAGATTTTCCAAGTTAAATGTCACTGGACTTTTGCTTTGCTTTGCTTTCTTTTTTAAAAAAAATTTTTAGGAAATTGTTTCCTTGATTTCTCTGGCACTGATTCAAACCCTTGGATTTGCCAGCTCAGGACTAGAAAGTGTAGATTCCTCCTGTAAGGATCTGTACCCTAGACATTGCTTACATCTGGCCACTCACAAAGAAAAAGAAACTATACAACAAACTACACAGTCATCCATGAACAAGTCCTCCTATCAATCTCATGCTAGACACCAGGAGTGATATCGCCTACTGTGCTGAACCCGCTCTGGTGTGACCCCATTTAATTATGTGCAGAACTCCCCATCTGAAGTTTTATATGGTGTGGCAACACCAGCATCAGCGGCATGTGAAGACAAGAGTAACATTGGGTTTTGCCCTGCTACTGTCATCTTGGGATGCTTGAATACAAATACCCAGAACGTTTTCGCTTTAGAACAAACCATGCATTCCTCTGTCTAGCTGAATTATTTTCTATATTAAATAAATCAACAAGCAGAGAAAAAAAACACAAAAAAACCACAAAGGAAAGAGAACAGAACACACAGACACAGAAGCTAGGAGCGGGAGGACCACTAATTCTCTGCTCCTTTTTTTATACCCTGCTCACAGAAGAGTTGAACTGCATCTAAATGATTCATTAGGAATTAAAAACAACTTGGATTTTTTTTTCTTTCTATTTGCTAATTCTTTTCTCTGAGCTATTGTTTCCCCTCCACTGCGGATGACACCTACACCTACCAAAGGCCAAAGCCAGACCAGGTGTGAGAGGGCACCACAACGCTGAGGTCCGGGCCCTTTCTCCATGTCCAAATTTAGTGCAGGGAGCAGGGTCCCTTACCCAGTTTTAGATGTCAAAGCTACTGCATGAAAACCAAGGAACACACAATAAATATGTGGAACAAATTAAAGGAAGGGGGCAGGGCAGGTAAGCAGTTCTTTAGCCTTATAAATGTTTTACTTTCCATTTTAAACTAATTTCCATATACTAATAGGGTCATGTCCTGGCAGAGGAGATTGTCTCTGGTGTGAGCAGAGCTTACTGGAGCCTTCCCACACCTCAGGCTCTTTCTTTTTCCACAGACAAGCCTTAAGCACTGAAGACCTTTCTTTCCTTGCCAGCCAAGAAGTCCTCACAGAAGCCTCTCGGTAACTCCTTGGATAAAACACTGTTTTCCAGCTAAGGGAAGCTATCTGAACTGAGATATTTTAGACACAATTCAGTCAGATGGGTTTTAAAAGCTCTTGAGTTCATCTGTATCTTTACCAGTCCGAGGTCATGTCCCTTAACCCCTGGCTAGCCTCCAAAAGAATTTCCAAAATCTGCTATTTAGTGGGGAAAAAATTCTAACTCAGTCTGATTTTGGTCCTCTCCTTGGCAGGAGACACCTCCCGTCTCATCTGCTCTAACGTGCTCATCACTTGCCAGGACTGCAACCTGGTTAAGGCAGCAGCACTGAAGTCCCCAAGCAGAGCTGACAAGGATAAATATGAGACAGTTGTCACATTTGGTTACAGGAGGGCAGCAGAGAGGAAGGTTGCCTGCAGCAAGAACAGCCAGGCTGAGACAAACCCTCCCATTGTTTGGGGTCATCTGGTCTACAAACTGTTTCACATGAGAAAATTAGATTATGCCAAACCAACTTCTTTGGAGTTGGGGTTTTTTTTTGGTTTGTTTTTTTTTTAATCCAGCATTACAAGGATGGAAGTAATCGTAAATCTGGAAGCAATCACAGACACATCACTTAGAAATGCTCTGCCTCACTGCAAGAGAAACAGAATACATCAGTGCTGATTGGCCCGGGGTATCTCTCCCCCCTACCAAGCCTATGTCCCAGACAAGTTAAATGTTTCATTAATTAGGCGCTAACTATGGTTAAAATTAGGAGAGCTGCAAGGATCTCTCCTCCTCCTTCGGACTAATCCTCTGATTAAAAGCAGGGCCCCCAGTTTGGGCTTTCAGGGTCACTCCATGTTCCTGGTTTGCTTTTGCTGAGTTTGGGGGTTGAGTCAGCCTGGTGGGGTCTGTGGGGCAGAAAGGGGGTTTGGGTTTGGTGCCAGAGCAGGGGGCAAATGGTGGGAGCAGGCTGGAGGAAGGGGACACCGCTGTCAGCGTGCTGTGTGTCATGGATGTGCACACCCCCAACTGCTCCCATGAGCCTGCCGTAAATCCCAACCGTGTATCAACAGAAACCAGGCAAAACCCAGCACTGTCCTCAAAGGAAAGCATCTCCAGAGAGGGCCACTTAGGACATCCCCCGTGTCCTTTACTCACACACAGACAAGTGGTGGAAGTGACAGCCCCCATCTCAAGCCCCCAGAGAGCGAGGGATGCCTCACAGGCATGCACCTCCTCCCTGATCGTCCCAGATCTGGGACACCAGCTCCAGCTCTTCCGCAGCTCTGCAAGGCAAAATACAAAGAAAGACAATGCTCCAGCCAGGAAAAATCTAGGTTTGAAGGTGGTTTTTCCCTTGGAGAGGCTGAGAGCTCCTTACTCCTCCCAGGCTCTTGGTTTTGATTTTGGCTATGCAAAGCCGGCTGTTTTGCAGCACCATTCACCTAAAAGGGATCAGCATGGGGATTTCAGGGCCATTTTCTTTTTAAGAAGCAGAGAGAAGATCTCCATCTATCCATCCAAAGTGCTGTCAGACTGTGATATTAATCAGAAAACAATGGTTTTGGCAAGCCATTCTGTCAAGAAACAAAAGCAAACCTGGTCATTGAAGGAGAGCGGTGAGGGAAGCACACCAGAAAAGAAAACAATGGGGACATTCCATAGTAACCACAAAGCCCCAAGTTTTCTGCCATATTCTGTTTTCCATAAATATTGGCCTCGCTTTAATGTAGAGCAGCCAAAAGCTGCTTGTATGAATTCAGCCTCCCTAACCAAGAGCTTTAATCAACTATAAATAAAGTTACCGTGACAGACAATAACAGCTATAAATTAACCATGCTAAGGTACATTCTAGCACCTTTCAACAAACTAGAAAACCAGGAAAGGCTGCTGAAAGGCAGCCGCTTCCAGGCAAGCAACCAGTATCTCATTAGGTGTAGTGAGCAACTTTCAGGGAACAGCCGGGGGAAGGATGGAACGTTGCCTGCCTTACAGCATCCAACACTTCAAGAAGCAAGAACAAAAACTGGTTAAAATACCTGCAGTTTTGCTCAAACCCTTCCCCCCCCCCCAGGTCAATACCATCTCTGCATTTTGGGTTTTCTTCATTTGCCATCAGGCTTTTGAGAATGGGGGGTGACTTGGGATATATGGAGCAAGTTTTGTTTCCCATAAATCCAGAGGGTTGAAGATGACGTTCTTGTAATGAAAAGCTAAAATTGTCACATGATGACTCAGGTCCAGGAGCTGGGGCACTTTTATACATCAAATACAAGATTGGCATTGAGATCCAAAGAGCTGGAAGGTCTGAGGAGGCCACAACTAAGCGGGGTACTGGAGAAATGTCGTGAAGCCCCCATGCACCAGTCCTTAGTTAGCAAATGTGCTTTCTCAAGAAGTACCAGGAGATGAATATCTACAAGCAAAGAGCACCTCACTTTTAGCTTTGAACAGCAGGTATCAAGGAGTAACTTCCCAAAGCAGCGAATCAACGTTATCGAAGGGAAAGCACCCACCCACCAGACCTCCAGCACTATTCCGTCTGGGCAGCAAAACTGCAATACGCATTTGTAGGAAAGGAATTCAGTTTTTGAACAGCCAAGTGACCACATCATTTTTGCATGATGTTCCACCTGATTTTTTAACATACTCAAACTGGAACTGAAAAAAAATCTTAACTTTCACTCAGACAAAACATTCCAAGCAAAAATCAACCATGAAATATTTAATTTCCATTATTCCTCTCTCCTTGAAGCACAAGCATGTTTAGTTCCATCTCTAAACAAAAATGTTGGAATCAAAGCAAAGCAAATCTTCATCTTGAGAACATTGGAAAGCAAAGATTAGAGCATTATGTATTATTATTTTGAATTACTGTTAGCTATCATCTTCTCTTGGCTGAAGCACCTGAGAAATGTGATTTAATTTACAAGCCTGTCAGAGGGACTCACATCCACATTTTTTTCTTTTTTGCTAATAAAATATTTGGCCACAAACATTCACCCAGTTCACATCCCAACACCTCACCAGCTTTGACCCTGTTTACCTCATGAGAGCTGATTCCTTCCTAGTCTGAAGTGGGATGGCTGGAGGCAGGAGAGATACCAAATAAACAATGTTTGTAATATTACCCCACAGCAAAAAGAACTACGATACATTATTTTAACTCTCCCACTGTGCCAGGGAACTTCATCAAAGTGCGTGACCTTGGTAATCATACGCTTTGGCACCCTGCCAGAAGCAAACAGTGAGTTTGAAGTCAAGTAATCATTTCAATGCTGGGGTTTTGTTTTGGGTTTGGTTTTTTTTTATTTTTTGCTTTTACTGGCATTGAACTCTTAATGTTAGTTTAACATACTTTTTGTCTCTAATATTAATATGTACAGATATTTACAGAAAAAACAGGGTGCATTACACTGGAAGGAAAGATGCTGGAGTCACACTGAAGTTCAGCTCATAAAGAGGAAAAAAGAAAGTCACGATGTTATTTCAGCTGGAATAGCTGCTAAATTCACTACTAGCAGCTTTCCTTGCTGACAACAGTATCTTTAGCCTGGTCAATGCTTCTGAGATCCTGGGATAAAATTTCTGTTAATTGCAAGGTACTTTATTCTAACTGAGACTCTGGACCTGAGCTTCCATCATGAAACTGAACGACTGTCATTACAACCTACCTAAAATCCAGCCTGGAGAAGACTAAAGCTTGGAGAAAGCAAGAGCTGTCTCATTGCCATGTATAGAAAGGGAAATATATTTTTTCATTGACTGCTCAGTAAGATCATACATAGTTTGGTACCTGGCAACTAGAGATTCCCTCTCTCCCAAAAACGGAGCAACCAAAAAAAAACACTTCTAGTAAAATCCCATCAGACTGACAGAGCAAGAGCTCAGACTTGTGCTCAGGAGGCCAAGCTGTGGAGCACTCTGAAGTTTTTCCATGTAGATGTGCCAAAGACTGTGTTTGCCTCATGTACTTTTTTGCTCAAGAGCACAGTTCAAAAGAGTGAGTCTTGCTGTGATTAAAGCCCTATTATCTTTTGACGAGACTTGTGGCAGGCTTTCTCAGTAAATTGATGGGGTTTTGTGGTTGTTATAAGTACTCAGAGGGTTCCATGGATACATTTGATAAAATAAAAGGAAAAACATTCAAGCCCCAGCCCAAGCTTTGGGGGTGAGCAGCTGATTCGGGTAGAAGCGCAACTGCTGGTTGGCAGAAGTAGTAACATAACATGAGTCATAAAAAAAGGCACCACTGGAGTCATCAGACAAGGGGAGGGTGAGGGCAGCAAAGCAACTTTTTGGCCAAATGGCTGTGCTTTAGGATGTGGGTGAGCCACCTGCTATGGCTGAGAAATGATCAGCAGCTCTAAAACAGATGAATGAGCCAGCACAGAAAAAAGTTGTTACGGTAGCAATGGTGCATGGATAGCACACATCAATAGACAGGTAAATACAGGACAGCAGAAAGGTTTTATTTTCCCCTTAGCCTATCCTTTTCTTCTTTTGCACCTATAACTGGCCATAACACAGATGTCTGCCCGTTTAAGGGATGAGAGGGTTTAGACAAACCCAATCTGCTCATTTAAAAAAAACCAATTACTGTTTTTTCAATGAGTAAAAAATAAAATACAGGACAAAAACTGCTCTGAAATCTTTCGAGTCAAAAAAAGAAGGAATAAAGGCAAGGGAATAATTTTGATGAATTTCAAAATAAATGGTTTCAAAGTTTCTTATATAAAATGTTTTATTCTGAAAACCTTTGCAGTTCATATTTTGACGCTTCCCAAAGTTAAACTCTGACTTCTTGTTCTGCAAACAGTGGTTCTCTTTTCATAAATCACTTCACAAGCCTTGAGAAGGATAAATAGCCTGAAGATTAAAGACAACACTGCATTTTCAGTCAAACAAAAACATGCCTGGTTAAGCAAAATGAAAAATTGGTGGGGGTGGGGGTGGGGGTGGGGGTGGTATATTTTACTTCATTTCATTCAAAAATTTCCACAAGCCCCTTTCTCTTCAACCAGCTTCTCCCCCAGTCTTGCTTTTTTTTTTTCCCCAGTTTGGCCTCAGAACCACCACAGGTCCTTCATGCCCCATGCTTATCAATCAGGGGCTCCTCTCCCACGTGTTGAACTCTTGAAGAGGAAGGAGGGCAGTCACTGGAGCTCTCTGGCAGCGAGGGGGACAGCCTGTTCCCACGGCCGGCAGGAGCGTGGCACCCCACGAGCCATCCTTGGGTGATGCCTGGAGGAGCTCTTTGCTCAGAAGAGGGACAGGCAGCTTCAGCATGGTCTGGTCTGGTCTGAGTTAAGCCAAAGTTGAAGCAGCCAAGATTTCCAGGGACGTCCCTCGCAAAGGATGGAAGAAGAAGGCTGACTGAACATGGGGCTCATTGCAGTAGACTGCATGCAGAGAGAGAGATGGTGATATATGCATCTGTATGGTACCTACATATAAGATTGCCCTTTGGGTTTCCTTTACTACCAAGCAAGATGTAGTCAAGACACTCATTGCTGTCTAAGCGTGACTTGTGTCTGTTGATGAAGCTTTCTCAATTGGGTCAGCTGAATGGTGCCGTAAGTGCTCATTTCTATAAGTGGACTGTGACAGGGTATGCAGGGTGACTAACTGTAGACACTAAACTGATGAACTCATTTCCCACCCAAAAAAACCCTAAGGAACCATTAAACAGAGCCCGAATTGGAAACAGGCTTCAATAAATCTGCCTTGTAAATGGGCAAACAGTAGATGCATTAGACCACGTGTAGGGTTGGAGCATCAGACATGTTAGATGGTAGTTGTATTCTCAGACCTAACCCATAGCACAGGAAAATACGGACACTGGCCACAATCCCTGCTCTTACCCTTGCTCTCAGTACAGGCCCTCGGCCACACAAAGGGAGAAAGGCAAAACTGGTGCCCCAGTTTAAATGTTTGAAACCAGGCTGGTTTAAATGACTAAGGAAAAAAAGACAGGACACAGGCCAGGGTTAACTGGAAGGAAAACGGCAGGGGGATAAGTATGGATCAAATGCTTGGTAACTGTTTTATCTGCTAAAATGTGCTTAATAGCAGTGGAGGAACCAGACCTGAGGGGAAATGGACATGATAGTCCAACTGGGAAATACATTGTAGGAAGATTCCCTAACCCACTGGTTAAAATATTAGGCAAACTGCTGAAATAACCAAAATACAGGCTTTGTGACCTTAAAAAAAAAAAGTCCTGTAGGTTTGCATTAGTAGTAAGGCAGCTGACTGCTCTCCTCCTCTCTGAAAAAATCTCTATTAGACATATATTAAAGGAAAGCGAAGTAGAGCTCTGCAGACAGCTACCAGAATTGCCCTGCGGTTTCAGTCCCATCGGGTTACCTTTCATCCAATGTCTTTTCATCCAAGCAGCACAACACGGCATTGCTTGTCATGGGGGTTATTGCATCAGCTGAAACTCTCCAGCTTGGTTATGGGTCCCCATGACGGGTGCCAGGGGGTTAGCAGAGGAACGGCTGCTTGCTGTGTCCATCTGCATCTTTGGGGAAAGTACGTTAGGGGAGTTCTCCCAGATGGAAACACATTTTTTTGTTGCAGTACCCATGACGTTGCTGGTTAGAGGGGGATTATTGACAGCTTGAGACACTTAGGAAGAGGCTGGGAACGTTGCTGGAAAGCTGGAGGGTCCCTCGTCCCCAGAGCTCGGGTGCAGCCGAAAATGCCCGCTCCTTTTGGGGAACTTTACAACAGATGCTGTGACTTGAAACGCAGAGGAGCTTGCTGCAACCAGTGCAAGACTTTCTCTGACAAAGCAAAATAAGATTGTAATTCCTGTCATTATTAATACTGGTCTCCAAATCTCTCCGAATACAGTTGATGTGAGACAAATCATAATGAACAAATAAATTTTGTGGCAGCTAAAGGAGCCTTTTGTCGGATTTCACCACATGGTGGCAATAGTGGTAAAGGTTTGACGCAAAAGATTTTTCTGGAAGCTCCCAAGCCATTTAAACTATAAACTGGGCTGCTGTTCAGTCTACCTTGTGGCATAATATAACTCTATTTTTCTGTGTGGATAAATCAACTGTCACAGTTCCCATATTAGAAATTGTGTACACTTCTCATTCTCATGTGTCTGGTGAGGACTACAGACAATTCCGAGATTTCTTTGTATATCTTCTTCACTTCTTTTTTTTCCCTCCCACCTTTTCCTCCTCCAAAACACATAATTGCAGCTTCTGTGAAATGTTAATTCACAGAAGGTTGTATTCTCAGAATTGGGAAAATTGCAACATTCAAGTTTTCTTTAGAAAATGAGTGAGACTTCAAAACACAAAAGTTGCCTAAATCTTCCAGTAAGGTCAGATATTTGTCTACCAGTTTAATTGCCAGCAGAAGGGGGAAAAAAAAGGGGGGGGGGGGGGAACACAACCCAAACCAAACCAAACCAAAACCAAAAGAAAAAACCCAACCACCAAACAGTATGAAAAAACAGTACTTTACTTCATCCCTGAAGTACTGCTTTGCCATCCATTCCTCCCAAAACAAGAAAGGAGAATAAATCCAGAGTCAGTTGCCAGTGGTGACTGACCAACATTGCGACATCATTTCTAGAGGTAATAATAAACTCCTATCATCTTTCATTCTGCAGAAATACAAATTCAGGGCTGACATTCACCCACCTCTAGGGTGGAGCAGGGTACCTGGTTTGCACCAGGCACGGGGTGCGCCTTTTGCAGGGGGGGAAATGAGCCACAAGAAACAACAGGGCGCAGGTCAGGTTTTAGGTAGTCAAATAATTATGCATATTGTGGTTCATCTGAGAGATTTGTGCCCCTTAAAACCACCCTACAGCCATGGTGAAGGGCTCCAAGAGTGCTCATCGTAGTCACGCTGGTATGTCAGTAGTTGCACGAGAAGAAGCGCAGAGCAGGAGCTCTTTCTCATGCAGGAATTACAACATGACAGCACAAACATGAGAGTTAACACCCCATTCCCATGAGAAGGGCCAGGGATTTATGACTCTTCACTGCCGTTGCAGCCATGCTCCAGAAACCCCATGCAGCGCCGTCTGCAGCACTGGATCAGGAGCGGCATTTCCTGGAGCACCTGTGTTTTTCTTGGAGGTCTCTCATCTCCGTACTGACCAGACCTGATGTTGCTTATGTTCAGTGATTAGATCAGCTCATATCTCCAGGACTGGAAGGAATGATATAAAAACATACCATCCTACACCATCTCGAATGACCTGCCAGGAAGCAGTTTATTTATGTCCCAGGCACTCAATCTACTGCCTAGATATGTGCAAGCAGACAGGTGCAGATTTAGCAGGAAAGCGCCCAGTAAAGCGTTTTAACCCTGCTGTCACCCATTTGCAGTAACAGGGAGGGTCGCACACTCCACCGCGTCGCTCGGGACCACCTGGCAGCTGCCCAGTCTCTTTTGCCGCTGTTTGGTGGTGGCCACGTACATCCTGGCTAGCAGAATATGGTTGTCACACCTCTTACTGCCATTACTTTCTGGGGGTAACCAAGGTGCTTGAGTGAAATAAGCTGTCACCTGAGTCAGGCTTTTAGAAATGTCCCTTGAATAAAAACCAGGACCAGTTATCAGGTGGTGCAGGACTGTCCATCACTGCTAACACCAAGTGCTGCCGTTGCTTGCAGGCAAACACATGAACCACCTGCCCAGACTTCACCATCCAGGGCAACTTCCAGCACATCAGTCTACCATGACCATCCACCACTTCTCTCCCAAACCCCATGCTCTGCCCTTCCTTCTCCTGGTAGCCCTGAAGAAGTCAAACAGCCACTGAAAGCTGCAATAACATCGCTGAAGCGAGTAGGACCGTGGCAGTTTACCTCGGCTGAGCACATAGTCCAAACATCCGCGGCTGCGTCATGCACGACGCAAAGCCTTCCTTGCAGTAGCGATGCCTGTGTGTGCTGCTCGGACCATTTGGCGGCTCTGTTTCAGAAACAAAGTCGTTTGCAGTTCAAATCTTCGATGCAACATGATTCCAAGAAAGGAGCCATCAGTTAAATTGATCTTTATGTCTGAGGAGGAATCTTGGCTGAAATCTTCCTCTGCAAGTCCAACAACAACAGCACATCAGTTACTCCAGTGGATTTCATTTCTCAACCCTTTAACATGTAATTCCTGGACAAATGCCCTAAACTGAAAGACTAAAATACTCCGCTCCTGGCCACTTGAATTGCATAAGAGTGCATGCCCACTGCTAAGCCATATACAACTAGTTATTTGTACTCTGCTTGAGACTGCCACAAAGCCTGCAGTCTCAAGGGCCCAGTATTTTTATATTGGTTTTCCTCAACAATTAATATAAATCACTCAGGAAGGACCAGAAAGAAATAGTGCTGGAATCTCTTACGGAAACTGCCTCATTTAACCAGGTTAACAATTATCACTCATGAAAATAATATGTAAGAGCTGAGACTCTAGGGTATGCCTTCGGGATTTTATAGTTGCTTTTTGAACAAGGAGAGGCAAGCTCCTACTGGGCTTGGACATCCTTGGTGACATCCTTTGCTTCGGAGCTTTGGAGTCTTTCACCTTTGCTCAGGACAGAACAAATCCCTCAGGCACGTCTTTTCTGTGTGCCCTTGGTCTAGTATTCATGCTTTTAAATGAAACCTTTCTTTCTCCAAATGCTGTGAATATCCTGGAGAGTCTACACGGAAGGCGTTCAAATAGCAGAAGGAATCAGTAAGGCAATTTTGTGGGCTATTACCTTATATCACACTTTAACAGGTGCCTGATGTTCTACTTGTCATTTAGCTAATTGAACAACACATTCAAGGAAGATGTAGACCTTATCCTCATTTCCTCCTCAGACACCTTAATCATTACTGTAGCATCCCATATAAATCCATCAAGGGGAAAACTAGTCAACAGTTGCAACCCAAATCATATACAGAGCAGCTTACCAAGCAGACATAGTAGGAGCTGCCTCACCCTTTCCCATGGGGGGCTAGATAAAATTCAGCCCCCCAAACTGGATAGCAAGGAGGAAGTGAGGGTTTGGCTGCTGTGCCTACTTTTTTTTTTTTTCTTTTTTTTTTTTAATGCATTGAAGTATATCTTGCCTTGAACTGATGCTTACAGGAGCAACAGTGCCTTTATATTTGCCTTACAGTCTTTCCAGCACCCACCAGTGCTGTGAGTCAGCAATGTGCACCCAGTTTCTGCATCTTGACAGAAAGATGATGAGGGTCACACAGCCTCACACTACCCACATTTGGGGCAGCCCTAAGCAGCACCATTTAGCTGAGTGTCATTTAAATCAGGTCCATCCTATGATTTATTGGTGTATATATATCATTAGCTGTGCTGTTAGTCTGCTTTAAAAAAGTTACTGCTGGTCTTTCAGTAGACAGAAGTGACGCTTTCCAAAGGATTTCCCTTTTCATACATCAAACAGTGTTAAGCAGCATCCAGTCTTCAGTGTTATATCCCTTCCCAGTATGCAAGACCTTTACAAACACCTTATCTGATTGGCCATCACATAGGGCATTAGAAATTCCTAACTTCTTTGGGCATTTCTCTTAGTTTTGCTCATCTCAGCTGTATTTGACAGAAAGTATTTCAGGCAGCAGGAAATGTTTAGATGTATTAGAATGTCCTTGCAGTAAATATGTTTAGTTAACATAATGATAAAAGAGTAAAGGAGGGTCAGGCTGACACCAGGAGCGCACAGTGCCCAGTTATTCCCATTGTTAGTAGCTGGTGTCTCAGCCAATTCCTGCAGGGATAAGGGACATGGCTGTGAAACCTAAACAGGGACAGTGTGCAGATAAACCTGATTACCATGTTTCCCCTGAACAACATCCGCTTGTTAACACAGTTGTAACTGAGTGCATGCCAGCGCATACTATTCTCTCCGACGCCGTGATTTCTTCTACCCCATGCCTTGTTCGGCTGCAGAGCTTGGCTTCTCCAGCCATTCCTCCTTGCTCCAAAGAAGGGAGGTAGAAGTTGCCGAACGAAGCCAAGCACAGCCCCTAGTTCTGCTTTTTATCTTGCTTTTGAAGACTTGCTGCTTAATCTCTTTCTGAACAGGAGCCAGTTCCAAGAAAGCAAGACAGCAAGGTCCTTAGGACAAGATGATGGATGGAGCCATGGAGTTCAGAGCACTTTGTTCAGCCACTCAAGTTCTTTCTTTAGATAATGATAAAGTTAACTGGATCAATTTTAGAACTTTATAACAGCAGAATGACTGACTATGGATTGACAAGTCATGAAGTGCATAACCCACTTAGATGTCATCAGGCGGACACAACACAGACTGTACCTGAAATATCCAGTTCTAGTATATTTTAATAAACTCATTATCTTGCAGATTACGTATCTTGAATAATACTAAAATCATGGCTTACCTGTTCAATGTTATCCTGGTTTTATTTTTAATATCACCACCTACTAACTGCGACGAGTCTCAGGCTTTCCTAACTCCATGCCAAAGCACCCATTAACTACTGTGAGCTGATACTTCTGAGAACAGGAGCAAATCCCCAGGGAAGTGAATTAGTGTAACTCCATTAACTTGAAAGGAGCTTTATTTTCTCACAGCAAGCAAGTAGCTCCCTCCCTTGGTTTCTGAATTAGTCCCACATCTAAAGCAGCACCTCTTCAATGAGTTAAATTGACTCATTTTGTTCTGATGCAAAATTAACCATAGAGAAATGGTAGAGCCATGTCAACTTACATTGGACTGTGGACTTCAGAGACACCTTCTCTTTGCCGTGCTTCTCTCCAGCGTGCTCTTCTAGTACATGTGAAACTAGGAAAGTACGAAAGAAGCTGCCATGGGCATGTGTTGTCCTTGCAACTTGACCAATGTATTACCTGCCCGACTGGAAACCCAGGTGTTTTTCTAAAAGCAGATAGTAGCCCATCATTTTACAGACTAATGGTATTTTCAGCCCTTACCAAAATAGACAGGGCTAGAGTGCCCTTTCATTTACACTATTTTTATAATGGTTTAATTTCAATGAATAGAGGGTCTTGCCTCTCAGCAGTGTAAACAAGATCAGATTTGTGTCCACATCGTTTTTGTAGTTCAAGGTGAACTTGTTAATTTATGCAGCAAAGGGGCTGGGAGATTCTTTGAAGAGGGCAGTGCTATATAAAGGGCGTGCAGTGAGAGCAGTTTTGATGTTTGGCAGCGAGCCAGCGTTCCCCTTCAGATCTGCACCGTGGTTCTCTCCAGGTCCATCCGTTTTCCTCCTTTTCTTGGTGCCTGCAGCCTCCTGAAAGAATCCGCTAAAGGTGAGCAGGAAACACATGTTCACATTTTTAGCAGAGAAGTTTGTGAACGTGAGATGTCAAAAGATATGCAGATATGAAAAAAAAAAAAGTTTTGTCATCCACCAGTTGAAAATCTTGAAAATTCCTCACCATCGAGGTATACTGGTGGGAATTGCCAAGGATATGGTGCAGAGGAGAGATACTAAAGGAGCCCTGGTGCAAGTCGGAGGGGAAATCCTTGGTTTTGAATGAAAGCATTGTAAATTGTGCTGTAAATTGTGTTGTTTGTACAAGTTTGTACAACTTTTCATCTTTAAGTAGTCGGTTCATTGCTTCCGGAAGAAGAAGCAATGGAGTGAAACTTTCATATTGTTTAACAAAGCAACCTGTGTGTGTGAGTCAGGGTGAGGTCTTGGCTTTCAGGTTGGTTCCTGGCATGCAAGAAAATCCAAGAAAAACCAACCTTTCCCAAATCGGGAGATTGCTGCTGAATTACCAGCCCTGATTTTGGAAGAAATATGACTGCCCTGAGGTTATTTTATGTAGCCACCCTGATTACAGCAGTCGTGTTATGATTCATGCCGGTAAAAGTGAGATGAGACCAAGGCTTACTCAAACACTGAAACAACACAATTCCGCTTATTGCTTCAACTGAAAAGAAATGACACAGCAGGTTAGGTACAACCTTCACAAACTGCGAAGGTATAAAATCAATATATTGAAATAGCACAGGCAAATTCTGATCCCTGTTACAACTGGAGAATTCTGAAAGCTGAAGCAGCATTGTAAGGCAGCATATTGCTGAAGGTCATCTTTGGACCACATGGTCTCACCTTCCCATCTCACTTGAGCGCTGAGTTTGTAGTGGTATAGGTCAACTCCTGAACTCAGTTCACTCATTCATGTTCTTTCCAGCCTTCCATGTAGAGCCGGACGAAATCACTGTTTGTTTGCTTGTTATTATTTCATGGTTTGTGCCTCTGACAGTTTCATAAAACAATATCGAAATTAATGGATCAACCCAGAAAACAAAGATTTACATATTTTAGCAAGCTGAAAAAGCAAATAAATTTTACAGCTAGCTTTGAGACCAACAGAATAGCTTGTCTGGGACAAAATGTTACTTTTCCCTTCAAGTTTGAGTAATTTCATTAAAATTTTATATTTTTAATTGGCATTAAGGATGGTGGCAAGTGTTAAGATATTTGTTCTGACTGGAAAATCAAAACATTCTGTTTTGAAGGGCGCTTTTTCTGAATCTTTGTTTGTTTGCCTCAGCAGGAACAATTCAGAAGAAATGAGGCAAATTCACAAAACGTTTTCATGTTGCTGAATCCATGGTTTTGCCAAAAAAAAAAAAAAAAAAAAAAAAAAAAAAAGGCAGCTAAAGCTTTTCCCAGCATTACTTCCAAACTATTACAGAAATTAGAGTGAAATGGTACTGATTAAGATGGGGTGGGGGGGCATCACCCTTGCAGTAACTCTATCCAAGGCAATGGATTTACACGAGAACTGACTCTTGGCTTTTGGTATTTATAAAGCCTATAGTCTTCAGTGGTTCATTTTCAGAACATTCTTCTTCAATGACATGAGGGTGGAATATTGCAGATAATAGGCTCAATGTTTATAAAAGACAAAAGAAGCAAGATTTACTCAGACAACAACATGCAGCCTGGGCGATACTGAGGTGTGGATGCAGATGGGCAGTAGGTTCACTGGAGTCTACTGGTCGGGAGAGCAATGTCAACACTTGGCTGATAGGGACCTGTCTTTTGCTTCTTCTTCCTCCCCTCACTTCTTTTTGTTATTTTTGTTTATTTGGTTTGTCAGATCCTTCAACTATCAATTTCAATGTGTCATTAACTCGCATCTTAGAGGTTTCACCCTTCCATTTTGTCAACCTGTGGCAGCTTCACTTTCTGCGTAACCTGGTTACCAGGAGCCAAACTTCATACATGGGAGTGAGTGAGAGGACACCCATGTGAAAAGCCCGTGAATCTTTCAGACAGGGGCATGCGTCCTTCCAAAGTGTGCACATGGTTCCAGAGGGGACACAGAGGAATTAGCATTAAAAGAATGTGTTGGTTATGGGAGTTTAAAAAATACGCATAGCTGGAAAACACTCTCCCCCATAAACTGGAAAAATATCAGCTATTGTGGGCTATTTGCCAAGGATTCAAATTCTCATGAACAAGCTCCTCTGAGCTCATTTGAAAATCCTGATGAACTCTGCTGCCATTCACCCATTAGGTTCATGATGAAAAGAAAGCCTGGAAGCTGCCGAGAAACCAGAGGACTGCCAGCACCCCCAAATGTGAGCGTGGGACTCAGCTGAGCTCTCCCCACCCCACAGAAGGCAGATGACATAACGCTTGGGCTCATTCTGTCCATCCCTCATGTGGTAGAAGCAGAGGCAGGAATCAGCTTGCTTTTGTTTGCGAGCTTTCACAATATGAAAGGGGTTGGGAGAAAACTAGGTGTCTGCATCCATATTTGCAAGTAAGCCCAGGCCCAAGGCTGCTCTTCGGTTCCAACTTGGCAGTTGTCCACAATGTGGGCACACAAACACACAGCCCATCTGGATGGTCTGGTCATGTGGTGGATTCAGTCCATTTCCAGGTCCCTGGGCCCTTTTCTTCCCGCGTCCAGCTTTTGACAGAAGCTAGAGTTGGTAATGTCCTATAGAAGCACGTGAGTCATGAGGCTGGATGAAGTAAACCCCTTTCCCAGGTCCTCACAGCACAGTCAGAGGTGTGAGAGTCAGGCTTTCTGTTCTGCAGAGCTTGCTTCTGTGTGAATCACAAGGATGGGGTCCTGCTTGTGTCCTGTCGTGTGCCACACTACCGTCATTAAATATATGCTTTGGGTTTTACATGTATTTCACTTTGCTTGGGTATCTGTCCATGAGCTTAACTGCACCCACAGGCATTCTTATTTGTACCACGATGTTGGGAAGCCTGCTCTGGTGTAAACTGATGAGCATGGATAATATATATTACCAGCCATATGTGCACTGTCGTGGATGGAGTGACGCAATTCACTCGTAAGAGAGAAGTAGCAATATGTTTGTTGATAGAAAGCAGCAATTTAACGAAGTTTGATAGTAAATGCAATAGCGATTTAACAAGATTTGATGGCAAGGTTCACTTGATATTCACTGCATAGAGAACAGGGTCAGACAAAACTGTCAGGGAGACCCTCCCGTTGAGTGATGAGGTTCAGAATGGACCCCCTTGCCTTTTAAACTCTGTATGTGCCTGTGGCACTACATGTAGGTAGATGAGTACGTATGTCAGCTTCGGTGAACTGATTCAAGCATGCAGCAGTGGGGCAAATGCTACATATTGCACAAGCTCCCTTAGGTGAGGAGGAAGTGTAGGACCCCCTGCCACAAAGTGTTTGTTTGATTTCATTTTAGATAAGGATATTCCAAAGTTAAAATCCAAACCTTGATAATGGTGATGAAAAATGAAACTAGTGTTGAACGCTCACTGCCGTTCCTTTTTTTCTTTTTTTTTTTATGAAGATATGAGCAAGATCTTTCTAAATTATAAATAAAATATGATACCTGGGACAGAAGGAAAATTCAGAGGTAAGGCTCAGCCTCATGACATCCTCGCTGTGCAACTGAATAGCCAGTGCCAGGACATGATTCAGAGACAGTCTGTGGGCATGTCCGTAGCAGTGCACAGCTGAGAAAATAAAAGATCCTCAGCTACGGCAATAACCCAGATAAAGCATCACCTTTCCCCCCCACCCCAGCAGCTGAGGGTGTGACTGATTTCCCCAGAGCCACAGAGGGGAGTCCAATGTCACCTCCCAATCATGGCAGTGGGACGTGCCTCTGAGATGTGCTCATAAAGTCAGTCACCTCCTGGTTTTCCGTTGAGTAGATTTTCACAACTCCAGCTGCAAAAGTCAAATGTACTGTGTGTTTTCCCCTGGTGTAGGATGAGACCGGGGACCTGGGGATACAGCTGAGGCTGTCTGTCTGGGTGACCCTGGCTGGGCCATTGCTGTTTCTAGGGGAAAGCTGCTGAGGAAGGATTTGTAACATCTAGCATTCATTTTTGGATGTCAGAGCCCGGGAAAGCAGAGATAGCTTGGGGGATTTGTTTTGTTTTGTTTAAAAGAAACATTCTTTTAAGTGATTTTTTTTGAAGGGCTGCTGATAAACCTCAACAGTGAGATCCAGGTTAATGGAGGAGGGGAGGTTTGCATGGGAGAGCCTGAGTTTTGGAAGAAAACCAATAAAGATCAACCTGCTTTAGCCACAAATCTCACATAGGCTTACAGAGAAACATTTCAGGCTGCTGTCTGCACAAAGGAGATTTGCTCTTTCAAAACTTGCTTTGTCAAAATCCCTTTCGCAGTTTGCAAGGGAAAAGCAGTGATTATTTTTAATGCAGATGGCTGGGGAGGCCACAAACATCTGCCACTGCTTTCCTCCCACCATCCCAATGCACAGGGGAAGGTAACTCAGGGAGAGGGATATCGGTGTTTTCTTTGCTGCTATTTCAGTGTATGGTTTGCAAATTTTAATTCTAGCGATGGCCTGATGATGTTGTCCAGTGACGTTCAATCAGAACTGTGTCATCTGCAGCAGGGGAAGAAGAGCCACTTGTGGGATAGCTCTTGAGATGTCCCACATTAGACGTCCACAAAGTCACAGTGCCTTTCTGAACATGAAAAAGTTTAGAAGAGTGATTTAAAGGTAAGGGGCAGACACAGGCTCATTCAGGGAGAACCACTCTGCCCCCTCCTTGAGCCTGCCTTTAATATCTAATTATCAGGACTAATGACTGATTATGTGTCTCCAGTCTTTTCGACCTTTAATAATTTCTGTACCAACATGCTTTACCGCTTTCCGGGGGAAATGTTATCTGAAGTGTGAAATTAACCATTCTTTTGTTATGAACTCACCACTTGGCCATAGCTGCTAAATAGTTTCAAACCTGAAACATATTTGAACTGTTTCCAAGTTCATCTAGAGCGTGACCTTGTGTGTTTTAATAATTATAATTTCCTCAGTGAAGTACAACTCTAGAACCAGAGAAAAAATGTACAGACAGCTGCAGGGGTGGGGATGGCTGACTGTAATGATGAGCTTTACAAATATAGCAGGAGGAAAGCAATAAATCTCCAAAAACAAAGTGCCTTCTCATTTTAACCCCTAGTACGCAGCAGTGCCCTGATGGTACAGAGGAGCAGACCTTCCCGCAGGCTGCGCAGTGACAGTGGAGATGGGAAACATGGAAGGAGAATAAGGAGGAGAAACAGGTATCAGGTTGATCTTTCTTTTCCCAGCGAGCTGCTCCTGTTTCAGATTTTTATCTCCGGCGTCCTGGCGTAAGTCAGCTGAAAGCAGCAGGATTTACCCCTGCTTTGCAGAGACATGAGCTGCGATCAGGCGCACAGTCGTGGTATGCATGCACATGTGAGTAATCCCATTGGAATCAAGGACTTGAAAGAGGAGCGCACACATGAGTAATGTTTTGTAGATACAAGGGCTGGAATCTGGGCCACATGGCTCAGGACAAAGAGACGTGTCAGTTCTGCATAAATAACACAGGCATTCAGCTTCGAAACTTCAACCTACTTAGCAGGGGCGAAAGTCACTCTTTCCATCGCACGTCTAAGAAAGCGGGGACCAGGGCAGCGGGGTCACCTTCGCAGCAGAGCTGGGATGAGCCCAGGTGTTGGGTGCTCCCAGCACCCAGGGAGAGATGGGTGCACAGCAGCCTCTTTTGCCCAACGCCCGCCTGCTCCGATGGGGCAGGGAATGGGATCCCCACTGCGCGAGTAGGGAAGTGCCGCGTTTTGGGCTGTGATCCTGCTCGGAAGAAAAGCCTGCTGTGCGTCCCATCCCTGCTGCAGGGGAATTTGGACCACAGTGAGAGGAAATAGCCTCTGTTTCTCCTCCAGTCACCTCCTAAAGCCTCAATGAAACAGGGTTAAAAAACAATAAAAGGAGAGAGCCAGCGCGACAGACCACCCAGGTCAGGGTGCGTTTATCAGGCATGCATCACTCCGTGCGATGTAAGGCTTCTCTTAGCCACTTCTGGGAGATTTGACCAGGAACATGACTAACACAACACTTGGCAAAGCAAAGACTAATAGTGTGATTGTTCTGTCGGCTTCTCCCCTCCTTGAGTAATATCGTGCTGAGCAGCGTTCGAGTTAGCGATCTGAAAGGCCTTTTCATTATTGTATCGAAAACTCCTCTGACTGCAGATCTCTTAATCAAAGGACTTTTATGTAAAGTCACATTTTTTCCAAAACCAGAAAAGTTCAGGCTCAGAGCATAAACATTAGACTCATTATTTAGAAATAGCAAGTAAGTCCTTTGGGTTCTGGTATCAGATCAAAGCTAAAAAATTAAATTGCTTCAGAAAAAAAAATTAGTTCGTTTTGGGAATCAGCATATTTCTTGTTTGCTTTTTCATTATGTAGCTAAAAAAAGGAATAGTGAGATTCTGTCGGTGGTTTTCAAGTGTTTTCCAAAACTGGATGGATGCTGCATGCTAAGTACTTCCACAGTCTGTGGAGGCAGAAAATATTTTGTTGACATGACAATAAAAACATTCTGCAGACTTATCGAATTATTTTCTCCTTCACCATCCGTAGCCACAAGAAAGCAGTGTGACCGCTACACTCCTGTGGAATAGAAACCTGCGCTTGGCTGATGTTGCCTTTGAACTGAAGCACCAGAACCTGCCCTGACATGTGGAGGGAGACATTTCCATCCAGGTTGTGGGTGAGACTTGGGAAGTGGCCTCACTTCAGTAATGTCCCCTGCCAACACACGGCCTGGCCGTGCTCTCCCGAAGGAATCACTCCTTTTGGGGCCGTCCAGCGCTAACTGGTTTACTAATGGCGGTTTAGGCAAAGATAATTGGTTTATTATTTTTAATAATTTGGGTGCCAAAAAGGACTGTCGTGGTTTAACCCCAGCCAGCAGCTAAGCACCAGGCAGCTGTGGTGGTTTAGCCCCACTACTCTGGTCCCGTGCTATCCTATTTTCCACCAGTCCTACCCATCCTCCTATCTTCTCCCTGCTTGTGGCCTTCACCCACTTTTTTAGGCTGCGGACACACAAATGATGGAATTGGCTCTTGGCAGAGGAGAAGGATGGAGACGTGGGGACAGGGGAGTGCCATGTCAGACAGATCAGCCACTGCCAAAGCAGACACTTTCTCCACCTAAAACAAATCCCACCCTGGAGAGCCGCAGCTGCTGACAGCAGTTCCCATCCTTCTGGTGGTGGTGGACTGGGAATCCATGGTGCCGACTGATGCACTGGCCACCGGGCACCTCAGGAGATGGGGAAGCAAGAGCAGAGGCAAGACTGGTATTTGGGATTGCTTTCTTTTTTACCATTTCATTCCCGATTTTTTTTTTCCCCAACATCAATTACCTGTTGTGCTCACAAGGCAAAAGTGACCAACCTTAATTCCTGCTGATTTTTGTGAACTTTGCAAGTGCCGCAGAGAGAGGTGGGACTCTTGAGAAGTACCAAGGAGAGCAGGCTGCCAAGGGCTGAGGAATGGCAGAAATGCCCACATGTTTTCTGTTTGTGACACCGCCGCTGATGGGAATCGTTTAATCACACAGCGAGACCAGTTCATGCTACCTTTACACCAGTCCTTAAGATGTTTCCCTTATCTCTGACTTTCTGTGGTCTGCTAGGGTTTTCCCTGCCCAGTTCCTCTGTCACCTAGAAATGGCTTCGAGTGCTTATTCCTCAGGAAATTTGAGTTGTCTCTGTGACTCGGCCACAGTCTCCCTGCCTGGCTGTCATACGGCAGTTCATCTTTTCACTTCTCAGGTCCCCATCTGTACAAAGAGGTTGATAATGAGAGGAAAACAAGCATAGCAGGGCCAGCTACACACAGATCCCCAAGTGCTGAGGGGCCATATAATTTCTTAAATGAACCGGTCACATGATACTCTTCTTTTTTTTTTTCTCCTTTACTGGGTAATTGAAACTTCATAGACATTAGGAATCTGAAACATGCATAGCAGTTATTTATGTACAAACAGCCTTTTCACTGCAAACTGAGGTTCTTCTGGGGAAAAGAGTCCTTCTGTGAACACTGGAGGGAACAAACACCTGTTTCCACAAGTGTTACGATTCCCACAACTGGCACGAACAGTTGATATTCAGGGTATAAATGCAAATTTTCCATCTCTGCATTGCAACATTAGCTGTGTTGTCCCCAACCAAACCTCCTCAACCAACAAATAAATAAACCTTTCCAAATTACCACCCCCTGCTCCCTCTAAAAAGGTCTGCCTTCATCTGGCCTAACTTCTGCCTAAGTCTTTGCAATGAGCATCTCCTATAGGCTCAGCACTTGAAGACCTGCAACTAGTCTCCTAGACTTGAAGGTCTTCAACTAGTAGGAGATAGGAGGCCCAAGAATGCAAGTGGATGAGCTTGGTCCTCCAGGTCTTATCGAATGGGAGACGCGTGGCAGTCAGACTTGGCACCCTGCCAATGGAAAGGTGCCTGCTAAGGCAAGGGGATGTAATTTGACCTTGTAAGTTCAGTAACACGGGAACCAATTACACAGAAATCCAAGCTTCGGCAAGCAAGACTGCACTCTGGTGTTAGCTGCTCTCTGGCAAATGGCTGTTCGATGCACAGTAAAGGTTAGGGTTGAGCTGATGCTGACTTGGCAGCAATACTGAATGCTCTGGAATTCATGTTCTGTGTTCAGTAAGGAATAACAATATATATAAATGTCTTCTGGCAGCCCATTTCCATGCTCCCATTCAGCCCCTGACCCATTATTTGGGAAACTGCTACTTGAGAAAGCAAAAGATAAATCAGCGCACAATAGAATAATAACTTGAAGCTCCGGCTCAAGGCAGGCAATCAGAGGACAACAGAGTCCAAGCTTATCTGCTAGTTGAGTAAAACGGTGTGATATTGTATAGTAAGCAGGGGAAAGGAGAAAGACAAGCTCTCCTGCAGGCGTTGCTGGGCAAGGTGAAGACACAGGCTGGGGGACAGAACTGGGCTCAAGGAGGTAGAAGTTGTTCTTTCTTAGATGTCCTTTCCTTAACTACATGCAACACGGTCTGATGGAGCTCACTGATCACGCCATCAGATCACTTTCTGCTGCAGGGAGATTCTGCATTAAAGATACTTGAACACGGCGAGCTGGTGCTGCAAGCCAAGCGAGCAGCTGGCAAAATGCAGCAGAGCTGAGGGAGCTCCGCACAGGCAGCACCATCCTGCCGCGTGGGTCGGACCACAGAGCCCCAGCCTCCAACGACCCCTGCACCCCAGTTCAGTGATAACACAGCATCGCCTTCACGCTGCTGCCTTCATCACAGAAAAGCTGCTTTTGAGGAAATGGGAATAGCACCAACACAAATTGCTCCCATCTGAATTGTTCGTGGACCTTCAGACACCATCACAGTCAGAAGCAGTGTGTTGATGGCCAAAGCCATTCACTCCATTCTCACACTGGGAGAGGGAAGGGTCAGCAATAAAGAGATATTATTCTGTGTTTGAAGGAAACACTCAACCAGAGACCTATTTTTCTTTCTATAATGGAGTAAATTGACCATAGCTGCAAAGGAACTGCAGTGATCCACTTCAGACCAGGACAAAAATTTGATTTTATTTCACTGTAATCAGAAATTTCAGAATTCAAGGGGTAGAAAACATTGATTTTAAAAATTAAACACTGTAAGATTTTATAACCTTATACTTAAAAGTGTCTGTCTGTAAAGATGGAAAAAAGGGATATTATGAGCCTTTGAGGAGCACGTAGGAGTGTAAGACCCAGGGAGACTTCTGGTTCTCTGAAACTCTTAAGTGGTCACTGAAATATCTGTTAAACTCTGGTCTGCCTGCATTTTTGCAGGTGGCAGAGATGCTCCACTTGCTTTTCAAGCCCAGGCTTCACCCTTCAGTCCTCCACTTGTTCCCTGCACGCCTTGAGTCCTGGCCGTCATTCTTTGCTTCTGTGTCCTAAGCCCCTTTGAATTGTTTTCATATGTCTCTGGGCTACAGTCTCTCTCTGTTTCATATCTGAACCTATCCCTTCCCTTCCATATCTACACTTCCAGAGTATCTCTTCTTTTCTGGTATTATTTACTCCTAATAACTCTCTAATTATATTGTGGAGCCCTGTCAAGCTTCTAGGAATAAAGCTTGTCTGAAGGATGCTATACAAAACAGACCTCTATCACAGCGGAATTGGCGCTATGGCAGAGACGAGGAAGTTGTTTGATCATTACTCTTATCTAGAACAAATTGCACATAATAACCTTTAATATTTTCTATCAGATTTTGTTCCTCAGACAGACACAACTTTTTGGAAAATTAATCTGTATTTAACTGAATCATCTAAGTATATCTGAGTCCCCAAAATAAGATACTTAAATGTGCATTAAAAAACAAACAATTTAGTAGTTCACTGAATGCAGCCCTTGTTTCACTGCCCTTGACATAGGCTTAGGAACTCAAAACTTTTGTATTGACTTAAGATAAACGCCGCAAGACCATTAAGCAATCCATTGTTCTTATGGTACCCAATAATCTAGTCTTTTTATTTAAATATGATAGTAAGTAATCCCAGAGCCAATGAAAGCATGGAACTGACTAGGTGCTACGTTCCACAAATACTGTATTGCATAGAAGAGTTTAACTCCTTATCTGAAAAACAGTTGGCTGTGACCCTATTAGCAATTATATTATCAGTTTTACTTGGCAACATTTATGTGTCAAAATGTATCATGGGTTTCACAGCTTAGTTCCAGAAATAGGCTGTGAGCTGGGTGACATCATACCTCTCCGTAAAACCCTTTTTTCGCTTTTCTTCCTTCCATAAACACTCGTACTCCCAGCCCTACGCTGAATCCGCTCAGGCCATTAAGGCATAATGAGCTCTTCCCACCGTTCAGCCCTATGGCTTGTCAGGGGGGTTGAAAAGTTTACCAAAACAGCGTGTTTTGCCGCTGGAGGACAGGAGTCTTTGTGGCTCTGCTATGGTAGAGCAGGAAAAACGTGGAGGCCGTCTTAAAACCATAACCATTGTGCAACGAAGAGACACCAAAGGCTGTCAGTGACTGAATCAGGCTGTCGGTTCGCCGCATGATGTAAAAGGATAAGAATGTGTTATGCTTGGGAGGTGTAACTCCCTTCCTCAAACAACATCCCTGGATGAGCTGTGCAGATAGCTTAGCCCGGGGCAGGGAGGAGAGGTAGTACGGTGAAAGATTATGAAAAGCCAGGAGCAGGCAGAACTCAAAGTCTCCTCAGAAGCCTAACCGGGTTCTTAAAAACGAAGCGGTAGAAAGTGGCATTGTGAAGCTGCGTTGCAAAATTCAATTAAGTGAAGTTGCAAATAGCTACGCAGCTGCCTGTTGTGTTGGAGCAGGGATTCGGGGTGCCATTTTGATGATTCATGATCAAATATTACACTGTCTTTTCAATTTTTTCACAAGTGTATACTAGGAAAAAAAATATTAAATTCTAGAATTCTTTTGTAGCATTCAAAAAAGAAAGGATATAAAGCATTCTGCTCTCTGTATGTTAACCCTTTCCTTCCCCCCCCCCCAAAAAAATGAAGGCTGGAGTATAATTAAAAATATGTAGTAAGTTGCCATGGTAAACTCAGTGTCTTCATGAACTAAGCCACCGACCATAACATTTTCCTTTATTTTGAAGGACCAGTTTTCTGGATCTCAACATAACTGGATTTTACCTTCAAAATCTAGAAAAACATCCTGGAAGTTATAAGCCGAGGTAAACAAAGCAAAACAAAAAAAAAACCCCAAAACCAAAAACACACCACTGAACTGAAAAGTTGTCTCAGGAATCACTCAGGAAAACTAAAACAACTAACCTAAATTTTGAAATTGAGTATTTGGACCACATTAAACTCTGGGGCAGCATTACTCAAGTTTTAGCCATTCCAGCTTTGATTTAATTTACTTTGGGAAAGAGTTAAGCAACAGCAGAGTTAAGGCACTTCTGTCAGAAGCTGAAGAGAATCTTTACAACGTACTTTAAGATCTTTAGGGTTTTTTTGGAAGCTCCTGTGAGCTTCTTCATGCACACAGCTCTTCACTGGACAAATGGCATCTGAATATTGGGATGTTCCTATCAATTCCTACAGAAGTTTGGAAGTGATACGAAGCCCAAAATAGATATATTTAAGAATTTCTTGGATTTTCTTTTTCTTTTCCATTTCCTCCTCCCCCTCCCCCCCCCCCCAAAGCCAGAGGCAAAATAAAAAAAAGAGAGGGGGGAAAATACAGTGGAATTGCAGAACAAACAAGATGGCAAAATAACAGAACTATTTTTTAATAAGCTGGGAATTTGCCTCAGTATGCAGTTCTTGGAGGAGAGGCAGTTTCTGCGAGCTGGCCAGATTCCCCGTTGCAGACATATGGACACCTGGAAGAAAAGACAAAAGAAAGTTTTATTCTTGTATAATCCTAAGGTTACATTTTTTGTGACAAGCATAAGTACTCCTTATTAAGGAAAGCTTGAAAGATTGCATAACCTGTAAACTGCAGCTTTTACTGGTTAAATGATAAAGAGATATAAAACTGGGGTCTTCACTCTCCCTATGAATGCCGGATAACTTTGTTAACACTGATGGAGCTATAGAGTCAGAAAGTTGTTTTTGAAAGGATAGTCCAGCTGGTGAAAATAAAATATACTGAGAAAAATACAGTGGAGATGGGGAGGGAGAGGAGGGGGAAATGCCATAAATAAAACCTATATTTGCATTAAAATTTTCTTGATCTTTAATGAGTTATGTTTCCTAAGGGAAGAGAGGAATAAGAACTGTGACGAGGGAGACAAATACTTGTGGAAGATTCAGAAGATATTTTCCAGGTCCCAGCCTTGAGGCTGAATGGGAACAGAGCTGGACTCACCCAAGGGAAAATACAAGATTAATGAGGAAAACTACAAAATACAAAAGACAAGAAAGATGCAAAGGTATGTTTCTCTCACTGAGACTGAGCAAGGGATAGAGGAGGATTAGAAGATAAATATTGTCAACTTTTTTCAAATCTAAGCTATGGAAATCTTCTTAGCTCTGTGATGATTTTGGTCGTCTTTCTAAACCTCAATTAGTTAGTTATTCATTCTCTATCATGATTATTTATTTTGATCTATTAAATGGAGGCTGGGACTAGCTGTGAAGCTGATGGGAGGGAGCTCTGGAGCAACACAGCATCTCCTGGAGAGGTGATACAGAACAGGTTCCAGTGGGATGATGTTGTGGGGGTCCAGGAGAGGCTGGGCAAGGGGAAGAGGTAGCACCTGATGCAGTCTATCCTGGGCTCTTTTTTAGAATAAGATGACCTGAATTATGCCTAAATATTGGCAATTGGCCTCAGCTGCTTTACAGGGTTCTCTGGTAGCTCTGGGCACTCTTGCTGGGGACATCTGTGGTGAATAAGCAACAGCAAAAGAGCTGGCCTGCTTCATCAAATGTTCTCCGAGCTATGTGTGCTATTAAATAGATTGATTTTGTTAGTCATCTTTTGTTGTTGGGATCCAATGGGGCACTGCACAGAAATCTCCATTTATACAGGAGGTCTGGAAATGGACATTCAATGCTGCTTGTGACTTTAACAGGTGCTGAATTTCTAAAAGCAAGTGGGAGAGTGGGGAAATCTCAAGCCTTCTTAATGCACCAAAAAGGAAGGAGGGTATTTCCTTCCCTTCCCTTCCCTTGCAGACATTTTCTTTAAAATGGAGTAGTTCTATTTTGGGCAGAGTGTGTGCTAATGTGTATGGAAGTGCATCACTGCACTAGATTTCATCCACCACTTGTGACATTCATTTTTTAAGGGAAATGTGTTTTGCCAACTGGACTTATAGCAGTAATATTACCAGTACTTATTTTCATACTCCATGAGCTGCAACTACATCAACCTAAACAGTAAGGCAGCTATTACAAGGCAATATGTGATTATCTAAAGGCAATATAAAACAGTCACACAGGTTGCAGGTGGTTTATTGGAGTGCTTCGGAGGAACTTTCTCATTAAGGTTCTGCACAAATGTATTTCTACATTTTAGAATTCATATTGGGTTACCAAACCTCTAAATATGTGCTTGCTGGGAGGCATTAAAAATACTACCATCCCCCTGTGTGTATGTCTCAGTGTAAGCACAGTCCCTGAGGTGCTGCTTGTGTGCTCCTGTGTCAGGATTTAGACTACTTGTACCCTTCTATAAAGACACATAGAGCAAGTTTCTAAAGCCACTACCAGCCTGTGTCACAAGTTTGTCAGAGCACTGCTTAGCCTCTGGGATGGCCAAGTCTCTGGCACAGGTAAGGATGGAGAATGCAACCACCTAAATGGCATCTTTAAGCACTGAGCTTTGTTTCTCACACATGACCTGAGAAAAACACAGAATATACCAAGAAAAGGCATTTCTCTTTGCAGTTAGAAACAAATATTTTTTATTATATCTCCCAAGCACTTGATGAAAGCAAAAATACTGAATAATCTACAACACTGAGTAATGGGACTTTTGAATGCACCTGCTTCCCACTGGCACACTGGAAGCAGGCATTGTGGGAACTGGTAGGACTTTAGCTCCATAGATCTAGTATTCACCTGTCCACAAGATGAAGGTAGAGCTGAACCTCTTCATACTCTGAGTACAGTGGAAAAGAAGGAGGCGGAGTAAAGTCAGATGTGTCCCTTCTCAGGAGGACCTGCCAGACTCAGCTAAAATTGGTGAAAGATCCGGTCTTACTAAATTACTAATTTGAATAGAAACATGATGATGGACATTGATGCAGAAGAGCAAAAAGGATGTTTCTGCCCACCTAGTCACCAAGGTTTGCTTCACTCCATGTCAGTAGTGTGGCAGGGCACCTCTGGCCCATAGATCACTCCCACACTTGATGGCTTCTTCATACCAAAAGTGGAGCTGTAGGGGACAGGCAGTAGTGCTCATGATCTGTCATGAACATCAGATTTATGTGGTCACACACATCCTGTCCTTGGATGTTGCAAGTCAACATGTGTCAAGAAAATGCATTTGTCAAACATATCTGTTGACTTCTCTGAATAAGTTGCACAGATGCTCACCTCTCCTTTCTAAAAAAAGGATTGTGTTGCAGCCAACATTGCTATCAGAGCTCAGGAACAAATAAATGTGTGGCTCACCTCCAAGGGGTTTTCCCCCTTGTTTCCTCACAATTGACAAAGAAGCCAATGTTGTTTAAGAGTAAGGCAGGATGACAAATCCATGCATGTGCTCCACTTTGTAGCTGTCTGAGCCTGCTGCTGCAGAGTTTTCTTAAGAATGACAGCATTATTATATATTTCCTGGCAGACACAATCTTAACTGATGCCCATTTTCTTCCTTCAGCCCTTCCTTCTGCAAGGAAAAAAAACAACAGTTGTACCCCGGATGGATTAAAACAGAACATACTATCTAAAATGTTGGAAAAGCTGGTTGACAAGCAAAAAAATAAATTAAAATAATAATTCAAATCTTACCAGTGGACAGATATCTGTTGTAGTTTCATAAGTAGATGTAAAACTGGAATAATCTCAGCAGAGTTATTGTGTTCTGTTATGCCAAGTTGTATCCCAAATTACTTCAGTTCATTCAATAACATTCTTTGGGATGTCTACCAGCATGAAATAGTTGAGTGGGGATTGATTTTATAGCAGTTTGAAATACATATCCAGCAGAGGAAATCTTAGCCAACTAGAAAAAACAGACAGGTGCCCATCAAACATTCACAGCATGGTCTTGATCTTTGTCAGGATTTTCCTAATAACAAATGACAAATTAACCTAGTCCATCTCATCAGGGAACCTGTAGGGCTTGTATGCAAAGGAAAGCAAGCTGCGTCATGGAGGGATCCCACGCAGTTTGTTGCAGCCAGAAAGAACTGCTCCTCTGCCTCGTGTGTCTGAAATTTCCCATCTCCAGGGAATCAGGCTTGAAAGTTAATCTGGAAGGGCTGCAAGGAGTTTGCTGTGGAAGCTGCTACTGTGAAGTTATGATCTGATAAGAGGGAGAGACAAACCAGACCCGGCTAACAGCTCTCTTCCTCCTCCTGGTTCTGCCACTTACCTCTGGCTGCCCTTTTCCCAGATTGTGTGTTAGGATGGAGAAATATGGATTTGCAATTGCACGAAAACTCCTTGTAACCTCTGACATGATTGCCGGCTTCTCGTATCTTAGAAGCCTACTTAAATTACAATAAAACACTCCAAAAGTCTCCCCTTCTTCCTCCTGTTTCCTTTAATTAGAATTATGCCTGCCCTGACTCTCACAACAACTGTGGGTTTATTAGCTACCAACATGTCGAGCAATTCCTGCTGGAAGATCCGTGGGTGAATGAGAAACAGCAGTACTGAGAGAGCTGGGGAAGAGTTTGCACCTAGAAGAAAGGTCTGATGGCACTGTTGTCTAATTTTGATGGTGAAGAGTGGAGTATGTCCGTGGATGTTTCTGTGAAATGGAACAATCTGGACATAGTCCTGGGCAACCTGCTTTAGGTGACCCTGCTTGAGCAGGTGGGTTGGACATGATCACCTCTAGAGGTCCCTTCCGACCTCAACAATTCTGTCATGTTGTGCACCCACTGATGAACTTCGTTTTGTCCAATCTGTGCAATTTCTCACTCCCTTAGTTACCCATTTTATGTAAGAAGAAAAAAGAACTTCCTGCCTCACACGTCTTCTGCTGAGACTTGCCTCACACATATCTTGTGCTGAGACAGACCAGTAAATCTGATGTCACTCTCCATTTGGCCCATATCATTGGTTTGAGGGGAGATGGGGGACTGGAATATCTTTTCTCTTTTGCTTCCCGAGATTAAATATCTTATATTGTTTTCTCTTATTTTAAACTGGCAATTTTCCCATTGACACATTGGGTGGTAACACGGCCCCACTGAATTCAGACTGCCTCTTGGGCTCAGTGGAGCCAGAATTTCAGCCAGTGTCTTCTGTCGCATTGTCCTAGGCCAGCTCTAACATTTAGATTTTTTAAAAATGACATGTAGGTCCCCTGAAGCTCCTCTTCCCACTGAAATAACTGATTTAGGAAGATCTGGTCTTTGGCTCTTGGAGAATTATTATCTGCATTCAGAGGGATGTATATTTTAACAACTGAAGATTTCATTAGATGATCTGGTCTGATCTACTGTATGACTCACTCAATGTCATTTCAACTACGGAGTTCTCTAACGCCTTGATTAAAAAATGTCTTATCTGTAGGCATCTAGTCACCATCTGAAGACTTCAGGAGACAGACAGATAAAAAACACTCCTTCATCCCTTTGCTGTAATTTTCTTCTTAGACTTCATTCTCTTATGTCCTTTTTACAACCTGTCAGTGCATACAGTAATGGGAGAATATGAAACATAGGGAGAACTTACTAATTTAGAATCAAAACGAATGACATCCCTCAAAATTAGGGGCATCTGAAACTTATCAGTATATATTAGAATGTTTTTTAATTTGGGGAGAGAATTTCAGTAGGGTCATTTGGGAAAATAAACATTGTTTTCACATAGCTAAGATTTTGACTTTGTTTTTCAGTTATCAAAACATGTCAACCAGCTCAGGATCTAATGAGAATTCCACCCACCAAAACCAAATTATGTTTATAATGAGTAGAAATGGTCCAAAATTCTGAATTTTGAGTGCTTGATGAAAGTGTGTTGATCACTTCATTTTTCAAAAGAGAAAGAGCAGATTCTGATGTAAATATTGTCAAAGACTCTTTTCCATAACAATTTCCTGTGTAATTCACAACATATTGGTTGGTTTTGTTCATTTTTTAACTACAGAGGTCTTCACAAATGTTGTGGTTCATCCTGAAGTAGGATATGGTTTCTATACATGTAACACTCAGAGAACGAAAGCCATAACCCAGTCTAGTTTATGACTGTAAAAAAGAGATTACTTTTACACTAGTGCTTTGTCTTCACTAGAGGAAAAAAGAAGCTGATTTCTAAATCAAGCTAGTCATTGAAACAAGAAATCCATGGAGACAACAAAGAATTTTTACTTCAAAATTAGTTAGTCACAACTAGTACACTTATCCAATTTCCACTAGCAGTTGACTATTTTTGCGTAAAAACATATGATTTTTTTCTTCCTGTTAAGACATATGCTAAGATCAGGAGGAAGATAGGAAGAAAAGTCAGTGAGGATCACTCTTCAAGAGGGACAGATTGCTCATTAGTGAATGCAATACACTTACCATCACAGAAAGAATAAAATTTAGTGATTGTGTCTGGGAAGTATGAATGCTTTCCTTGTCAAATGCCATTCCCATTAGAATTTGGCAATAGTAACTTAATGTAATTTTCTTTCATGTGAAATTCAGCTGGGCTGTGACTCTGTGTGTAATGTTTTTCTCATGTTGGTAGTATAATTTGACATATCAAGTATATATTTATAATGGAAATAAACTTCATTATGACTCCCCAAAGGGATCTGATCTAAATCTCATCGAAAGAAAAATGGAAAGACTCCCATTGACTTCTCTGATCTTTGGTCAAACTATTGTAACTGTAGCATTCTCTTGTTTTCCCCCCTTTATGCTTTGCATCCAGAAACCACACATATTTTAAATCTGTGTATTCGAGTCATCTCTTGTTTTGTTCCCATTGTTTCACAGAGTGTTAAAGGTGCACTTGCAATGTGAAACGGAACAATTATCATCTTGTTTCAGTGTTATTATCTTGGCAGCAGAGTGTACAAGTATGACAACGCTAAAATCTCAAGTTTACATTAGGTTGCATGGAACAACTTTTGCAGGAAGGTAACTGCTGACTTCTATAGCATTGCAATCAGTTACAGGGGAGCAGAATTTGGCCCCATTTGTGCAAAATAACTGTGGCTTTCCTTAGCAGTCTGATCATGTCATAATTCACTTTAATGCTCATGTATACTAGCCCAAGGGCTTATATAATTATTATGCCTGTCTCATCATGAAAGATGGATAAATCACACCTGAATACAAGAGTAGGAACTTGTTGTTTTGTTTAGATTTTAAACATTTTAAAATCATTATTAAATGAGCAAATTACGTATGCCCTGCAGTACAGTGTACAAGTCAAAGCTATCTGGATACTTCTAACTACTACTGCTATGAATTTTGAAGAGTACAATCTCATTAGAAGGAAACGTTGATTAACATGGTTGTGATGAATTTATCTGGATGTAATGCAAGGAGGCAAAACCAAAGAGAAACTCATTGGACATAAACTACAGTCCAGTTGGATTTTAGAATATTCCATAGATCAACTAATACTTTATCCTAAGCCACAAGATATTATATTCATGAGGGACTCCAATTATGCAGACATCTGTCAGGAGTGTTATTTACAGAAAGGTGTCTGAATAACCCAGATGATCATTTCTAGTTAAGATAAAGTCCCAGAAGGTGGGTCTCCCCTGGCTGGGGAAGCAGAGATTTCCACATTAGCTGGGTCTGCAGCACACAAGGAAGTAACGAAAAATCAAATACTCTATGAAAGCAAATGTCAGGGAGATGAAGATGTCTAGGGCCTGATTTAAACCCTAGGGAAGTGAGTAAAAAGGATCGCTTTAATGTCCATAACCTTATATCAAGTGTTCTGAGGTATGCAAATGGAAGTACTAAAACCCTGGAGTGTGGAAGAATGAAGAAGATCCTGCAGACACGGGATGGTACAAGATTTCTTATTAAGGAAACATGCCATGCTGCTGGAAAAGCACCCAGAAGCACTGAGCAAGCTGTTTCTGATCACTCCACAGTTAAAGTAAATTGCACAGTTCCCTCCCTACATCAATTATGGATATGTTCAGACCTTTGCTGTTAGTGGGTATATATTTAACTTTGTGATTTTTTCTAATTCATTTAGTACTTCTGCAGATAATTCTTATAAACACCACAAGTATTGGTTGTTGTAGGAACTGTAAGGACTAGGAGTATGGGGCTGTAAAAGGCAGACTCTGTCTTTTCCTTATATTTTATGTTAACGATCTTAATTTTCTTTTTTCTACAGCCAAATCAACAGCATTTGTATTAAGATAGATGCTAAATGACTGCATTATTCAGGGCCAGTTCCACTCCTTGGGTTACTGTTACAGCTGACTAACTGTATAGTTACAACATTCTCCCTCTTCATAATGAACATGTGATAATTAGATCACCTTTACCTCCTGTGAGGAAGAGGACGAGACAAGGGCTGAATGTTAACATCCTGCTTTCTCTGTCTCTGGAAAAACCAAGTTTGGAGCTACCGTGTCCACTCACGCAACTTCTGCTACTCGCTTGCTTCGACGCCAGCTACCACTGGCACCATTTCAGATGATACTGAGATTTACAGCTTCTTTTTTTCACTTGCAATGATGGTAGATGCCATGTGCAAAAGACTTTGGGAGTCACCGATACTGTAAAGATCCAAAATCCTTCTCTGTTGCAAGACTTGTGCAAGAAAAAGTAGATAAAAGCTGAGAAGGCCACAAACTCTCACTACTTACTAAGCTGATTCAGTTATCCATGTCAGCCATGCTCTTGCATTTGTCTTTTCCCATGCTAAGGAAGACCTTTCCTTGTGACAATGGCAATGTGAGGAATTGGCAGCTCCATTCTGAGGTCCCCATCAATCTTCCTACACCCCAAAGCAAAGCAGGAGGTGGCAGGGAGAGGGGAAGACGAGGGAGATTTACTCGTCGCAGGAGTGTGCTGCCTATTTGTTTGTCAGAGAAGGTGTTTATTTACAATGCAGTTAGGTTTTGTTTGTCGCTAATTTAATTGTGAGGGTCCCTAATTTAGATAACACAACTGGTACAAAGTGGGGCTTAAAGCAGGTCTTGCAGCATGAGGGGAGGAAGGGGCAGAGCTGTGCATTGGCAGCACGCAGGGCTCCAGCCTGCGGGGCAGTGGGGATGCTCTCAGACTATTCGGGTAAAACAACCACAAACATGGAGAGGAGGGAGCCAGGCAGAAGGATTTGCTCACTGTTTAGCACAGTGACAAGGATGTTCTACCCCCACGTTAGCCCTGGCTCAAACTTCAGGTCCAAAGCTGTCACGTGGCTTTAGGCACGGTGTCTAAGACTCTGACTACGGTTTTAGCTGGAAGATGGTTGGGTTGATGCTAACTGACCCATCCTGGATGCAAGACCTTTTATCTTTGTGGCAAAGCTAATCCTAAATCAGTATAATGAGTCTGGCATTTACTTTCACTACAGCCCAAACCGAAACCTCACATTTAGGTAAGGTTGTGCTCTGCTGTACATTATATTACAGTGTTCAGATAGGCTACAGCAAAATTCCTGAAACCGAACTCTCTGTAAACCCTTGTGACCTGCTTAAATCTAAGTCAAAGTGACACCTCTACATCTGCTACAGTATTTTATAAGATAAGTAAAACTCAATAAACAGAATTTATATCAGTTACTCCCTACAGTTTTCCTCATGACAGTTATCTTGCATTTTTTCTGAATGCTACCCCCCTATCACACTCCAGTGGGAATGAAATGCAGCTCAGTCCTGTCATCTGCTCAATCTTTTTCTTTTTCTATCATTATGGTCACCTGCCATGGCTGATGGACCTTAATCCTTATGTTTTGTCAGAAGTTTGTTCTTTTGGAGTGAAATCTCTGGGTGCATCTTATGACATAAGTCGAAGATCATTAGGATTTGTAGGAAAGCAAAGGGAAATTTCAGACAGAAAGCAGTGGAGGGTCTGACTGTAAACTTGTGAGGATGGCAGGGAGTAAATGGGGTGATTTGTCCCACTGAAATTTTTCAACCAAGTTTGCAAAATCATGGTTGGCAACTGCGGAGCATGCAAGTTTCAAAGGGAAGTACGGGTTAAAGGGAGAAATCTAGTAAAAGAATGTATCCTTTGTGCAGGGAGGTTATGCATTTAACAGATCTCTACTGAGTTACTTAATAACATACCAGATGCCAGCGACTTTCAGAAAAATGGAATTACTTACAACTTCTACGTTAAAATGTTAGCAGGCATTCCTCCTGACTGACCATACGTCGCTAGTGTATGAGACGTTACTTCTGCCGCAATAGTTCAAGTTTTGTGTTCTCTTTTTTTTGTTTTTATTGTGGATCTGTGTAATTGCTCTGGCTCTGTTTGCCGTGCAACAAACAGACGCTCGTGTTCCATGAAATCACAAGCTGAGGACAGAGCCCTGCCATTTCACTACAGCTATAAACAGGGGAGCTTTTAGTGAACCCCCCCTTCTTGATCCTCAAGTCTTGTGCTCTACTAGGGGCTGTGAGTGAAGCTGAGGAGGATGAAAATTGTTTCCCCAGCACTAATCACATTAAGAATTTCAAGCCGGGATGCCAGGAGGGTGATGAATAAGAGCTAAACCACCTTGATGGATCTTGAAGTTTCACTGGAATTTCCCTTGCCTTGAAAATGGAGCCCAGCCATGATAGGAAGCGCCACAGCTTTCTTCACTGATGGACCTTCTAAGAGATTCCTCCTTCAAGGTATATCAGACATGAGACTCCAAGGAGAAGGGAGGTATTGGGGCTTTATTGAGGTAGTGGTCAAAATTTTAATTGCACCTCTCATCATTAAGACAACAAAGCTGTAATAACTGCACGGCTAATACAGCTCTGTCAGGCCATTTCAGAGAAAGACTGGGGCTGAAGCCACCCACTCCATCCCCTGCACTCCTCCCTCTGAAAGTATCTGGATCAAAACGGTTCATGAAGCAGCTGCCCCAAGTTCTCCACCAGCACCTGGCCTTTTCTGTCCTTAGCCCAGCACTTTTAGGAGCCTTCACAAATCTTAAAACAGGACTAAACATCTGCTATGACCTTATTGGGAAACTGAACTTCAGGGAAAGTTGGAATTTGTTTGCGATTTGTAAAACATCATTTGCAAATTTTGTTTATTTCTTCTTGAACCACAGGGCATTAAACTTGAATTGATTAGGTGCTTTCTTGATGAGCTTAAGTGACTCACAGAAATGGTTGGGGAAAAAGAAACAAGCAGCTTTTTGCCCTTCTAAAGTCCACTTTGTTGATAAATTGGATTTTCTTCAGTAATGTGATGTTAATTTTCCAGCACACTTATGAGACACTTCCACCAGTCCCTTCAGTGCTTGCAAATATTTTGCAAACAGACCAGCATCCCATGTGTGCAGAGACTGCTGGACTACCTGAGAGAAGAGGATGCTTCATAGTTAAATTCACTGGATGGGGACCAAAAAGTTCAAAACCTGCAGGGAATTCATGCATGAGCCTGCACAAACCACTTAATCCCTTTTCACCTCAGGCTACAACTACACCAAACCCCCAACACACTAAAGGTATTCTCTGACCAGTCTGTAACACCTTCACAGCCACATCTTCAGGACACTTCCAGTCCAGCCTGGGAACATGTGCTGAATCCAAGGAATAAATTGAGACCCACCACCACTCACCTTCCAACCACCGCCCTTCCTGGGGTGTGATTGGGATTTATCCACGGAAAATGACCGCGATTCCTCCAGCAAGTCTAGCAGCAGACTAGAGAGACCTTTTTACCATCGTTCACTTCACCCTTCCTCGGGACTTTGCTGAAATAAATTCCCCTTCAGTTATTATTTGAGCTGCACAGGATTTCAGGTGCATTAAATTTCTTATTTTGCAACTTGCAGACCACTTTGGCTTTCTGATTTAAAATGTGATCTAGATGTAGGGCCAGTCTTATTCTTGCATGGGTTTACCACCAGATTATGAAAGCTACTAATGGAATAGAAATGGTGTTAAACAAAAATGAAGACTCATCTAATCCTATGTCAGCACAACCTTTTAAAGAGGGCCTAAGAAAACACAGTGGTTTTTTGTATGAAATAGATGGTACATTTACTAAAAGGAAAATAACAGAAAATATGCATGCACTTCAAAACAACTGACCTGTGAGCACATCACCCTGTGGTCACATACATGAAAGCAGAGAAAGATGTACTATCTTCACTGACTTGACTGAGATGTTAATAAGTACGTGGTTAATGAACTGGCACACTTTCAGTGGTATTCCAAGCTCATTGGGGCTGGATGCTGTTCAGTAAACAGAGGTCTGTAGGAGCAGAAAGATTCCCAAAATTGTCTAGCTTTTTCCAAATGCATTCATGTTTCTCTTTAAATTCTGGAGTCCTCTTCTGAAAAGTTTTCAGAAGGAACAAATGGAAACAATATTTTTTGGCAGATGAGAGGAAATCCAAACTAGACAGATCCCATCCACCCTACATGCTTTACCTGTTTTCTTACCTGGTGAGTAACAACTCTGTTATAAGTAGATCCCTTGCTTGTGTTGTATTTGTGTTGTAGGTGAACCATCATTGCAAAGGAAGAGCATGATTATGCAAGTCATCAGCTTAAGTACCTTAGTGGTTTAATACTTCTAAGTTGCTTTGGACCAAAGGTGTGAGGATCTAATTAGGTCTTAAATTTCAGTGACTGAGTCTACTGGCTGGAAGAGCCATCTACTTCTTGTCTCCTAAGCAATCAAAAGAAGTGGAACAATAGGAGTGGTGATTAGCTCTCCCCAGGGACACTGACAGGGATATTATCTACCTAATGGGATTAGTATGATGCATACCTTTATAGTGTAAAGCTAAATAAGAAGATGCTGATACCATTAAATAAATAAATTAATACATACACACATAAATAAAATTTTTAAAGACTCAGTGTGATTGGATTAGGAATCTCCATGGCTGTCTGCACATTTGATCTTATATTGCCAAGTGGTTCATGGTCCTGTGTAAAAGAAAGATTTTTTTATTAGCTTTCACGTCCTGTACATTCATTCTACCTCCTCCCCAGCTCCTCACCTCAGCTGACTTATGACAAGCACCATCTACGCTGTCTGGAAGAAAAATAAACGATTCTTGAGCCTCATGGTACAAAAGGAAGTTTAGCTCCAAAGCCCTGAACTGGGAGAAATGGATTGATTTACAGTATGAGGAATCTCACAAGGAGTCTCTTACATTAGTAGGTTGTAGATTTAATTCTATTGAAAATAACTTTCTCATCCCCCAAGCATAAATTAATGAATCAGTAATTTACTGAGTCAGTCAAATGCTAAATCTTTCAATAGAAGGGGAGAGGTGAGAAAGAAGTATGCTTCAGAGGAGCATTAATGTGTTATCCTCTTTATTTGGTGCAATAATCACACTAATTAGGGCAACTTTTAATTAAACTATTTTCATCTAGATTGACTCACAAAATTACAGTTATTAACAATAAGAAAGCTAATGGCTCATATATGCTGTAGTGGATTCTAGTAACAGCCATGCTAACTACGAGAACTTGTACCCCACAAGTTTTTCAGAATAAGCAAGTGGGTGTGTTGCACCCACAGGACTGACAGAAATGTCACTATTGTCCACAATGTTTTTATTCCTTCTCTTTCTCCACAATAGCCTAACTCACTGTATATTTGCCTTCTTTGTCTAGCTTGACATTTGGTCCCACACGGTCAAATAGTGTCTGGTCTGAGGTAACCAAGTAGGAGTTGGTTGTACTTTAGGGGTTTTTTTCTTTCTTTCCTAAACAGGTCCACTTGATAACAGAGCAGTGAGGCATTTCTGAATGCCACAGGGGCACCCACTGTGGAAAAGAAGCCCCTACCGACATTTTTATGGTCTGTCCACACATGAAAAGGTGCCTTTACAAGATGTCCTTCTTCGTACTCTAAACATGAAACCTGTAATTAAATAGGAAAAATGAAGTTACCAAGCAGTAAGCACTAAAAAGGCTCATGCTTCAATAGCGTTCTGTTTCTAGGAGCTCAGGTTAGCCTGAAAGGATAGAAATGGTGCAAAAAAGCAGGTCACAGCTATTTCTAGAAATTGTGGAAGTGACTGGAGCCCCTTGACGCCAGGAACTGGAATTTCCAGACACTGAAGTAGCGCTAAGGTAGAATATATCTGATGCCAAGGAGCTCACAATTATCATTAATTCAACCACAAGTAAGTGCATTTCAGGTACTATTAAAATGTTGGATAAAGACTACAATAGCAGGGACAGTCAGTTAAAGATAAAAGTCCAAACTGACGACCCAAACTCTGCCCGTCAGAATGGCTCATGGAACAGAGGCACAATGATGTAAACAGAGATCAAAATTATTTAGCTCTTGAAGGTCTTGTTTTTCCTCTGTTTTCAAAATGAAGACACTTAAAAATGTAGAAGTTCTTGTGATTAGATTAGAATAGGGGTTTAATTACTTTTGCAATCTTCCTTAAAAAGAACCCTGAAATAGAACAGTAACTATTACTTACATATAATAGACATTTTATAGTCTTCCTAATTACATATATTTCACCAATAGCTATTATGTACAGTCAATTAAGCGTGCAGTTAAAACACCTTAAATTGCGTACCATGGACCATACTGAGTAAATAAATAATTAGGGAGTTATTAAAATGCAAATTCCTAACATAAAGGAGCAATTATGGAAGAAGAAAGTATTTTAGTTCATGACTTATTGACCATATCAGCTTTTCTGGTGGGTCCTTCTGCATTAATGTGAATGTTGCTGACACACTAGACACAGCAGCAAAATGGTTTGTTTCGGTCAATGCCTAATTACTTAGAGCTTTTAGATCCTGAGGTCTTGACTTAATGGATTGTAATGGCTCAGAAGGGAAAAGGAAGCTCTCTGCATGCCCAAAGACTTCATAACATTCTGGAAAATAAACTTGTTCTTTATCTTTATATATTTTCTCTATCTATCTTTATCTTTGCCTGTCATTCAAAACTGATCAATTTTCTTCTTTTCTTTTTTTTTTTTAATTTAGCGAACAGAAAAGGAACCATTCTGTTTGCCAGGCTCACATCAGTGAAAGCTGAGATCAAATGGAGCTTGATGATCAGAAACTGGCATAGATCCCATCAGGGTTGTGATTTTTCAAGCTACAGATGAGTCCGAGCTGATGCATGGACTGCTGCTTTGGATTCACGGAGCTGCCTTTCACCTCCAGCTTCAGATGTGCCTTCTGGCTTTTGAACACAAAGCTCAGCAATTTGACCACCCTGCCCAAGAGCCTATCCAGAGCAACACCACGGCTTATCTCTTATGGGCACACACATCTTAATCTCTTCGAACATAAGTCATTGGATGTTCACAGCTGGAGATGTCTTGAAAACGCTGTCCGGAGAAGTCTTTGCAGTGTTTTGTTTCAGAGCCACTTGTGTCCTGTTTAAATCATAAAGAGACAAATTACAGCTCAGGAGCTGTTTCCCTTGGATCAGCGAAAAAGTTTGGTACATACATAGTTTCTCTGCGCTAATAATCAGATACAGAAATAAGTCCCTAGTGCCACACAAAGCAGGGAAGGCTGTAGACCCTGAACATAATTCAGTAAGCTGACAGAGGATCTGTCTGCTGGAGGCTATTAAACACAAAGGTTTGCATGCTGCCTGCAGTTCAGCGGTCCCAAAGCTCCACCTCAGCCAAAACCTGAAGGAGAACTGAGGCAAGACGATGGATGCGCTGCTCTGCCTTCGCTACGTGTGTGCTTGTAGGACGCAGCGGTGGGCGAGATGCTCCTTTTGGTCTGACCCACTGCAGGTCGTCTTCTACCACGTGGGTCAGGGCTACCCAAGGCTGTCCCACCAGGCAGTGCTCACGCATCTCACGCACTTTTTGCTCTGTGGAGTTAGCAGCTGCTTTTTCTAGCATGGTCTATAAGATGTATGTTATTTCTGAAACACAGCACGTTTTGTTTGTTTTCTTGTCCCTACAGAGACCAAACCAGTGAACTTGCTGCATAAATCAGAGAAACTGTTGCCCTTTAGAGTATGTACAGTGGAGCTGTGTGTGCGCATTACTACAATATATATGCTTTGCCATCAACTTCTTTTGTCTCCTTCCAAGTGAAAACTAACACGTAATGTATTAAGGATCTTTTTACTTTGCAGTAAGGCATGCTGTGTATGCTGAATGAATTTTATTCATATAAGGAACTGACTCAGATTTCTTAAACTGATAGTGTTTTCAGTATTACCCTAGAAGTCCTCTATAAAAATGCTTAAAATTAATTTTGAGTCCTCCAGTTTCTTACAAATACATTTTTCAAGATTTAGGAGGGAATTCCTATGCATTTCTGCTCCCAACAAATTATATTGGCGTTATTTTATTGACATTGATTCCAGCTTTGTTACAATAACTTTCTTCTGATGCTGTGTTCCTTGCTATGACTTGGCTAGACTTGCCTAGAAAATCAAAATTACAGAAAGAGTTACAGTCCAGAAAATATTCATTGCCATACTAATCGCATATAAAAGTAATTTTTACAAATCACATATTGCAAAATTCCTCCAGGAAAAAACCCCCACACATAGTGGTTGGAATAAAACAGCTGGTTACCTTTCAGTTTTATTGGCATGTACAATGTGATTGCATCAAGCCAGATCCTCAGCTGGTGAAAACTAGCAAAACTGTTTTGCCTCCAGTATCCACTGCTTTAACCAGAAATAAATAAAGCTTTGGCTGTTTTATTGTATGCACAAGGCAAATAAAATTAGGGGTATTTTTTTAAAGATCATTGCTTAGTGAGGGGGGGGAAAGACAAAAAATACTGGCTGAAAATATTCCCATTTAGGGAAGTAATGCACTCCAGGGCAGGCATCTCACCGAGTCCATTCAGCAGATGCGTAGTATGGCGGTTGGGTTAAAAATGTGGGGATATGGGGTGGAAACCATGCAATGAGTAGGAGATGACCACACACCTCGTGGACCGCAGAGTCTGTGCAAAGCTTGAGAATGTTACCACAGTGTACTGATCATACTTAAGCTTTTCTTTTCTAATTGATCGTGGCTATACAAGGTCCCATCTTTACTCAGTGGAGCTTCCCCTAAGTAAGACCAATGCTGCTTCTTAAAGCCCCTGCAAGATTGGAGATACAGGCTTAAGCAAGGCAGGAAAAAGGAGAAAATAAATGAAAAAGGAAAACACATGACGTTGTACATGTACTGTTATTGCTCCAACAACTTCAACTTAACAAGTTTCAAGAGGAAACTCAATTAATCATTGTAAATTTTTCCTATTTAAAAAGAGCAAATAGTTCCTCACAAAACCATGAGAATTAATTTGGGATGCAATGTAACTAGTTTCAGTAAATTAAGGAAATCATGTGTGGCATTCTTTTGTGAAAAAAATCCATATTTGCTACCCTGCTTTTCCTTAGCTCTCCATTTTTAGCTCTATACTTTGAAAAAACACGTAGGTCATTTAATTAAATGTGGGCTCCTCTGATAAAGCATCTTTGCCTTGTTTTAGATAGCAGCAGCAGTAACTCTGATGTGATCGATTCTTCCAGAGCTACAATAGACATCACGTGTTCTGTAAGGCACACAGGGCTGGGGCTATGGGATCTTGAATTCAGCTCTTACCTGAGCAACATGCACCCTGCATGGCCCTTGTCTGCCCAGTTTGGGTTTTCTCCATCTATGAAATAACTTCCCCATCTCACGGTACTCTTGGCTGGCTGAAATTCGTTAACGAATGTAAGGTGCTTAGATAAGTATGTGGATAGATAAGTTAAAGGAGGATTAAAACTCTTTATTTCGTTAGTGTCCCAGTCTTTAACTGCCACTTCACACTAAGAAAATGTTAGAAATTTATAACGTACTCATGTCATGTTATCTTGCAAGCAAATGTTAAAAGAACCACAGTAACCAATTTAAAATATGCGTTAATACATATAGTATGTTTACATTGGTAAACCCAGTCTGTTTGTACTAGGAAACATTTTTAGCAAATAATTTTATTTATAACTTCTGTGCAAGCATTCCAGACATAGGTGGTCTGTAAATTCCAGAAGACACTATATAAAAGGGAATTCTTTAACTAAAAAATAAAAGTAATAATATCCTCTTGAGGTGCTAGATACTGCTCCAGCTGGTACCAAGTGTTAATCTTTGGAGAAGTGAACTCATTTTTGTTTTGACACTAAGATAATGCTCTATGATTTCACAGTGAAAACATTATCTATCCCTGCTCTTTCTACCTCCAATAAAGTTTTACAAGCAATAAAACAGCATAGAGATCAGCTATCTTCCTGTTGGTGTCTTTGAATGTTTCTTTTTGATGCCTACCGCACAGAAACCTCCCCAGTGAATTATTGCAAGAAACACTTTAATACCACTTCTCAATGTAGGTATTTAGTCTGAGCTCCAGAGTCGGGGGGATAGACAGACACTGGGCATGGCACGCTTATTTAAAGGCAAGAATATTCCCAGATAGGAGGACATCTAGGTTAAATCTGGATTAAAAGCAACTTTTGCTTTCCGAGTTCTGGATGTTTTCTCCTTGGCTTCTCCTACCTTGTTCCCTTCAGAGGCCGATAACGTGCTTTACCCCCAGACCCTGGTGCCTTCCTCAGGTGGCAAAGCAAGAGTGGAGGATCAGCTTCGCTCTGCAGTGGTTTGTAATAGGCTTCGCTCTAAACATATAATGACACTGGAGATGGGGGAACTCCCACTTCCTACCCTAAATAACTCTCTTGGGGATGATCCAGTTTGTTCTTAGCCAAGCACAGAGTCCTTTCTAACTGGTATAGCTTTCCTACTAACATAGCAATTAGGAGAAACATTGCCAATTAGCTAATTGCATTTCTCACAGCTGCCTCAGTTCACAGATTGCCTTATATGTCATAAACTTCTCTATGCTTTACAAATGACTTATCTCGGAAGTATTTTTTATAAGCAATGTGTTCATTTATATTTTAATTCCAGGAAAGTTGTTGACTTTCCTGTTCCAGCCCGCATATAACAATGCGCCCTTCCAGATTTCCTCACAGGGTTTGCTAGCCTGAACCTGAGACCTGAACAAGAGCCTCAACACCCTCCAGCTCAGGAAATCCCAGCTGCTGCTCCACACAGGAGAATATCCACAGGGACACATCTCCATAAAGCCATGCTGCTTCTGGTCCCCCTCGAGCATCCACCTCCGCCCATCATCAGGAACACGATATGGCTCTATATGGCCTGTGAGAGCTGGAACTACCCAAAATGGCAATTCTTGGCTTATTATGCTCTTAAGCTTTCAGCTGGAGTCCACCAGCCATGTTAGTCACTTCTTCCCCTTCCTCCTGGAGCCCGTTACAGGAAAGGAGGAACAATGTGCCCTTGTGCAATTCAACCCTCGCCCGGTAGGCGACACAAGGCCGTGGTGGCACGTGGCACTGGGACACTCGCCCGAGCACGGCTGCCTGGAGGTGGAGCAGGAGCAATGGTGGAAGAGCCAGATCTGAAGGGATGTTCAAGATGATGTCATTCAGACTTTCTAAGATTCACTTGAATTCATAGGCTTCCTTATATCTTCTTGATCAGGTATAACAAAAGCTGTGGTCGCACTGCTGCAATGTTCACAACATGGAGATTTAAGAATGTGGCATATTTTTAAACTGATATCTGTCTTACTTCTGCTCGTGTTTATTTACATCATTGTGCAGAAAGACTTCTCTCCAGAGAAATACTCCCATCCCGTGACTCCCTGTGGGCATAAACCAGACAGTTTCTGCAGTTCTGATTGGCTCGAGCCAGTAATCGAAACAGAGGGATTGAACTAAACTGCCAAAAAAATAATGCTTCCACTAGAACAATATGGCCTAAGCTCTGTGCATGATAAGGTCCTGTGCACTGCAAAGGGATTTTTCAGTAAGAGTCTACAAGTAGGGTTTTTTTCAAACTGGACCAGTGTTCACTTAAAAGACTTGAACTTCCACCAAGCCTAGGCCAAGCTGTAATGAAATCCAAACTTGGCAGGACTTTTTAGAGGGTGATTATGTATGGGCTGGTGACATGGAGTTGCAGGGAACTAGGGAAATTAGACCTTCCTTCAGGTAGATAATGGAGAACATCTACTCTGCCTTAACCAACTCTACTGTTGCCTCCAACGGAAAATATAGGCCCTCCCATGGCTTATTTCTTCCTTCTAGACTACATAAAACGAGTTACTATGAGGGCAGATCAAGAACATCACATGAGGAATCATTGGGCAAGAAATACATATAAACCAAGTGCCAGATATTGTTGCTCATCATCACAAACCATCACAAGCCCATATCCTGTGAGAACTGGAGGAGTTAAACTTCTTTATTCCATGCAAGAATGAGCGTAAGCGGTCTTCTTTAACTAAATTGTCCACAGATATATTCTTTAATTCCAGGAAGAATTCCCATGTTTTCCAGAACTGTACGGCCTAACCTTTTTTACCTCCTCGCACTGTATCTTTTTAAATTGCTTTTTAGTGGCAAAGATATTTTTTTTATTTTGTGTGAGTTCAGCTCCTGCCAACGTTTCAGTGCAGTTGCTAAGTCCTGTACATACTTAAAACGATAGGCTTGTGTCGTCTTTCATCTGAAGCCAAATGGGTTTTAATATAGTTATCTCTTTAAAAGCAGTGTTCCTCCTCCTCCTTTGGTGCTTCACCAAAACAGGGCAGGCAGGAAATTCTTCATCCAGCTTTCATTCACGAGCTGGTTTGTAGTAGCTGTTGCAGACGACCAGATCCAACGCCCATTGAAAGCAATACAAAAAAAATCCCATTGGCTTAAATGGGTCTTGGACCAGGCCCAAATAGCTTTCTGGACCTTTATCTAAGTTTTTGGCTTTTCCAAAATATTTATAAAGTAATACCACTCCTTGGCTGGCTGAAATGTAACCTTTCACATTTGCAGAGACTGTGTTCTTTACGTAGCTGGATAAAAAGTACTGGAGACCATATTGAGGTTTCTAAAGGCAGAACAGAGGACTTTAATTTCAAAGCTGCTCGTTAACAGGTAGGGTTTGGCATGTGCCTACCCATCTTGGAGGGTGACCGCTCGCTGCTGGAGCTCCACACGTTGAGTGGGCAGCCTGGGCCAAAGAGTGCTGCTACCTCTCCGGACCCACTCTTTTGCCTTTTGTGCAAATATTTACCCTGAGCCAAGATGATACAAAAGGTCCTGTCTCAAACCATCCTTTCTCTTCTGCAACAGCGCCACGAAGGGGACACAGGAGAACCAGTGTTGGGTCCTGTGTATTTCCACCCATTGTCTTACTCCGTCTGAACTGGGGGGAGGGAAGAGAAGGCACAAGTGATGGTGATGGGAGTGAGAAACTGCCCTGTTTGCCAAAGGGAAACGCTAAGATAAACTATTCGCTTCTGGCATAAGCCAACTCATAAAGGGACCTTGTTTGCAGAGTTGTGTTAGTGCAGAGTCTCAGTAGCACGTAGCTACCACATCCCCAGAAGAAAGGGTCTAAGCAGTAAAAAACAAGAAGACTCTCTTGTATTTGGGTTTTTTACTGAATTGGGAGAGATTTAAAATGTCATTGTCAGGAAAGAGAGGACATCAACATCTGCTTATAGAATGAAAAGGAAAGAATGCCAAAGAAATGGTTTGCAGGATGGGAGGGAAGGGAAACGTCCTTAAAACCATGGTGTAAACCCTGCAGCTTGCATTCCCTCACCCCATCAAAGCCCAGAACCTGCTCCTTGCTCATCCAAGTCCAGTTTTCCAGGCTTGCAAAGGCTGGTGTTGCTCACATTTTGATTTTCAGTTCAGATGACAAATTCTACTTTATTCCCGGGGTATATTACTAAATCACTTTGTGCCACATTCAGAGTCAGTTGGCCTTTTCAGACACCCTGCGCTCCAAGGAGAGAGCCATTTGTACGAAAGTCTGTGCAGTGTATATAGGCATTTAGTAGGGAGATTAATATTAAAATACTCAGCTATCCAATGAACTTATTAGGATAATGCAATGACTTGAGTCTAGATGTTAGAGTTCACTTAAAGTTCACTGACTATTATGGGACTGATGGTATATAGAATAGCTTAATCTTACCGTGGGAAAACTAAAATCATGTAGGGGAAAATTAGGCAAGACATGGAGGATAAACTTCCATTCCTATGAGAGATACCACGGGACATGCCAAAAAAAGGCAAAAAAGGAACCATTTTACCTCCAATGCAGTGGGAAAGGCTACACTGTTACCAGCACGTACAGTAGCCATTTGCAATCCCGATCTGTTTCGTAGACATTTTGCAAAAGCGGGGAGGGGGAGAAGAGCTGCTTTATGTTTCTTTTTCAGGCGCACAATGCAGAGGGGAAACCAGAGATTCAAAAGACAGCTCTGTTTCGCAGGCTGAAGATTCCTGCTTCGTTTACTGACAGGACCTTTCTATGCATAAGAGGAGACCTCCCACACCTTAAATTACTGCACTGAATGGATTTACATTCTGCTTTATCCTCTGCATTCCAGCTCCTGCCCTTAGCCTTGTGATTGTGTGCATGCGACTCCGCCGGCTGCACATCCCAGAGAGCTCCGGTCCCCCCCCCCAATAAAACCCAGAACCAAACCTGTAGGAAGAAAAGAATCCTCATTTAGATAGACCCTGCCCAAGTGCCACTGCTTCCCCAAGTGAAATTAAACTTGCAGCAGAAAACACTTGAGAGAAAGTTGGAGCTAATGAAAGCTGCACAAGGTTCTTTGGCTTCACTCGTCTGGAGAAGAAAAGTATAGCTCTAGGCAAGCAGGAGCTTGTTGAGCTTTCAGAAATGTTACCTGCTTAAAGGCAGGTAAAATCTGGCATAAGCTGTTAATCCATCATTCAGGTTTTTACATGCCAAACTCCTGTAAATGTTTTTCTACCACATCCTGTCTCCTCCTTCCCCAGCTGAAAAATAATAATAATTTTGGAAAGGCATGAATTAGGCCTGTCATTCTTTTTTCTTTTTTTTTCTTTTTTTTTTCTTATCCTTAAACTACATCATACAAACACCCCGTCTCTTAGAGGACTTGATCCTGCACTCCTAGTCAGGGGGCAAAATTCACCACGACTTCAATCTGAAGTGAGACTTTGAATTTTCTTCCAAGCGAGAAAAACTAAGCCCTCCTGCCCATCACCTATTCCTGGTCATCATCAGGATGCCACTTTGCTCAGCTGCCAGTGACCCAGCCCAGGCTTTACAGCAAGAGATCCTGAGCACATTCACCCCAGGCAGAGGCAGGAGGGAAAGGGGAAGGGAGAGAGAAGTTGATATTGATATGAAAAATGGGGCAAGGCCAGATTTGAGTAACCTTAGTGTCAGCAAGGAGAAGTGTTGACAAAACAGTCAGCCCACTGCCAAGGCATTATTCTGGATGAACAGTCCCTGACAGCGGGTTTCAGCACGGCCGGCAGCACGATGGATCTCTTGCTGTGCCAACGATGCTCATTTAGGCAGCATTGATGTTGCATCCTTTGGACGTTCCCATCTTCTGCATGTGTGCATACACGTGTAACCAGTCTCCTCTAAGTAAGAGGGAAGATGACTTTTTTTAAATCTAGGAATAAGAGGCACTTTGATTTGATGTCTCTACCATTACCTCTGCAACAGGCTCCATTCCCCTTTCCCAAAATTGAGTCTCACAGCAGAGGTCCCACACCAAGCCCAGTGACAGCCCCCTCCTTCCCACTCATCGCCGCATGCCGGTTATCATCCTTTCGCAGGTCGGGGGTGTTGCAGACTCCCTGGTTCAGAGCTCACCTCACCAGATGCAGGTAGCAGCTGAAGCACGTAACACCTGGACTTTGTAACACAATTCTGCTGTGAGCCAGACACTAAAAGAAATACGCAGATCTAACAAAACATCCAAACTCTTCAGTGCACCTGCAAGCCCTCAGTTTCTTTATCATTCCTTAGCATTCCTTGGTCAGAGTCCTCAAGGGTACTTGCAGTCTTTCCACCTGCACAGGGCTTTCCCATCAACTCAGCCCTCCCTCAGCCTTGTTTCTCTTTGCTTAAGGTCTTCTCTCCTCTGTAAGATAGCTCCTAAGATTGTGTTCCTTTCTGCTTTCATCCTAAGCAGTGTCACTAATTTTGCTTCATTTCCAGGGATGTGATCTGATATTTAGTGCTGTGACTGCCAGGCATGCTGGTTTCACTGGGGGACTTCCCAACGAGTAGCACTTCAAAGTATTCTCAGCATCACCCATGTGTAAGGCCTTCTGGTACTACAAGGAGATAAAGACTGCAGAGAAAGTCAAAGACCCCCACATGGAAAACACAGTTGGCAGAGCTGTATAAAATATGCAATCTCTATTTAGATTCTTTGGCTTGTCAAACTATGCTTCTTTTCCATTAATTTTATTTTCCCCAGAAGTAACAAAGTTATGTATAACACCTCTACAAGGCATTTGATGTTTACCATATCTATGGAAATATGAGTTGCCTCCCTGATTTCCTGTTTACAATGTCACCTCTCTGTGGAATGCATAATCTCACAGAGGCTTTGGTCTGTTGCAGAATATTTTTCTTTTAAGATTTGTACACACAGAAGAGCATTGACACGTTCTAACTTTAGGTCTAACTCAAGGCCAAGCTCCCTATAGTGTCAATGCAGCCTCCAGAGAGCAATTCAGGATACCTAAGCTAAAAGTCCTAAATTAAGCCACATGAATACTTCCCAAAGTGTCAAGGACTCCACACTCGGTGTAAGGAGAGATCCCAGTATGAATGAAGCAAGAGGAGTCATTGACCTTAAGAAGACCAGGATTTTCATTCACAGATTTAATGACCTTTTGTTAAAGTGAATTCTGGTTTTTTAAGCCACTTACGAACATCCTTCAAAGCTTTATGAAGCTGCATGGAATAATTAAGCAAACAAATCTAGTCCCATGCTAAGTTAATTACCTGCCTTGTGGTTTCATATATATTTTTCTCCCTTTCATAGTTACCTTTTAATATCTTCCCATATTTCTTTCTGACTTTTCTGTATTACTCTCTTTAGTCTTCAGGAAACCCATTATTACTCGTGGGACCAAGTAACCAAATAAGTCTCACTGAGTGCAATTAATCTCTTCAGCTAGGAGGCTGGCTGTGAGATGGCTTTCACCTTTATATTTTTCAGTTGCTATGGATCATCACAGCTTCCCCCGAAACTCACATGTCCATGTCCCTCTGGACCCTGAGGTATGTAGGACCTCATGCTGGGGAGAGTTTCCAGCACTGCTGGACAACCATGAATTGACCCCTTACATTTGACTATGTTGAGGAAGGAGGGAAGGGAGGGCTTATTTTGGTATTTCAATTATACCCTTAATGAGGCAAATGATTTATCTTCAGGAAGAACAAATTAATAATAGTTCTATTAAATACGTGGATGTAAAATGTTAATATAGCAGCAGAATTATAGCTAAGTGCATTTTTATGCAGCTTGGCAGAGTCATCACCCTGGGGACAGGCCTTTTGGTCTGAGCTCAGGAGACCAATTCTGGGGCCAAAAATGATCATGTGTCCTACAGAAACATTAGAAATAAGAGACTTAAATGTTCCAGACTGTTTGGACATATACCTTGACTTTAGTGAAATTTTGACAGTGTCTCGTGGTATTCTTATCCGCAAGTTCGAGAAACAGGTTGAAAATAAACTTCTGCAAGATGGGAGCACAAAGTGTGAAAAACTGTTCTCAGGAAAATCTATCTACAGATTACTCTTAGAAGAAAAGTGTAAGGGTTAGGATATTCTAAAAGCCTGTTAGTGGTCTGGTACTTTAAATAATAACTCGTACAATTGACTAGATAATATGCTTATTAAATTTGGAGACAGCATCATGCTAGAAAGTCTGCAATATGCTGGAAATTCATGAGGATCTTACAGATTGTGGAAATGGCCAAGAAAGGATGAAAGTCAATAAGAACAAATAGAATATTCTGCAATTAGTTATAAATAATTGATTGCACGAATACAGCATGTGACTGACCATTGACATACCAGTTCTGCATGCAAGGACCTGAGGTTTATAGCAGATCACAAGTTAAGTATGGGTCAGAAATGTCCATGTTGTTACAACAAATGTACAAATGCACTCATGAGATGTAATACCCAGGAGTCTCGTCTCTAACACGCACACTCACAAAATCATTTCCATCCACATCATGCTGGGAAGGCCTCAGCTGGGGGATTTTGTCCTATTTTAGCACTACAGTTTAAGAAAGATGTGGGCTATTGGCAAGAGTCCAGAGGACAGCAGGGATGACCAAAGGTCTTGAAAACAAGGACCACTGAAGTTTGAGGATTGTTTAGTCTAGAGAAGGAGACAGAAAGTCTTCAAGTATGTGAGAGCTATAGGGAGGGAAGACACAAATTCTTGTCCTTTTCCATTAGGGATAGGACAAGAAGAAATGTTCATGAGTTGCAGCAAGGGACATCCTCCTTAGGCATTAGGAAAACTTTCCAGTGGTAAGGATAACTGGCATTGGAAGAGATTGCCAAGGGAAGCTGTGAAGTTCCCATTTATTGGAGGTTTTTAAACTGCTAGCAGAGCACAGAGGACGAGTAATCATCCCCTGGGGCAGAGGGATGAACTAGGTGACCTCTTGAGGTCCCTTCCAGCCTGTTTTCTCTGCCTCTATGTAAGTAAGACAAGAACCAAATGAGCATGGGAAAACATCCTGTAGCAAAATACTATAGATGCAGTTCACATAGCTTTGAAGGGCAACTCAGAAATTAATTGAACTTTAAGGAATTTTAGGCAAAAATCACACTATTGCTCTCCTAAAGGTGTTATATAGATTTTTCATAGCAGTGTAGTACTTATAAATTATTCCACTATACTGTTGAAGCGAGTGGGAGGACAGTGGGAATACAGAGCTACTCTGTGGTGTGGATATAGCCTGGGAATTTTAGCATAAAGGAAAGAATCAAATTGTTTCCTATTTAATCCCACAGAGCAAAACTGGCCCATGCATTTACGGAGGGGACACCTGGCTGCGAGGCACTTCCAGATTGCCCTGCACGAGCCCTAAGCACAGCAGATTTTGGCAGAGGGGTGAAATCATCTGCAGTGCACCTCGTTTCCCTTTCTTGATGGGATGGGGGGCAATGAGGTATATGAGACGGGCTCACCCGAGGCTGCGGGACAGGGGAAGCAACTGCCCTCTGCCAGCTTTCAGCCCTGTCGGAGGAGCTGCAGAAAGTCTGGTCTACTGCCAGGGCGGAGAAAAAACTGTAATCTTGACTTGGAAGAATATCTCCTACTACCTGTTGGTGTACTCACCACCTGTATTTGAGCCAGTATTGAGTATTTGAGTACTTAGACAATTATTCAAAAGAAGTTAACCTGGGAGACATTTATAAGCAGAACCAGCAGGAAAACTGGTCAGACAAACAGCAAATTTAGAGGTTTACAAGTTGCTATGTCTGACCATGAGTAAAGTTCTGAAGACATAACCTTTCCTACATTTCTCTTGTAAGCTATTTAGCTGCATAAAAATTGAATAAAACATGAGTATTTTTGACTGCACAATCTGATGTTCATGTTACCCTCTGGGAAGGATAGGCTTGCAACCCTTTCTGAGTGGAGCTCATGCTAATTAAATTGTCATGAAGATAAATATTAAAGTAACAACTCGAAGGAAAATTTAAGCTAGGCTGTTTATAGATGGCAGCACATTGGCTAATCATTATTTGTAACTTTCCCACCGCTCCTATTGGACTAAATACCTCTGGAAAGCTCTTATTCATGCAAACTCATGCAGTTTACAGAGCTTTCTTGATTTAATGAGACATACATGCTCATAGCCGTATAGGAAAGTATAACACAAGACAGAAGGAAAGAGAGTATAATACAATTACAGGGATATTCTGAAGCTGAAAAAAGGGGAATAAGAGGGAAAAAATATTACCCTTCAGTATTACCCACTGCAAAGATGATGCTCATTATGTAATTGAAGAGCTTGCTGCATTTCAGGCATTTAATTTTTATTTTGGTTTCTTTCTGCAGCAAATATTTATAGCCCTCTCTTTCACTTGCAAGAACATCCAGTGGTATTTTAAAAGGATTTAAATAAGCAGTGTGTCCTTGTTAATATCCAGTTTGCAATCAGTTTGACTCAGTTTTCTGGGAGTTATTTTTTCTTAGTGATGGCAAATGAAAACTTCTGCCAGACTGAGATGGGATCTGTCAGATGGGGGTAAACAGAGCATCATGTTGACAAGCCAAATGTACTTATCTGTATCTTAATAAATTTTTAGTTCAAGTCACATCGATACACAAGGCAGGTGGGGAACTGTTTTAGGTGCATTTTGCATTTCTTAACTGTGGACCTACAGTCATGTTTTAATGCTGTTCTTCCCTATTCTCCTGCTGAAGGCTACATGCAGAACATAAGCATGCCATTTTTTTCGTTCAGGGTGTTAGTACCCTGAATATGCACCAGGCATCACCAGAAAATTAAAGAAGAGTAACCAGGGGGGGAGGAGAGGGGACCTCTGAAACCTGAACCTCATTTTTTTTGTGCACCTGATGAGTACCTGCCAGTCCACACTGGGGTTTTTTACATCTTCTGGAAATCAGGCCTCTGGAGAGCATTCAGGGTGCTCCACATTACTCAGTGGTTTTGAGCACATAGGTCTAGGTGACTGGCCAAGTTCATGGGCAAAGCCGGAGGTGAAAAACAGACCTCTGTGCCCATTGCCCTCATCAGTCACTGCCCGATGGAAAGCATCACTGAGATAATGCAACTACTGCCTGAAGCTCACTCATTCACTTATACCCTTAGAGGACTGGATGTGCTAACCCAGACCTTTCCACAACCCATTTACATCCCTGAGTTGGGCCAAGCATCCATTTCAGAGACGTGCATGAGAAAAGGCGGTGATAGATCATTTCAGTAGCAGGTATTGTACAAAAGGCAAGTTAAATAGCATCAAGCTATTATAATTGGTATAGGAAGGTTGCTCTGTTTTGGAAATACGGTAAAACATTTGCAGCATTTTAGGGAGGGCTTATTCCTCTGAGTTTTACCACATAGAACTGGATAAATAATTTAAACAAACATTCTGAACAGTTTTGCAAAATGCACTTAATGAATTATTCAATGAGCTCTATTTGATCATCCTCAGACACAATACTGCTGTCAACAGCAATGCAGAACTTTCTAAGTAGGTCTTAAATATTCATTTTTCCCCATTTGAGAAATAATGTGTACTCTGTCCTATCACCCGTGTTAGCATGTCTTAGAGAGAAATAGTTTCACAAGTTGTCATCTCTCCCTGTATTTGTGTTAAACTTTAAATTTAAGATTAGATTATCTCTTACATATATTTTTTTAAAGATAAGTGTAGGAAAATGTTTGCTGTGCCAGTTAAAACCACGTCTACAATGTAAAAGTGAGTGCATCTCTGGATTCGAATAGTTACATAAAAACACAAGGGAAACAATGGAGAAGGAATGGCATTCCTGGAATGCAGTCCAGATGTATATGGGCTGGGTAAGTCTAGATAAAGTTTTAGAATAAACTCTGCAGTAATAATCACTTAAGACAAAAGGTCTCTAAAGCTCTAATTGCTGATGTAATCCTTGAGTTTTAAGGCGAGATGTCTGAAAATTAGATCAGAAATTAGTGCTATGTGATTTTGCTGACAGGTAGTGAAGAAAATTGTGGTTATTGAAAGGAGAAGCATGAAAATGAATATTCCCCAAATTTCACATTAGGGGTGAGAAGCTGCTAGAAAGGAAGCAAAGTTCCCACTGGGCTCCTTGGGGACCAGGATTGCTCCAGATTTACATTTGATATCTGTCTGATGAAGGCAGTTTGATGCAGGATCCAGCAGCAAGAACAGAAATGAGAATAAAGGCACAAAGTGGAGCAAAACTGTAGCATTAGACTTTACCATTCATTATAATCCTTTTTTCTTTACCTGTACGATAAAGCTTACAACCAAGGTAGTTTCCCCTCACAACCCATTGCTGGTAGGGGGAAGACAGAAAGAAAGGGAAAATACCTGACATGCCAGCTCTGATTCTCTGGTTCTTGGGCTGGTTTCATGCTGGATCTGGTTGTTGCTGATTCTGCAGCAGCACAACGGCTTCACTGGGGTGGATCAACTTGAAAAACCAATAAACCACCATTGAGTGAAGCAGTGGCACGTACTAATGCAGAGCCTTCGCCTTGAAAGCCAAAATGTGCACCTACCCAGCCAACAGCCCCAGGGTCATTGCCATTTGTAATCCTGAAGGGTGTCTTGTTCTGTTTCAATACAATAATGCTATTCTACACCATTGTGAATTCAGGTAAAATCAGACCTAATGTACAACCTCCTAACGCCTCTGGAAACAACTGACATTCATCTAGCATCATACCGCTGGCCCTGACTGCACCATATCCCATTTTCAACATTTCCTCCCCCCCCTAATCTCCCATGAATATCAAATGGAGAGATCTGCTGGATATTTGGCTCCTACCTGCTGCTCAAAAGCCAGAAAGGAACTAGAGCAGGCAACAGAAATCTGACTCAGAGTCATGTAAGGAGAACACTTCCTTACAGGAACATTAACATTCTCTATAGCCTTGAAGAGATATTATAGTAATTGGAGATCTTTGGAGAAAAAAGTGTATTGTATATATTTATATATTTATATACAAAAATGAATTTATACACCAAACAATGGGGATGTTAGTTATTACAGGAAGGACAAACTCACTCACGTGAGGGCCCATACGCACATCTTCAACTTGTATTTTTCTAGCTTGAAACTTTCTGACACCTGTTAGCTTTTCTTCCTTAAGAAGTATCTCTTCTAAATACAACCAAGTTAAAAAAGAAGAAAAACATTGGAGCTTTTACCAAAAACTTTCAAGCCTGTATGTGATGTGTTTTCCTTTTAAGACAAGGAGGAACTTTAAAGCTTCTGAAAGGAAGTTAGTTTAACCTCAGCATCAGAAAGCTTTGTTTGCAAGTTAATGTACTGGTATTATTTGAATTGCAAGAGCACTACAGCTCCTACAGTCTATTGACTTAAAAGAGACTGAGGATGCCAGACTCCTGAGAGCCTCTGTTCTCCATCTATCTCAGCTGTTTTCTTTTAAATTCATCCAAGACTGCTGTAGAGCCAGGAAAGGACCCCAAATCTCCCACATCACCTTTGTCTCACTACCAGATGAAACATTATGCCTGGTGTTGTAACACTCAGTGGATCTAATGAATGCATGAGTCTGCAGCCGGCAGAGAAACTGAAGATTTCCCCGCCGTGAAACATTGCCCAGGTTTTTTCCTAGCTAGGTACATTGCTGTTCATTTTTTATTCTTGCATCTTACCAGAATTTGTATTAATTGCACCGAGGCCAGGTAAAGACCATCAGCTGCACAGATTGTTTGTGGGGTTTTTTTAATTGGTGTTTTCAGGCAGCAAGTGGACAAGTCACAGTGTTCATTTCCAGTGCATGTTAACCCTAGATTTAAATCCCTGTGTCTAGAAGGTAGAGGCTGGAATGCTTTTCCAGAGCCCCCACGTTAACAACCTTGCTATAAAACTCATATAGGAGATTATTTATTAATTTTCAACCCAACCCTTTAGCAATGAATACAAAGTTGACTAGTGCAGATGTAGCACTGATTTGTTAATGCTTCAACAGTTTGCTAGTTAATCCAGCGAGGCTTTCTTTTTCCCTAGAAGTAATAACCCTTCTTGCTGCTTTTACACGTTTCTCTTTACTGTACATGATCCTTGATTCCTCATCCATACAGAAATGTGTCAGACAAGCCCTTGCTGTTGGGAGACATTGGTTACATTGTGGAGATATTGTACTAATTGAATTACTGTGCATGAATGAACATATGTGGAAGCTACACATTATAGTAAGTGTCCCCTTAATACTTTCATTGGAATGCTCTGCAGCAGCTCGTTACCCTGTTCAAAGACAAAATGTATAATTTAACAATTTACTCCTAACGGGTATGCTTGACATCCCCCTCCACTTAACCCCGAATCACAGGAACCACAGTCTAAGGTAAGAGGGCAATTCAGTCCTGGTCCTCAACAAGTCTTAATAGTTCCTTTTTGCAGCAAGCGCTGCCAAATGTGGTCAACTGCATACCTGGGCGGCGGTTTAGAAGTGCAGTTGGCTGCCTGCAAAGCACTAAGTTGGGATCACTGAAGTTTTTTAATTTTGCTGCAGAAAGAACTCAGGGGAAAAGAAGAAAAATAAAGGAGACGGAGGGAGGGGGAGAAAGTTAAAAGACGTCTCTGGAATAAACTTCAGGACCATCTGGGCAAATCGTATTGAATAGGGTCGGTAGTGAGATGTTGATGCACTCTCACCCATGTACCTTGACTGAGGAAGAACCCAGGGATTTGTTCCTGCTGGACTGTATTTCCAGGAAAGATTTTAAAGCAAGTATTAAGCTAGAAATGTCAGGAAATGTAACATCTGGTACAGGACTAGGAGTATTTTAAAGAAATGGAATGTCAAAATAAATGTCTTTGTATCTCTATCTTCCTTAAGCATAAACTACTGAAAAGCTCTGTCTTACTAGCACACACAGCACAAGTTACAGCTCAGTAAATTTATAAGTCTGCTGCTTTTGCTGTCTTTATACACTATCAGTCCAACTCCAGCTGATTCTGGACTGAGATTAGATACAGCCCTGCTTTCCATCTGTGCTGATAAAATGAGAGAAAATGAAATGATTTCTGCAATCTTGTAAATCCGTTTCACTGGCTGTTTATCAAGAGTTGGCGAGGGCAATGACAGAGGCAAAATCCCCAAGGTCACTTCAGCACACACTGTGCCTCCTTCTTCTGAAGGACTTCTCTTGCTCTCTCCTGAAATAGTTCATGTGGAAAAAGAAAGAGAGGAAAAAAAATTTTAAAAGGAGTATAGACATATCCAATGTTCCAAAAGAAAATAACAAGACCATGTCAAATTGCTTTATGCTCCCTTCTGAAAAAACATGCATGTTCAAACAGGCTCTGCAAAACTATTTGCCTTGCTCACTCCGAACAATGGGGAAGAAGCTCCTGTGTGCAAGGGGCAACATCACTCGGATTTGGATCACAGACTTCTCTTTTAAATCAGGAGGAATTTGGGGCGGGGGGGGGGGGAAGACCTGCAGGATTTTGTAGGGGATCATACCTAATGCTGACAAGCAAACTATATCTCCTAATGAGAACTACTGCATGAGACCTGAATCCACTAGAGTACATGCCCTGCTATGAAAGTTATTGTAACCTTTCTGCAAAGCAGATTGCTTTCCAGGTATTCTAACCCCCATGGAAATTGGATTATCCAGGATACTGGGATGCAATTATCCAAACCTCTACTGATAGAGACTCCCAACAGACTCCCATCTATTTAAAAGTCTGTTTCATATTCCATGAGATTTGTTTTCAGTTCCTGGTGACAACAAACTTTCTTGTGAAGTCTATCTGGGTCAAGTTTTCAATCTGTTTTTATGAAAAAAAAATTTACTTGGGAACATTATGATGTGATGAATGTGAGCTTAAGTATCTGTCAATAAAATCCAATTCATTCTTCAGTATCAATATAGATTCAGTTTTGCTTGCAAGTCGTGCTAAAAGCTGAATCATACTGACTCTTCAGGCTATATGTACAGAAAAAAAAGCAAGTTCGCAGAAACCTGGCACTAAAGTGCTTAAATCTTCAGAGTTTGTGAAGTCAGAGAGGCAAAACCAGAGCTGGAGTTTTGTAATCTCTCAAGCCAATCAATGCAAAAGATAAGCACAGAAGACACACACAGATAAATGCGAAAGAGAAATGGAGGTACCCAGGTCATCAGCTCTGAAAACCAAACTATATAATACGATGGATTTCTATTGCTTCCTTGGTCACATGCCTTTGTTAAAGCAGATGCCTGCAGGGTCAGGAATGTAGTCAATAAACAGGTCGGAAAGCGTGAACTTCTACTGTAACAGCCTGCAGCGTTTGCTGGCCAGCCAGCACCAGTGCTGAGTAAGCAAAATGCTGCAGACGACTTGTTTTGCTGTCTTGATCGCCAGAATGGTTGCGGCAGCGGCAGCTTTCCCTGCTTCTCAGAGCTCTGCGGTGTTTGCTCGCTCCCAGCCCCGGCGCTGCCGCCCAAGAGGAAGCACACACGGTTCCTAACTTGGCCCCCGAAGCAAACTCATACCTGTGGCTTGGCCAGCAGGAGAGGACCGTGAGGGAGATAGCCAGTATCTAGAGAAATCATCTCTGCTTGATGTTCTCTGCGTGTTGACATAAAAGGTTTTAATAGGGTAAGGACAATAAGAAGGATAATAGGACAGCTCCCTCTATGTGTGGTTGAAGACTATCCCGGAGAAATGCGAAGTGATCCGTGTGCAGGCAGATAAATAGCAGCTGCAAACTCTGCAGACACCATCACAGATGGAGGTTAGCAACCTACGGGCGTCTCTTTCAGTTCTGCAAGAAGAAGAAGAAAAAAAAAAAACCTGTAAATTGGAGGAATCACAGTGAAAAAGGAGAAAATAAACACCGAGGATGGAAAGATAATTATAAAAGTAAGTTGCACACATTCACAGCAGTGAAGCTTTCTCATCTGTTACAGAACACAAAGTAAATGTTCACTTCAGAAAACCACATGGGAAATGCCAACAAAGGCTGGTATAACACCATGTCCTTCCTTTATTTGCAGTAGCATAAAGACCTTTTTATCAGACATTCTAATCTTGCTTAGCATTTAATAGGACAGTGTGCTGGGATATCCACTCTGCTATTTACTATTTAATTAATTTGACAGAAGTCCAAAAATACTGAAGGCAAAACAGTGTATCAATATTTACTGTACTGATTCACTGGAATTAAAATACTGTAAAAACATAACTGTGCACAGACACCGTTTGTCTTGGCCAATAAAATATTTTGAAGGTTCACGTTCAAAACACCGGTTTGGAGTAAAATTATCACTGAAAGGTATTGATCAAGCTGTTATGTTCCTAGCTTTGTCTGCTGCCACAAAATATTTTGAACAACTTCATTAACTATGGGATGTTAATAACCAAGACAAGGTTAGGAAAACAAAGGCTGACATTGATAACTAAATAAATATTGCCATTAACACACTGGAATCTGGAATTTCTATTGGCCAAAGCTGAATATTTCATTAGAAGTATGAAGGGAAAGGTGGAAATGCAGCACTGATTTTTAATATGGTAGAATCTTACCAAATTTTTTCTGTGCAATCCCTTCTTTTCTCTAAATGAGTAGAAAATATTAGACATGGTGAGTGAAAGACCACATTGGGGTCTTGCAAAAGGCAGGTGATGAGTCCAAATGATAGGGGATTTGATCCGGAGGATGCAGTGAATGTGAAGAAACTGTGTTGAGAATCTGTATGCTAAATGCTTTTGCAAGCCACTGAAAAACTCCTCCTTTAATCCAGGTTTTTGTCAAGAGCACTTCAGTCTGGGTTTCATTCTCAAGCAAGTATTGCTCATTAACTGCATAACAGGAGCTCTGTATTGGCAGCCTGTCCACAAACTGAAGTGCCTAAATATAACCAAAAAAAAAAAAAAATCAAATGCAGTATAATAATACAATAGAGCAGAGCTCCACTAAAAGCATGGGGGAGGGGGGAGGGTGCTTTAAGGAAACAGTGAGATCCAAGAAAAAAAGTTTGGGTTAGGAGTGACCCTTACAGAAAAGATTCTTGGAAGAGTCCAGCAAGAAAATCCTTAGCTAAAGGTTTATGTACATAAATGGCCATGATCCTTCTCTAGTATGGTGTAAGTCCATCCAGTCCCCAACATATTACTGAAGGCATGATAACTTCATCTGCACACCACAGCAAGCACATTCTCTCTCTCCCTTTTCCGTGTGTTGACTGGTCTAAAGTGACATGTGCAGTCCCAGTGCTTGAGGCCAGGAGCCTCTGGCATGAGTGGGAAGGTGTCCTTAACTGGGATGGCCAAAGCTCAGGGGGGCTTGCAAGAAAAATTGTCTTAACTCAAGATGGAGGAGGGTCACTGGTTAGTGCTAGAAGAAAAGTCCACAAGCTTGAGAAGCAAATGCGTGAAGAAAGGGGTTGACCGGCACACAGAGTGTATAATTACTAATCCACCCTTCTTAGCCAGGCAGGTATGAGGACTACCTCTCAGACATGCATTTTCTTTAAAAAAAAAAAAAGGGAGGGGGGGGGATAAGAAAGAGATATGGTATCTCTAAAAAAGAGATACCAAGGTTTCTGATTGCCCACAGCAGGGGTGAGCCATTAGACATCAGTCCACACGTCTGTGATGGCCTGATTTTCACTGTCAGTCTCTGCCTTTGTGGCGAGTGGCCATCAGTGTTTTGCTGGGTTCATGTCTGTAAATTTGGGCAGTTAGGCAGGATCTAAATCAGGTCAAGGGAACTACAGTTCCCCACTGCCCTGGCTGGAAACCAGGATCTCCAGACAGGCAGCTGCAGAGAGCAGGGGAGAGCGCTTGTTTAGCACATTCCTGAAGGGCACTGACTATCTACAGCCATTTTCAAGTGGTTCTCCTCAAATCGACCCAGGAATGTGCTGATGGGCCGTACAGGTAGGGCCAACCTCACTGAGAGGATGCAGGACCTTCAGTACGCTGCAGGGAATGTAACGTGACCCTACAGTCCCTTGGAGAGCTGCAGGGAGAAACGGCTGCAATGGGAAGCATTGCAGACCACTGCTCCCCTGCAAATAATTTGTTATTAGCTCCTAAATAAAGCGCGCTTAATTGCTTCGCCCCTTTCTACTTCGTGTCAGGAATAAATCTCGTGCAACCATATGAAATAAAAGGAGGTGACAGAGGAAGAGAGAGATGTTGGAGTGCCATCAAAAAGCCAGCATTCACACCAGCTGGGGAGGTTGTGCTTTTAGTCTTCCAGAGCCTCTGGTCTGAGCTGAAGCAAGCGGCATTTCACTCTTTTGCTGGATCACTGAGTCTGAGGGAGGAAATAGGTTGGTTGAGAAACTGCTTTTCACAGAAGAGCCAACATCCTCCAGGATGGAGCACTTAGAAAAACTTTGCATGAATTAGCAAGCAAATGTGAGGCTGGAACAAGTAAAGAGGGACAAAACTTGTCAGTTTGTCATTCATGCAATAATCCTGTCAAATGTGAAATTTACTGAATCGGTGAATTTTGGCTTTGTTTTTGGAAGGGAGGAAGGAAGAGGGATATTTTACTTTGTTTGTGCTGCATTTGTATTTTTCCAAACCGGAGAAGCAACCCTATTATTTATGATCATTTTTCATCTTTAGAATGTCACATGGCAATTTCAGGATCCTCTGTGAGTGCCACACTGATGTGCAGCACCTGAACATCCCAATTCACTATTTGCTTCACTAATGGGGAGAATACATAAATTCAGTGCTCATTACATATTCAGAACAACCACCGATGCCAGTTTCAATTCTTCATGAATTTTAAACCTGACTGGAATACAAATCAAATCATAAACCTATCTTTTGTGAAACAGTCCACATTTTTTGCCATCAATCTCCGACCTGTTCCAGTCCTGGGTCTCCTACAAAAAACTTCATTCCAAAAAGTCCATTAGAGTCTCAAGATCTAGTGTTATGAAAGGATAAAGAACTGCTCAAATTACCAAAAAAGCTCTAAAAAGACTAGTCCGTCTTCTGGTTCCTTGAGAAGGGAAAAGTAAATTCACCCCAATTACATATACATATGTTACTACAAGAAACACTGAAAAACTCATGACAGGTTGGTCTAGGTGCCAGTCGTCTTACAGCCCTACAAGGAAAATGCAAATAGTTAAGAGCATAAGTTATTGCATTTATGGTGACGGTATGGGGATGCACATCAAGAACTGGAGAGAGCACAAGAAATGGCACCTTGATTGTCACTCAACAAAGCATCGTTGTTTGAGGGTTAGTGATCTCACTGGCAGGGCTCAGAAATGAGTCCAAGTTTTCAGATTTAAAACTGACACAGAAAAGCACGTAGTTTCTGATCTGTGAAGTCAGACGGAGGAGCTGTTATCTGAAATAGTGCACAGCGTCTGAGTAATCTGCCAGACTTAACACATCCTGCCTCAGGAGTCCAGGTGGGAAACTTTACTATAAGGAACAAAATGAAATGCAAAAATACCTGCTAATCGTTCAACTAGTGCGTCATCAACACTCCACAAATAAAGCTGTTAAACTGCACGTATCTCCACCAGTGTAACTGCTATGCCAGCTGGAAAAAAATCTGTAAGGATAGGTTTAGGGAAATAGAACTTCCATCACCTGTCCTAATTAGGGCTAGATCAAAAGATGGAACGGTTTTTCTTCATTAAACAAAGCAAGGAGCTACAGTGCATCGTTGGCTGTAGAGTTATGGAAGAAATCCTGAGCCTCTGCAGGGTGCAATACACTTACACGAAGACCATCTTACGCAGGAGGCGCAACCAATAACCAGGCACTGATTCGGAATAGATAAGCAAGCAATTCAGGGAGAAAAACACATCCCATCTCCCTGTGAGGACACTGTTCCAAGATGAGAAGGATCCAAGTTCTCTCCTCTTTAGACACTCTAAAGCTTTTCTGGCAGATTCTCGCTCCTGTTGGCTGTGCCAGGTTCAACCACTTATCATAAGCTGGAGGGGGATGTTTCCCCACATTTATGTTTGGCACGAGAATTTTCAGCTTGAAATGATGGAGCTGTTACAGAGGTAGTGCTTATGAGAGCAACATCCTCCCAGATGGCCTCATAAAAAAGGGAGAGGATGAGCTTGTCTCACTGGCTTGGAATTGCCAAGTCGGCAGAGCTAAAGATCAAGTTTTGAAAAGAAAAGGTCACGTTGCATCATATAAGTGCCTCCCTCCCCAGGACAATAGACAGCCTTAATCCAGCATCACTCAAATCAACAAGAGTTTTTCCAATGACTTGAACAGCAGCAAGATCAAACTTTGAGGACACCATCTAAAGCCAGGGAAGATAATAGGAATCTTTCTAATCACTGGGATGGGCTTTACATCAGTCCCTAAATGACTAAGACATGGATCTATGCCTGGAGAGAATAAATCTTAAAAGGAATAAAAGCATGGTGTTGCCAGTAGATGATTTTACGTTAGTTTAATTTTCAGATTTCCTAGGTGCACGAGCAGTGATGTCCTCTGCAAAGATTTTGAAAGCAATCAACAGAGTCAGGTGAAGTTTTGTCTTGCACAGATGCCTCTTTGCAAAGGTTTATAGCTACCAAAGCCAGCTGAAAAACTGCCATCAGCCGGTAGCAGAACCTGATACTAAACCGCACAGGGTTTCCTGGTAGGACTAATATTAATGGCCTGCCACACACCAGACAGACAGAAGCTGAGCTCCCATCAGAATGAGTGTTGATCGTGGGAAACTGGCACATATCTTCTTTTGGGGGCAGTCAAAAAGGATCAATAACGCACAACGTGAGTGCCGCTTCCCAGCCAGCTGCCATTCAGAACAAACCAAGTACCTCTCGCTGCTGCATCAGCTCTTGTGAGAGGCCAATGCTGAGCAGCCCCTTGCGCTACACAATTGCATAAATCTTTGCTGTTTAGTGACAAGGCTGTGGGACTTTTTGCCAAAATTAAAAAAAAAAGCATCCAGACGACGTCTCCTCCCTCTCTTCTTGCTTCCTTCCCCACTGAAAAGCATGATCCACTGGTATGTGATAAGCATTCAGCTTCCAGCTAGTTAGAAATCACCAGTTGCAAATCAAATCCAGACAAATCCAATGAAAAAATAAGATTCTTCTTCTAACTGATGCTGATTAACCATTGGAACATCTTAGCTTCTGCTCAGTATGTATCTGTAGACTTGTAGTACACATTCCTCTGGCAACCTGCTAATGTATGAGTTGGGAAGGGTCTAGGATAAAGTTTGAAAAAAAAATATTCATTGATGATCACCCAGATTCACAGAAATGTGTTTTCAGAAGTGAAGCTGGTCTTCCAGCCAGGGCTGAATTTCAACCTTCAGCTGCTTCACATAGTCTTTGTGGTAAAATGCTTGATCCATTAAATTAACCTAATTTTCTCTTGGGCAAAGCTACCCTGAAGTCACAGCCGGTACCCTTGTGGCTAACATATCATCTTGTAGTGGGGTATCTGAAACCACAAGGATGCCAATTTCACATGTTACTAGATTTATATGTCTTTCCTACTAACTGTCTCTGATGAAAGATTTATAGCTTCATTTTGTGTTTTTTATTCTGGTGAGTTTATCGGGAATATCTTAATAAATGGGGAATTCATTGAAATACCCTATATCAGCCATAAACTACTTCAAAACTGAAGGTGCCGGTTTTCAAAGGAAGATTTTTCTCAACTCTACTTTATACACAGAAGTTAATTCTTGTACTTGCATAGGAACCTCCCTACAGTGAGGCAGATGCAACATGACTAATAGGCTCATCATGACTAATAAGTTCACCCCAGTTACAGCACATCAGTCAAATCAAGTATTGCTTTTCACCAGACATGACACATCATGATGTGTAAGGCTGGGAATTTTGAAAGATAATGTTAGTGATAGACTGCACCCTGATGCAACATCTCAAAATGCAATTTTAACTATCTATGGAGTAACCATGTGGAATTTCTGCTGCGAAGTCTTGGGTCAGGATCTCTGCTGACTCCTTCGAGCAAGCATCAGGTGTTCATAAGGATATTGATCTGCAGTGTCCATGTCATCTTATTAGACAGGGGATGTTTTTAGAAGGTCAGTCAGACAGGTTGGTTTCCAAGATTATTGGGATTAAGGTTTGAGATGGAATCATGCCTTAGGTAAAATGCTTACAAAGATGAAACCTTTGAATAGCTTTTAACTAGGATTAAGAGATGAATAAAACAGGAAAGAGCAAAAGTAAGCACTCAGCAAGAGGGTCAGTCAGTGTGGCTCTGGAGCAGGGAGCTCCTCGGTGGCTGTCCCAGCAAGGCAGGCCAGTGAGCACTGAGAACTGAGGGGACCTGTCTGGTGTCGTGAGACTTTACAGCTATACTTCAACTACCACCATAAAGAGGGGGGTTGGAAGAAATAGGGTTTTCTAAAAACAAGAATCAGGGGTCTGTTAGTTATCAAAGCAAGAACTGGTAACTTTCTGCCATAGCCACGATCCCATTCTCTCACTTCTCTCACCCCCCACCCCAAAATCTGTCATTACAGGTAAAGAAAAATCACCTTTCCTTTAACCCTCACAGCCCAAGCAGTGGGAATTATGGTCTTTTGAGTTTCAACACACAGAGCCCTGCAAAGGAGTTGTAGAATGAAGATCTGAAGCTTTATCATGAGAACATCAATGTCTCTTAGACAGCTTCAAGACTCCCAAGTTCTCTGTGAAAGCCTCAGCTCTTTGGCATTTCTAGATACTAAACCCCAAACAGTAGCATTTTGACTGGCACTGGTAGGCAATCACTGGTTTGCTGCTAATTACAACCTAGAGGTGTCTGTGAAGATCACTCTACCTTGTGGTATTCATGAAATGTGCAGAGTGAGGAATATGTGGGCTAATGGGAACATTTTCTTCTGACCTTTGCAAATTTAAATGGTGATGTGGTGGTCACGCTGATGGTCAATTTGGGTTGGGGATCCTTTCTTCATTATTTCTGCTGCTTGATGCCATAAGGCTAACTGGTGTAGAAGTTAATGGCAAAAAACCTCTCCTTAGCTGCAGTTAAGTATGACATAATGAGGACATCAATTAACTTAGACCAAGCTTTTATGATTAACTATGAAAATCAGTAGCATTCAGCGGTGCATAACAGCAGAGGGAAGACAGTCTTCCAGATCATTATTTCACAACAAGGTCATAATCTCACAGCAATTTCTTAAGTGGCCTGACTGAGAAAATATACATTTTCAGTAGAGCTTTTATTTTGGGTGTTACTTCATTCATAATATCAGAAAAGGCCATTACGTTTTCATATCACTCTCTGTAAGATGTGACTCTGCCTCCTAAACCTTTATAGAAGCAGCAGAAGAGATGCTACATACTACAGACTGCAACTGCTCGCTGATGTTACTACGTAGTCTGGAGATAAATATGCACTCTATTCTGATATTTACCAAGAGGAGGAGAAAAATTATCTACTGATTTGTGTATTTATAAACCATCTCACGATCTTACAAAGGGGGTCAGGGAGAAATCTTGATAGGAAGAAGAGATTTATGGATAGCTATGTTTCACCCTGGATAAGAATTTGCAAGATGATGAGGTAGCAGAAAAGGCGATTCTGTTGAGAGCTGTTTTCCTTCAGCAGAGACCTTGCAGGCATGAGGCAGAGAAAAACCAGGCTGTTTGTGTGTAGTTCTGATCTGGCCTCACCTGGCCAAGAGGCCAACCCACAGCTAATAGAGGCTGGCAGACCTTCAGTATCCAGCCCAGTTTGTATTCTGGGTAACTAATGATGAGAAAGATAGTGACAAGCTGGAGGGTGTTCAACAGAGAGCAGCAAGAGTATTACAAGGTGAGAGGAATTGAATTATAGGGAGAGATTATAACAAAAATGAAATATTGCTCTAGGCCAGGTCTGTGCCTGGAGCAACGCTTTGCACCTACAGAGTTGCACTGGTTTATATTAGCGAAGGTTTTAGCTTCTAATGTCCTTGTTCACTTTGCACAGAACATTTTGGTCCTTGGATGGTTATATGGAAGTCACAAGGAATGTTTTGCCTCTTATCAGAACAGGAGGAAGTCCGTTTGGTTTTCAAAGTACAAAAAGCTGTAGACAGTAGCAGAGATTTCTGCAGAAATTAAGAGGAAAAGAAAAAGATGCGAAGTGTCACTTAAGGTCTCAAACACTGGGATTTATTTAAGGCCTGAAATTGAGGAATGTTTTTTGTCTACCAAAAGGTTCACTGACCTGAGTGAGAGCTGGTCGTACTAGAGGCTGAGCAAGGTGTCCCATGTAGACCTAATTTATGTAATACAAGTGTCAACCCAGCAGCAGAAACACAGCTAAATGCCTTGATAATACAAAAGCAAGAAAAGCCACAGCAGAATGGAAGAGAATACCAAAGTGAGAGGGAAAATGAGGTCTGCAGCACTCACGTGTACAGATACTCTTAGTTCCCCCCTCCAACCCTTAGCAGATTGTTTGTTGTGGAGCTAACGGGTCAATAGACAGTGTGTAACAATAGCTTATCTCTATAGCCTCTCTAATCTACTGCTGAGCTTCTGATCAAATACTAGTCACACTTACAGTGCCTAATAACCATTTCAGAGCTCATTTCTAAAGCTGCACAGAACATTTTATAAATGGAAGTGTAGCATTGCAAAAGGTGTCTGTCTCAGTTGCTCTGAAAAAAGGTCCACCACGAAGGAAACAAGTGTAGCTCAACATCTAAATAGCCCAGACAAGCAGTAACAGCCAGAAAAATGCATAAAATTCCACTTGCAGCAGCTGCCAAAAAAATAAAATAAATAAAAGCAGACTTACTTCACCCATTAAATCCATCAACCCCTAGGAGATGCATTAACAAACCTACTCTCAACACCCCAAGGGTCCCACTCCCCAAGATGTTATGCGCTGTGGCCAGAATTGCCCTACCCAGCGAACGGTAATGTGCAGAGGTGTCTCCCCTTGCTCGTTCTGTGGGAACTGAGTCTCTCCACAATGAATTTTCTTTTTTTTCTCCCTGTACTCTGGCCAAAAGTCCTGCACGCTGCATCTTTTCTGCACACTTCATCAGAGGGGGAGATGGCCACGGCCGTGCCACCCCTCCCTCTGCGCTCACATCCAGACCTCGAGAGCTGGGAGCTTGAGCGCAAGGTGTCAGAGCTGGCGGGGGAGCAGTGCTGGCAGCCTGTTCTGCTCCGTTTGGCTCGCAGGAGAGAAAAGCTCTGTTGGTTTGTAGCCCCTTTACAGGAATCCTACGGGCTACGGCCCCCCGGGAGACATGAATATTAGAAGTACTTGTGAAATGAGTCCCACGCTGCCTGGTGGTTCTGGTGTAGGACTTGCTGTGAACATAATTTTCCACGACTCTGGGACATTTTGGGGTAGGATAACCCCTAATGAGCTGATGCTGACACACAAGGTGCCAGGCACTGTTGCACCCCGGCAAAGTCCCCGTCCTTTGCTACCCTGAAGGACAGTGCCATGTGTGACCACTCCAGCCCGATGTAACACCACCACCTACTGAACTTCATCAAGCCTATGCCATGTAGTAGTCTCCAGTTCATGGAGAATACCTTCTCTTTGTGCCCGTGATCTCCTGTTGTCATCCAGAAAGGCAGTGCAGAACATGGGAAAACGGTTATGAGCTTGCCTCTTAATGCTTTTCATTATGTTCTGTATAAGAATGGTTGATTCCTGGTTGCTATCATATTTTCACTAGGTATCTAGAGATATATACATAAATCAAAGCAATGTTTCCCATGGTACAGGCAAATCAAACCAGCAATTATTTTCTCATTTCATTTTTAACCACTGAACTCCTGTTTTATCTCCAGATAATGACGAATATGGTTCTGACACCAGAGGTCCACACACTCCTGCTATACTCATTCAGCACAGAGCACAAATAAGTTACTTGTTAATATATGAACTGTCATGTAAGAAGCCACAATTATGCATGATTCACCCCTACAAGCTATGTAAATCTGTGGTGTGTATATATGATAACAAATGAGTGTTACTTGATGGGAAAACACAGGTGCCAAGAACTAGTACTCTCTGTACTGCGGATGTCAGATACGGCATCAGTGTTAACACCTCCACTAACCCTTACCTTCAGGTAGATGCGTTTCCAAAAGCTTATCAAGCATCCTCTATCACTCCAGGCTGTCAAAGCGCTGGCAGCGAGCCAGACCAGATCCTGACCACGCAGCGCTGTTTAGTGGGGTGGCACGAGAGCAGAGAAAGCACATGCCTCCTTCCACAGACCAAACCGTACACCGCATCCAGCCTCTCTGCTTTCAGTTTGGTATGGTCAAAATCTGGACCCATGCCTGTTCTTGCCATAGCAATTATTAAACAGTGGTGACAAAAAATAAAGGAGTTGCACCACTTACTGGTGGAGCGGCAGGCTCATGAGTCTCGCTGGAGACAGGCATCGGCAGGGAAGGTTGGGAACAGAGCATGTAACAAGACATCTCAACTAACATATTGCCTGATGGAGCTGTTTGTAAAGCTTTGGGTTGCTATTTCACCCATGGAGGGCATCTGCATGGATGTCAGATAAATGTACACACTAGGGAATGATTATTTTTTCTTAACAGTTCTGTCCTCCTCTAAGCAAACGTCAGGCCATTAACTCACTCTGTCCATAATCTTGAAAGCTTTCATTATGGTGCACGTAAGTGTGACTGCACACTCTGCATGACACAAGGAAAGCAGGGCTTCGTCACATGCAGACCTCTGTAAAGGCACATCATTACAAACACAGAAAACAGAGGCAAAACACAGAAAGGTTTTCAGTCACACACCCTCACCTCCCATTTTAGCTCCCATCCTGACATACAATTTAGTACGATTTGTATAAAACTAGGTAATTCATAAAATCTTCCAGCATACAAATAGGTCATTATACCTGCTAGCGTTTTCCCATCTTCTTGTTCATCTTCAGCAGAAATTATCATTGGACTAATCTTGGCCACAGATTCTGTCTTTGGCTAAGCAGACCTGGGCGGCGGGGGGGGAACGTTTCCCCTATCCACTTCCATTTCAAGCAGAAGCGCCAAGTCCCCAAGCACGTTTTCAGCATCAGCCCTGCAGCCCTGGGAGAAGTTAACAGGCTAATGCCTGGCGCAGCTTCTTTTCAACGTGTGCCCGGCCTGCTTTCGTCTTACGATGCCAACGAAAGACTGCATAGGTGAGTCTGAATTACGGACAGAGGAAGAATGCAAAATCATACTCTTCATTCCAGAGAATAAATATACAAACTCTCCAGTTCCAGGACACATCCTGACCACTTCAAAGTAAACTTGGAGGTTACAGTGGTGGAGAGCTTCATATCAGCACAATTTCTAACATTTTAGATCCTTGATGAAGCAGCTGTTGAAAAGAGTGTTTTGTACTATTTGGCTCTGATTTATTAATGTTATAAATTATAGTGTAGACCACCTTGTAATCAAGTGCTTGTGAACCCTGTGTGTGACACCTTGAAAATGAGCAAGTTGGTAGTAACAGAAGCAGTTTCCTTCTTTAGATAAAAATGTAGACGCTTGAAACACAAGCCAGAGCAGTCCAAGGGTCAGAGTGAAAAAACTGCTTTTGCTCACAGGTTTTGAATTCTTCTTCATGCCATTCTGTTAGTTATGGTATTGGATAACATCTTCGGTGTTTTCTTAGCCCCCAGTGGACAGTAACACACAAACCCAAGCTCCACACACAATTGGAATAATCTGTGTGGTTTGGAAACAAAGGGCTCCATTGAATCACCGTTAACATGTGTAAATAGGAACGGGCAGAGTGCCACTTTGGACAGGGGATACATTTTGATATGTGTCCTTGATTCTCACCCACACAAAGAAAAAAAGACCACTTCATTTTTCCTGCTCCTTGCTACTAAGCTTCATACTGTAAGGACTGAAAAAAATCACATTTCTTTCCTTTGAAAGGAATAAAATGCTCCTAATTTGTACTCTCAGTAGGAGAAGAAACTGGTGGGCAGCATGAGAGAAACACTGATTAGGCTGACGGTGCAGAGATATAGCAAGAAACTGGATATAAATTATACCAGACACATCATGTTCATTGTAAGGTGCTATTCACAGGGCTTATCTTTTGAAAACTTTAATTGTCTGAAAATTACTTAGAAGTTAGAGTGTATCCAGGTGATACCCTGACAGGTCCGGTATCTCTCTCAGGTATTTCTGTATTGTCAATCACCATAAAACACAGATACCATAGCATGCCATAACTCAGTTTGATCTTTCTCTCTCTCCCTCTCCCCCTGCATGACCAGGTGTGCAGGGCTGCTGAAGCAGGTTTCCCTCCGATTGTTCCTGATGCACCTCCTTGGCACTTGATTTACAGATGAAAGATTAATATGTATGGCCACATTCGCACAAAGGAAGAGCAGATCTTTTGCTTTCTTTCTGCTGTACGAGTTTTGCAGGGCAATCACTTGTCAATCACACTCCATTCCTGTTCATGTCCCTGAGGTGCAGTTTTGATACAGGGAAACACAATGTACTTTGCTCTGTACCCTGGGGAATAGCATGTGCATCAAGAAACTATCTCTTCATCTCTGTGTTCATAATGCCTCCACTTCCAGTTTTGGAGTTGCTCAAAAATTCTTTAAGGTGTTTCTCACTGCAGTACATGCTTAGTTATTAACAGCATCTTAGATTTAAAGATTTGCAACTAAGACTCAAAAAAGAATGGAGTTTCAAAGACATCTAGGTTTCTACACTGCATTATCTAGTTTACTTTTGAAAACACTGAAGACCCAGATCTCAATGACCTGCTCAAGGTCACACTAGGAGTCAGTGGTAGAGCAGAGACCTGATTTGCAGCTTCTGAAAAATTTGGAGGAAAGGACTGTCAAGCCTTCCATAATATGTGCATGAGATGTCTAACCAAATAGGATGAGGAACCTGAATACTCCAGGCTGCAGAAACCAGAGCACTGAGGCCCAGGTAAACCCTTCCCAAAGTGGCTTCAGTGAGTCCCTCAACTTGTTGGCCCACATATGCTGCACGTTTGCTCTTCACAGAATGTTCCTTAAATAATGTCTGGCTGAAGGCATTTATTTTCAACTGGTTTGGGAACAGTCATAACAAGACAGCTCCGTTTGGCGGTGAATGTGCATGGGGAAAGCCCTTGATCTGCAAGAAGCAAGTGAGAGCAAGGTGGCACTTACCTCCTGGAGACAGAAAAAAATACTAGGAAGACCATAGCAATGCACGACTGTCATTGCAATGACCTGGTTACGAACAACAACCAGGTCCTCCTAAAAGCAGAACCCCTCAAGCAGGGAAACCTGCTGTCCAACCCCAAAGAAGGCAGTAAGGGACATTCGTTTCAAAGCCTGTGGTCCGCAGGGATTGTGAAGCCAGCAGTAGAGTGCAGTATGGCATCTTCTCCAACAGAGAAATAGCTCTTGGCGACATAGCTAGCAATTAAGCCAAGTGGGCCAGACAAAAAGAGATCCAAAAGATGTTCAAAGTCCTAACCTCCTTTCTGATCTGGTGAAGATGTTTTTCTTTTTGTTTTTCATGGCAGGCTGGGAGCACGGTAGAAAACTCGCTGGGGTTATTGCCTCTTCCTTGCCTGTTTTTCCTGTCAAGCCTGGATTAATGTTTTTGTTTGGAGGGCTTGCTAACAAGCTGAGGTTTTCATCTTAGTAGGTCTGCTAATAGTACAGGACGTTCCCCTGGATTTGTGATTTCAATGCAGGGTTTTCTTTAGAGAGTGAGGAATTTTTTTATTAGAACCAGCCAGCCTACAGAACTGAACTGTACCTAAAAATAGAAGGGATTGCTTTTTTTTAGATGTTAAAAATAGAGATGTATAGAAATGGTCATGTATAGGCTGCTTTTTACAAGAAGGCAGAGGTGCTCTGAATGGAAACATTTGCTATCTGCCATCTAGCCGAGAAACGTAGTATTTCACAGTGCCATGAGCTGCTGCTTGTGAAGAACAAAGAAGAATATAGTAACCCTGGATGGTCTGAAAATGGAACTGCTACCATGCTGAAATACATATATGTTTCCAGGGAAAGAACGAGACATTTGGTCTTGTGAAGCATAAACACATACGGCTCTTCAAAGGTGGGGATGTGCAATGGGATGGATGAAGCGGCATCACCCCGTGTTGCTGTTGAGCTCATCTAATTCTTCTGCCGGTAGAACCTGCCTCAGCCCTTGCTCTGAGCACTGTGGAAAGTTGGATTCTTTCCAGTTTTGCTGAAAAAAAATTACCAAGCCCCCTTTTTTCCCCTGCAGAACCCCTGTGTCCACCCACACCACTCAGGCAAAGCACTGAGCAGAAAACGCGGGTCTTAGTGGGGAGAAATGTTTGCTCCCACAGATGCTTTCAAAAGCAAACAAAATTCACACCCATTTAGAAAGCTGCATCCTCTGCTAAGCCCCTTCTTTTTGGGTGATCTGGCAGGGCAAGGCTCATATAAAGACAGATTTTTTTTTTTTTTTTGCTGTGCTCTTCTTATTCCATGTTCCTCACAGTTAATTCGTGGTCATATTAATCTGCCATATTATAACTGAGATGTTCAAAGCTGTTAAAGTGATTTGGATAAAAAGTTACCAATAACTGGAATTGGAATTTGGCATCTAGATCTGTTAAAAGGGGGGAAAACCGCAGCCTAGAGGTCTATATGGCATTTGAAATCTGCTGCATTCATAGTTCTGTTAAGTATTAATAGGTTACTTCAAATGCAAAAGAACTCCACCCTTATTTTAAAAGGATATTTGCACTAACTGCCCCATAAAGACTTAAAGTAGATTTCACATGGCATGGGTCAGACAGTAAGAAATGCCGTAATATGCTGCCCCAATTCATTTAAATGGGTAACTGCCTTCCCCCCCCCCCCCCCCGCCCCGAGCATTTTAAATGGTTCCCCAAGTTCTTAAGACACAGTAACCATCACCTCCCCAACCTCCCACCACCACAGCTGTGTCTCAAAAATCTGAGGTCAAGCATTCATGACATTTTACGAGATGTCAGTACCATGTGTGTCAAATTCAGTCCTCGATTACGTCCAGTTTAGAGACACTCATATTTCCATCAAATGATCTGATAGTCCTTGATTTAATGGCTGGGGCAGTTAAGTTTTTACTGCCGTATAGATGTTCTTTCAGCTACAGTTATGTGAAGCAGCCACAGCTCAGTTCAATCCTCTCTAATACCAGGAGAAGAAAGTGGCCAACAGCCGCTTAATGTCGGTGGTCTTGTGGAACTCAGCATGCTGCTTGACCTCCTGGTCCATGAGGACTAAAATGCAGAGTAAGAGCTCCCTTCCAAGAGAGAGCAGAAAAGGAGCTTAAAAAAACACCATGGGAGTTAGAAAACAGGGAATGCCTTCTGTCTGGTTTGATTCTCTTTCCCTTGCAACGCTATTCCCTGTAGAGATAAAAGGAGGGATAGATGCACAGACAAAAAAATGGACCTGGATCGAAAATATACCAAGAAATGTTGCTGTTTTTCATATCTTCATCAGTTATGCAGAGGAAAGATTTTGACTGGGACCTCTGAGGTGTAAGTCAGTACAGGTGTCAGGAGTTGGACTGAACAGCTGTGGATGGATTTGCTCGAGTAAGAAGCCCCATCTTTTGGGTTCCTACTCCCTTAACTAATTGTAAGTTGTTTTAGTAGCCATGCTAAAGTGCACGTCCGAAAAAGTGCTGGTGGTGTCCGTGCTACGTGGAGCTAGGGTCTTCTTGTAATTTTGAAGTGAAATGTAAAAATCCTGATGATTTCCAGAAAAAAAATTAGTTCATTACACTGTTTATGCATAGATGCACCATGTATTTATAGCCTCATACATATTCCAAAAGCAAAGTGAAAGTTATGTTTTGTTTTACATAACTATAGATAGATTTGGCAGTGAATCATTACATGAATGATGTTCCTTTTGAAATGGCAGTGGTGCTCTGAAACAGAGTAAATAATAAACAATACTAAACAATGTATTTGTAAAGAAAAGTGTGTATTCCCATCACAGGCAGTAGCTCCAAACTGAATACCTCCCTCTTAACTCTGAAACAGCAAGCCAAAGAGCTTTTCCTGGACTTTGTGGCCACTGAATTAGCAGCAGCTCCTGAGTAGATAGGGAATGAAGTGCTACAAGAGAAGGCATGGGGAGAGGGGAACTCTGTGACTGAGTCCTCTGATATAAAGTGTTTGCCCCTGAAAACTTCGAAGCCAAAGGAGAAGCTTCCCCCTGTCCCCTAAACGGTGCCTTTGTGTCTACCACATGCATAATTGATTGTAAGCAAACCAGTTGTGCCGAACTCAGAGCTGCTTCATACACACAACCGCATTAGAGGAGTTGCAGGCCATGGAAAGACCAGAGCTGATTTAGGCATCAGTTATGGATGAGAAACTTCTTCAGTACAAATAAACTTGCTGGTTCACCACTGTACGCAGAAACCTCTAAACAAAGTAATTGATTATTCAGAGGCAGAATTCTTGCAGTTTGTCTCAAGGCCATATTTTCTGTTTGAGTACATGCACGCACACATGCAACCTTGAACACACACTTGGTGAAACCCCCAAACCTCAACCAAACAGAAACCATACCTTAATCTAGTGATAGACTCCTCTTTCTTCAATGGCTCCAATCCAAGAAAGCAGTTTTTCTCGGCTCCCTCTGAAGCCTCCTGTCATATTTGCAACCCTGGATGTCCAACTAAATCCCACCATCCCTTCAGGAATTTTCAGGAATTTTCATGAAGGGCAACACTGGAATTCTCCCTTGAATGTAACTGTTCTGCTTATTTGTTCAACTTTGGGTCATATCCACGCACACACGGACACACACATGTATATAAATATATGGTTTGAAGGTGACCTATTTTCCAGCTGCAAAATACTGTCGCTATCAGAGGTTTTGCCAGCTAGGAAAGGATATAAACCAAAGAGGTGCAGAGCAAACTGCAGTGTCTGCATTATTTAGAGGCTCAGCATGCCAGGTTCACAGGTGTTCAAACTACCCAGGAACCATTTGGCCCACTGTTATGGAAAACATGATTTTAGAGATTGAAATCGCCCAGCAAGAAAAGGTGTTTAACCAACTACCTACTGCAGGACAAAGCAAAGTCAAGGTTTTCTTTAAATTTCTTTTTATTGTTTTTGTTATGTTTTCCCCCCCGGCACCTGCAATACTGTTTGCCTGACATCCTCGGGAACTGCTGGCAGTAGAGGAATTTATTAGCTAGAAAATTCCCAAAGTATCTGTAGGAAATATTATTCACAGTTGCAACATTTCGGACAGAAGAGAACTTGCAGGAGGGAAAAGGACTAAAAATCAGGTTCTGAGTCTGGACTGACTCTCTGAACGGAGAGACCACGTATATAACACAACACAGTACATTTCATATGTGCAGCTCTGCCCAGGCAGTCACAGCCAATATCACTGGGGAAGGAGGGCAAGTGAAAACGGGCAGGGGATCTTGTTCCTTTCCAATGTCCTGCCTGAAAACTGTGGATCGAATCGGTGGAGTAGCAGCATCTGCCTAAAGCATGATTTCCACCATATTTCCATGCCAGACTGGGTTTAGGGGGAGAGCAAAATTATTCTTCAGCAGAGACCGAAGCCCACAGAGTATCAGCCCTCAACAGGATCATACCTGCAAATGGGTGGCCAGAAAACATGCAAATACCAAGCAACATTTCTTCCCTAAATATATGGGACCTGCCTCACCTGCCTGGGAGGTACCAGGACTATTCAAGCCCAGCATACTCTGTCTTCCTCACCGCTTCCCAGCAGCTAAAAATAAAGCAAGTATCTTTCCTGAGCTAGAAGTCACAGCCACCGTGTAAAACCATGCTCAGCTACCTCTTTCTGCCCTTACAAGTCTATTATTATCAAGCAGAGAGAGAAATATTATCATAAATATCTTTCTGAATATGCAGAGGCATGTAAAAAATAAATCTCTTTTCTCTCTCTGTTCCTTCAGTTCCAACTCACTGCTAAATATACACCCAGAAGTATACAACATAAGTCTATAAAATTGCCTCACTGACTCTGAACAAAAAAATCCAATTGCTAAAGGAATTTTGGACCTGACTGTCAAAGAAATTTAGGTACCTGAAGATGCAGTTAAGAATATTGCCAAATATTCAGACACAGTCAAGTCCTATAATCCATTGATTTAAAAAGACTTCAGGCTCCTGAACCACCTTTGAGAATTGCAAGTCTGTTTCTGCATTACTTAGACATTGCAAAACAGGACCATATATATTTTTGCCCACATTTCCTACTTTGCAGAAACCGAATTATTTTCTTTCCTCTAAATATATATTTATAAATACACATGCACACACTGTAGTTCTGCACTAATTGGTATTTGCAATGTAAGCACTGGCCTTTCCTTCCTTTTCGTCAATGAAAGTAAACATGATCAAAGCCTGCCAGTATTTAATGATGAAAATGTACCGTGTCTCTACAGTCTTAATGTCATTGGAATGAACTTGAAGATAGGTTTACAACAAAAATAATTTTAAAAGGATTTCATAACAACTTCAGGAAAAAAGTCATATTTAGCTTTTCTTTCCTTAGCATTTTTATTTTGTCTAAGGCAAAAAGGAATAAACAAAGATGTTTAAAATGACCTAGTGAGGGGCAAAATAAATGCATAGAGATTTTATCCAGCACTTCTAAGGATCTTGGAAGTGCTACAACTACACTGTAGTTTCTTTGTTACAGCTCTGTATACATTTATACAAAAGAAAGATGAAAGGGGGGAGAGAGTGGTTGATATGGGTTGTGAGAAGTTGGTGGAATTAGATGGCAAGGGGTCAGGTTACAGACAATGTAAGCTAAAATGCATCAAAGGATATGAAGCAAAGGACTAGATCAAAGTCTAAGAAGCCAAGTACAAGAATAAAAGAGTGATAATTGTAGGCAGTGAGAGAAAGCACTGGAATAGAAATGTGATAATGGTATGACCTCATGACTCAGTCTTTTTTTTTTTTTTTTCCAAGTCACCAGTTTCCTCACACGGGGCGCACGGGCTGGAGAAGGCAGGAGTGCGTGTGGCAGGAGGGAGCAGTGAGGGGGAGAAGGGAGAGGAATTCTGGGCTTGATAACCTTCCTGGGCTTTAGGGAAAAATTCACTTTGTTTTTTGCCATGTGTTCCATTCGTAAGTTTTCCATAGGATCACGGGGCTGTCCTCATAGGCACTGGTGTGAAACAGGGAGCATAAAGCTGAAGAGGGGTGCCTGGGAGGCTGAAAACCTGAAAGTCAGATCCTGCTCTCCTGCAGCCCAGCAGAATATAGCAGACACCTCTGGGAGTGAGTCTATTTTAAAGTCACAGTTTTAGAGAAATTATTGGACACTGATGCCTTTCCATTCTGTGGCTGAGACATCATGGCTGGGAAAGCTGTTGTCATCCAGAGAACTCCTAAATTATACTCGTCTTCAGCTGTAGGTTTGCTCTGAAGAAGACATTTGCATTAGATACTCGCTTTGATAGGAACCAAATGCATTTTATTGCCAAGAGGAAACTTCCCCTTCATATCTAACGAGGTCCCTCAGTCCTCACTGTTGCACAGCATGGAGTACAAGTCCCTGTACACCCAAAATAGTCTAGCAGACTGGGGTATCTCTCACTCTGGCTTGCTGGACTGATGATGCAGAGTCTTCTTAGCTCTCACCATGCCCCAGTAGGAACCAGTGGCATCACTTCAGCTGACTGCATCAAGGCTAGGGCTTGTTCCATGATCCCTGAAAGGACACATTTCCCCATTCACATAGGTTCTAGTTCGAGACTGAGTAATGGCCATCATCATCTCTCATGACCAGCCCATACTGACATATTTCCTGGTGACTTTGAAGGCTGAGGCCAAGGCTGCACAGGGTAAAAGCTCCTCTTGTGAACTTGTTACCGCACTTTGCTCCATGCTTGATCTATGGGAGTGGGTAACAAATGAGGACAGTCATCACAGACAAGTGTCCTTCCACTGACCACAGGGTTGAATTGGTGCCAAGACCCTGCCCTGCTCCAGCAGCTTTGGAAAAAACAAACAGTTGATGCTAGAGAATAGCAGTTTCTCTGTTGCCTCCTTCAGCAATGCAGACACCTATTTCTGTTTTATCTGGAAGGCAAAGGAGGCACCACTGTCTTGCCTTCCTCTAGCCCTTTTGCTCGCAGGCTGCCTTCCCTTCTCCAGTGAAGCCTCAAGACATCTGTCTTCTCTTAAGAGGGTGAGCAAATCAAAGTAAGCCGCTTACTGGTCTCTCAAAGCTCCAGTTGTTGCTTGAGATGTATGCACCATTTATCTCTTCAGCCCCTTCCTTCCAATGCAGCCCACTCAGAGTCATTTGGCAAAGTATTTGTTTATTTTTCCAACTTAGTGTTTGAGCTCAATCTCAGGACAATCTTATGGGATAGAGGAATCTGTCAGACGGTCCTGGATTAGTGGATTTTGAAGAAGCAAAAAATCTTCAGGAAATTCAGTGAATGTTAAAGTCTTTCCTTGCTGGGCCACAGGTCCATGTTCAAGTCTTTCTTCCTTGAAAAAATAAGCTATTGAGACATAAAAGAGGCAGACAGCTTCTTCTCTGCCTCACTGAACTGTCTCCAAGCCTGAGCAGACTCCTTATCCCATCTTTGTGTAGCATTGCTTTCCTGATGAGCGCTCAGGCAACTATCAGGTTTTCATTGAAATGTCTGCATCTGTCTCATAGACATGTTAACCAGGATTATTCTTGAATCTGTTGAACTGTCCTTTAGTTCGTACCCGAGTGAAACACCTTAGGAGACCTTCCAGACAAATATCTATACCTTCTCCATGTTTGAATCAAAAATCTTTCACTGCACTGGGCTGGATTCTTGAAAGACACTGAAGGCAATTAGGGTGTTAACTGACTTGAATCAGAAAGGTCCTTGCTTTCCAAAGCAATTTTATTTCTCTGTGTCTTTCATTTCTTGAATTTTCAGCTTACATAGAATACAAAATCTGTGTGACACATCTGTGAAATGTTGCTCTTGAGCTCAGACGCCAATCGATATTTCCAATGTTTAGAGGTCCCTATGCATTGCTCCCAGGAGCTGGGCTGGCAGAGTTACTGGCGGAAAAACTCAGGCATTTTGAGGACACGGGAGGGTGTGGGAGAACAGACAGGAGTGTGACAGTTTCAGGTTCACTGTGTTTGTCACAAAGCGTGTGAGAATTTTACAGGAGAGTGGAAATTCCCAATGTTGCATCTTCTCTGGCTCCCTACAGGCTTTGGCGTTCAGGTCGATGGCTGATGCTTCTGAAAAGCAGGTCATATTTGGAGCCTGGTTTTGCCATCGTCTGACCCCAGCACACCTGTGGGGCAGTAGCAGCAGGTTTTTATCCAGAACTCCAGTGATAGTGGCTGAATGCCAAGCTCCGTTGCAGATACACTGACACTGACACGGACCAGAGATAGCTGTGAAGTGTGGCGTGCTATGTGTTGCTCTCTGCCCTCACTAAACCCTCCTGCCCTATGCTGATAAAACAGCTCAGAAAACATTGCCAGGGATGATCATGGTTCAGTTGTGTCAGGCCTGGTACAACTGATGTGAGTCATGGAAGATAAAGAGAGTAAACATGTAGGAACTTTTGCCTTGAAACTTGCTTAATCCCATCAACTGTTCAAAATTTCACATAGAGAAGCTGCAATCACAAGGTCTAAAAAGTCTTCTAGAGCTTGAAAGGAACATTGGCCACTGCTCTACCCACTCTTGGGTAGCCACCTTAGCATCACTAAGACCCAGATCCACCAAAGATTCATCCCATTGTGCACTGAACCACCAGCGGTCACCCTCTGAAGCCTTGGGACCGTGCAAGAGTCTGGAGGAAACCACATGGAGGGTAGAAGGAAGTGTGGCCTGCACAATGATATGGAAATTGGCTTGCACATCAATAGAGAACTAGCCATCAGGAAGAACAGAGTAAAACCCATTTACATTATTTTTGTTTTAGGTGAATTTGTGCTGTGAATTCTGACCCTTATAGATGTATTAGAAACACAAAACTTCATTCCCAGTGATCATAAACCATTATTTTGATAATGCGTACGTGCCAATTCCCAGGCCTAAAGGGTGTGGAAGGATTAAGGAATAGTGGTTCGGGGATATTTAAAGAAACCTGAAGGTATGCATGAGAAGCTTATCTGAAAGGTTGCATTTTATTAGGCAACTACTTGTTTTTAGACACCTGTAGAGGCCCTGCACCCTAAATTGATGTCATACAGTGTCTTGTGGTTGTCTACCCCGGAAATGTGGGTAAAATAAACTTCCCTAAAACAAGTTCCTGTTTTTCTTTTCCATTTCCATTCTTTTTAGGGTTCTGCAAAACACATGACTTGCAATGACTCACATCTTGATGAAACAGCAAATTCAGATAGGAATTTTCCAGAGTGTTGTTAATTTCAGTGTCGCTTGGCTTGGATTTGACCATATCAATTACATTCCAAAATATCAATAGTTATCAATCCCTGATCCTAGGAGACAATAGAGGAGCACAGGATGACTCAGCAGCCACCGTGCAACTGCTACCCTACATCTGGCCAGGGGATGTAACACACAAAGACATTGACACTCCTCCTTACTCAAAAAGATAAAGCAAGCAAGGCTCACAGCTCTGAGTGGGGTCAAAAGGACAAGGAAGCCTTATGGTCTTTCACACAAGAGCTGTGGGCTTTCCAAAGCAGCAGAAAGTGAAGATTCCTGTAAACCAGCCTGGCCTGTTTCCTCAACCCATATTTTGGAAGCCCCCATATTTTGTTGCATCCCACAGTTTTGACATCAATCTGGAAATTTTGTACTCCTTTTTGCCCAGTTGTTTTCCCATTGACACGTTTGGCCTTGTATAAGAAACTGCAAGAGACGTCTTAAATGTTTCTTACTTGAGGGTGCAAAGGGAGGACGGCAGTCGGTAATGGGTGTTGGGTGTGCACGGGAGTGTGAAGCATCTGTAAGATCTTCCAAAGGCACCAAGGAAAAAAAAAAAAAAAGCCTTATTCATAAATCAGATCAAATGTTGTGTCTTTAAAGGGTAATCACAAAAAAGTTCTAATTTGCTCCCTGTAGGTTCACTAAGCAAGAGTGTCTAAAGTCATGACATAGTTGGGCCAAAGTCTTCAATGAAATCTCTGTTGCAAGAAAATCGTCAGGTACTCACGATCAATCCAGGAAGCTGGATAAGACAGTGATGGGGAAAGTTTCCTTGACTGAAGTGGAGTTGGAGGGACAAACATCTCCTTAAATTCCTGTTTGTCGAAGCTGATTTTTTTTCCTGTATAATTTCAGTGATTTAAGTAATTTTATGATTTTATATTCCTTCAGTGTTTTTTGTTCATTTGGATTATTTGACCTTAGTTAGAAAGCAGAACCATGTTTACCTGGCTTTGGGATTAGTGTCGTCCTCTCAGCACCAAGCCTCCTAAGGTTAGAGCTGCACACGGTTTCCTCCCAGGCATCTTGTCAGTCCCACACAGCTTTTGGGCAGCCCAGCAATAAAAAATTTATCTAGCAAGGCCCCCATTCCTCAAAATATTCTAACCTCTCTTAAAAGAAGACATTTCGTTCAAATGACAAAAAGCAACAAAAATAGCCATCTCCCCTGCGATGCCATTGGGTTAGAGATAATTCAGGATGATGGGGAAATTGATAACAGAATCAGAGGAGAATCAGACATTTTGTAACTGATGCTCTAACCCCATTGGCCACTCTGTTAAAGGACGTTACTGCTTCCTTTAAAAATGCTAACTTCTTTTTTTTTAATTCCTATAGTTATACAACTGTTTTAGCCCAGAAGAAACATCTGCAACCTGCAGACAGTTCAGATTTTCAACTACAAGAGGAAAGCATTGTTAGAACACTAATTGGGATTTTCTATGACCGCAGTAATTGGGGTCTTCTATGACCCCAATAAGATGTGAATGGAGAAGAAACCCATAGATATTTAACGTCTACTCTTTCATGAAGAATTCACAGCTGTTAATGAAGCCCATGCTTTTAAAGGGAGCTGCCAGTTTCCGAGAAAAATATTCTAGAAACAGAGCGCTCTGAAGAGTTTCTGAAATATGTTATTTAAATTGGTTGAAGCTTTTCCCAATGCTTCCATTGCTTTAAGAGCCTTATCCAGTGTGCCTCTCTGTGTGGCTGCTGGTATGTTAAAGAAAATACACAAACGAAAAGTGTGATGGGGCTCCCACTTCCGTCTATTTGGAAATGAAATATCCCTTTCTCTTGTCTACACAAAAGTGCCTGCAGCCTGTGTTCCCAAGGAGTAAAAACTACTTTTGAGGTTGATCCATCTTTATGAGTCAGCTGAATCCACAGGGACTGAAGGTGCCCAAACACATCCTAAATGGTGTGAAATTACTGGCTTGATTCAGATAGAAAGAAAAATAGCAATAAAGACATTACAGAGTGAATCCTTAATCTCTCCTCACCTGTTCCCAGAAGTCCTCTTTAGAAACTGCCTAGCCCTGATGTGTTATCTGCCTACAAGGAGAAGACAGTGAGCCACGGAGAGCAGTGAGCTGCTTGTGGGACCAAGCCAGGGAGGGACCCCCCACCTGCTGTGGGGACGGTCTTCCAGACTCCCTGCAATGGGGTTGGCAGGTTGTGAGCAGATGAGGCAAAAATGCTTCCTGGGAAGTCTTTGGAGGAGGGATGTGAGCAAACTCCCAACTGCCCCAGACATCCACAGGCAAAACCTTGGGGGCTGTGACCCAGAGATTTATAACCTTTTTACACATTCTTCCCTTCTGCTGCAGTGACACATACTGTGTGCTTGGAGACACTCTCTCTTGCCCACTAACAGCTGTGTTTTCATCACACACCCCATAACGCTTTTCAGATGCTGCTCTTGTTTTAGGGTCTTCTCGTTCCCCACTCACTCCCCTTTGCACCTGAGCATCCCCTTCAGCTAGGAACCCCCTCACAGTGAGGACATCCCCACTGGGAAACAGCAATCACAAAATTTGCAGATTGATTCAAATTGTTCTTTACCTCCTCCTCCTTTCTCCCTTTACCCTTCAGTTTTGGGGAGATACATTCCCTTGCAGGCTTGTTTGCTTTCATATGCCAAGAATGAATCTCTCCCACTCAGGCTGCATTAATGGCTCATCCTTGTGACACTGAATTTTAGACCTGAGCTTAGTCCAAGGTCACCATTTCTACCATTTTGCAAAAAGGTAGAAAGCACAAATTCCATAATGGTTTGTGACTATGAGTTAAGTTCAATATAGCTGGCAGCTTCTCTTAGGCAGATCTGCAGCAGAACTGACCTCATTGACTGAATGAATCACTTGTCCCCCAAGGGCAGGAATGTTTCTTCCAGGACAGGATTGAAGCTGCTTTCCTACAAAAGCACTATCAGTCCAAAGCAGGGAGTTGGAAGCTGCCTGAGCCACACACCTGTCTTGCAGATAGTTCCTAGGCCTGCCAGGCATTTACCATTCAAAAAATATACATTCTTCATCAACTTGAGCTGAACTTTGGCAAAGGGTGTCGGGGAGAGAAAGGAGAGGAAAGGAGGCGGGGAGGGACTCAAGGGGTTCAACTGGAAGTTTTTGTTCAACCCTTGACAGAAATAAATGTCCAAATCTGTCCATTTTTGGCTGTAGTGCATTTGTTAAATGTGCCAAGGCTAGAATTATTACCCCACACCAGTTTTCCAATGATCAGTTTCAAAAATAGCAATTGGTTTCTCATTAACAAGATTATCCCAGCAGCATTAAGTGGAAGGAGTAAGAAGCACCCTGGAGGGAGAAAAATGTGAAATGACCCAGGCTTGTCCCAAAAGCAGGTAGTTTCTGTCCTGCCCCAAATTGTCCCATAGGTGTCACAGAGAAGAGCCTGTTCCCACCGGGTTTGTGATGGGGCACATGCCCTCATCGTCCCAGAAGTATTTGCCCACTACATCAGGTCAGGAGTAATCAGGGAGTGAGTTGGACTTTTAGACCTGACAGCAAAGCAAACGTGGATGCAAACCCAGTATATTCAGGCTTTAAAAGGTCAAGGTTACACTACAAAGCGGGCTTGTGACACACTCCCCAAACTGGCACTGGACACATCAGAGCAGACACGTGGTGGGGCCCTTGGTCTGTGCTGATCACCAGAATATCACTGGGGCTAAGGGTAGGTGAGAAGCGTGGAAAGATGAGAGCTCGGGAGAGCTTGATACATCCCAGCACTTCAGCATGTTTTCAGCTGCAGACACGCGAAAGAACTTTTCACATACTTCTGGCTAGAAATGGGCTTTATTTAGATATTTATGCCTTGATTATGCTGAATAAAGGCACAAATAAGAGTCACCTATTCCTGTGGCTCTGGCTAAGAGATGCTGCATCCAAGACTTAAATATTTTTGCATGCCTGATCCATACCTCCCATGTGCTAAGAAGCCTTTAAGCTCTTTTTAGCTGATGAGACATGAGCAGGTGGTCCAATTGTGAACAAAATGTCAGAATCCCTTCCCAGGTACAAAACCCCACTTAGAGACACAGTCAAGCTATGCTGATAAACGTCAGCTAGCCCCAGGCACCACCAACCCCCAAATCTCTGCTTTCAGTGCTAACATTAACTCTAATTATGTTCATCCTAAATCTGCTTCCAGTCTGTTTTCATTACCTTCATTCACGTTACTTTACTATCGCTTGTCCCTGCTTGCTGGTCTGATCTATGATCAGATCTATTAGCAGATCTGATACAGTGTACTTATATTCCTCATCAGCTTCCATGTGGCACTTCTGCTTTCCTCAACCTGCAATGTAGCTGCTACACTTCAGATGCAAATTTCTTATACTGGAAAACAGCTTCGTGACTGTTTTCAGAGTATTACCAAAAGCCTGTTCCTCTTTCAGTGAGGTCAGCAATCAGAATAAACATAAACCCTGATGTGTCATTAGTGGGAAGTTGTCCTTTACACTATACAAACAAATAGCATGCATGTTGGACAAGGCATGTAAATAAGGTACCTTGTTGGATTTCCAGCTGCTCTGGTGGCTTAGAGGTCTACATAAAACCAAGTTTGTTTTTACGAAGATGCTCACTCTCCAGCTAACTGATCTTTCTAACACCTAGAGAGAACAGTGATGTAAACATACTTGGGAGATGGCAACTTTGCTTCCTGCAGTGTGGTCACATAAAAAGCAGTAGGATAGCAGAGGCCTTTTCAGATTTCCCGTTTCCAGTTGTTGTACGCTGGACGGTAGTGCTGTCTGCGGGTTACGTCAGGGAACATTGCACCCCAAGGGCCTGGATTTTCAGACGTACTGAGCACCCAAGGCTCCCATTGTTCACAGTGGGATGTGTAGGTGCTCTGTGTTTCTGAAAACAACATTTACAATTTAGATCAACATTTTATATCTGCATGAATAAAAACCCTGAAGATTATCTCAGTATTTCTGGAAGGCGCCTAGGTACTTACAGCTTCCCTTGTGCCCACGGAGTGTTGCAGGCTCAGCTCTGAAAGCAGACAAAAGGCCAATGTCATCCCTAGGATAACTGCACTGTTCCCAGTGCAGCTGCCAAAAGGACATATCCAGATCAGAGAAATCTACTCCCTTCTTCAGAGAGTTGTAAGATTCTGCAAATGATTGTAATAAGTTGTGAGAGCTTGAATGGAAGGTGCTACTGAACAGTTGATCATTATCTCTGGTGAATTTTATAGGCATTGCTACAGTACTCATGAAATAGATAAGGAAAATGGTATTTTGAACACATTCTCAAATGTATGTGTCATTTCTGTGTGCTCTCACCCAGTTGGGAAAAGAGACAGATTTTTAAAGGACACTTAATGAGGTGTTACTATCCCAACGTAACATGCAAGTTTGTTTACTGAATTTGTATGTAGAGTGTTTACTGATATACAATAATTCTCAAGCATTTTTATATTTAATAAATGTATTTCTAAGATTTACCATTCACTCTCATCTTTTTAGTTATTTTGTCCCTATTCAACCCATTCAGTAAGACCAAGGACTAGTCACCCTTCACAAGGGTTTCTTTTCTTCCGTTTCTCATCTTTGATACCGTCATTTAAGTAAGATATTACCATACCCCTTCAGAAGAAAGACTACTAGCCATGGTACTGGGCAATGAGACAGGCTTTCACCACATTCTTTGCTTTACAAAATCAGTAGAAGGTTTACCAGCTTCACTGGGAAAAGCGTATTTCAACCGACAAAGCAGAAAAGAGGGAAGTTCCTGAAAAACTAGAGAAGACTTAGTAACTCCCTTCCTTTGCATGAGAACAGAAACTAAATCAAGGCCCTCCTTGATCTGTGCAACTGAAAGAAAAGGGAAAAGAGTTGCACTCCAGGTTCCTTGCAGAATAGTAATTACTAAAATTTCTAGTAAGGAATTGAATAACTGCAAAAGCCCCTTTTGAACACAACATAGTAAGATGTTCTTTATATCACGTGTGTCTTTCCTGGTACAAACACAGGGACTAGCTCCTTTACAACCAAGGACATGAGACCCTGTCCATGTGAGGAGCACTTATTTGGAGAGGTGCATAATATGAACACTGGATATGATTCAAATAGCCTATTAGCATGCCAAGCTTTCTTCTTCAGTGTTTGGACCCTCTACAGAGATTAATAACCTCTGGATGTTTGAGCAGCAGGTCAAATAACTACTGTATTTTAACTCTATTTATTTGTGGTTTATTATTTGTGGTATGTATTGCTTATCCACCTAAATTATGGGGTTTGGGTTTGGGGGCTTTTTAAAACTTTTCTATAGAAACAGGAACATGTCCTTCATTAATGCTAAGTCAAGTCAATGCTTGTTGGGATAAGGGAGGCAACCATTTAGGAGAAAGAACTATTTTAAATTCCTACCTTCTTCAGTCACTTTCTGAGCTTCACACAAGTGTTCTCCTCCTGCCGTTTCACTGTTTCACACTCGGGCAAGAAGTGAATGCAAGAAATACGTCTTGGGCCCAACCCTGAATGGCTGCACATTGCCACTGATGTGTGGAGTCCCCCATTCTGTAAAGCTTAGCACTTTTCTGGGTTGGACCCTCAGAAAGTCAGTAAAGAGGAGTGTCATTCCGGGTTACTTTTGTGAGAGGATTAATGCCTTAATCAAATGACTTGCTCGGAAGAAAAATCAGCAGATGCTGCGGCATTTCAAGTGTCCTTCTAAACACCAGTAAAAATTCTTTATGATCACCAAGATCAGATATGTGTGTGACGGTCCCTATTCAACCTGTGTTTGCAGTTTGCATATTTCTGTGTAAATGTGTGTCTTACAATTAGCTTGAGGATGTGCTTACAGTTGCTTTTACAAGTCCTCATTCTTGACAGTTTTACGGATGTTTGCACTAAGTAGCTTTTAGTGGCATACTGGTGAAACTAGGCACCTTGTTTTCCTTTCTTAAAGGCCCTTGGTTCTAATACCTACAAAGACTAATCCATTTGCCTCAGCTAATCCAGTCTAAAAGTACTCCAGTGCACTTGAAAGGATGTCCTGTGAGCAAAACATCTCACCTTGAGAATGGGGAAAAACTTGTTTTGGAGGTTGCTTCCCTCTGAAGCAGCAACTCCAATTGGCTAATCTATTTAGCAAAATTAATTAGAGGGCCATGGATTGAGTTTCATGGCAGACTAAAGCCCAGCTTTCTCAAAGAAAGGAATTCATTGTTGAACCTTTGATGGTCTAAAGGAGGAGAGGTGCATTCATATGTTTTGGGTAACTCCCCCATCATTACTAAGATAAAATAAAAAGGCTTTAAGATTTCTTTCACCAATCACCCCACAAGTTGGCAATTATATAGGATTACTAGTATCCCATAGACCTGAGCTACCAACAGCTATTTTATTCACTTGTGTAATGCATTTTATGGTAATAACAAAAGAGACCTTCAGGCTATTTTGTGGTCCATACAGATTTTGAAGGAGGGGGAGCTCTTATTTTTGTTTGTTTTGAGTGGGGGCGATGGGCAAAAGAGGGTTTGTTCTGCCAAGAGATTAGCGTGAAAGAATGAAATGAAATGTTTCGGTCTTGTTCAGTTCTAGTCTAATCAAGCCTACTCTCAAATTAATGAGCTCTTACCGGGGGGAACATCTCTCGATGCTGGAAGGCAGCAGTAAAGCTATGCACTTCTATTTCGAAAAAATGTAAAGCAATATCCTTTTTGGCTTCAGATAAAACAGTGAAAGAAGCATTTTTCATCTTTTAAGGTTTGATTTAATGCTACACTGACTTGCAGGGTTTGTGTTTATTGGAGGCATTTTTCTAGAGAGCTGAACAAATTGCCAATAATTTGAGGTTAGTATTCTGGTCTATTTTGGCTCATGGTGAATGAAAAGTGTAGGACAAGAAAGTCTAGTAAGGGAAAATAAATTCCAGTTATCTTGTGAAAAGGACTTCCTAAACCCTCTTCAGATCATACCAATCCTTCTTAAGTGCCATCTTCTAATAGCCATTCCTTGTTCTTTCCTGAAGTTGTTCTGCATTGCTCTGGCTAGCTACGGAAGAGTCGTTCAGCTCTGTGGTGATGGTTCTTCCAGAAAGGGAGAAAACTTTCCTTAAAATGTATCGTGCATCAACGGCTCACAAGACCACAGTCTGAGGGGCTCCTCCTGGGCTGGGATAAAGCACAGGCACAGGTTTGTAGTGCCTGAGGGCTGTAGATCCTCGTGTTGTGGAACAACACTGCATGGGAGAGTCCTATGTCTGCCAACAGATTCAAGTCACCTTGAGGTATTCCACACTGCGTGGAGCAAAATCCATACCTTTTCTACAATAACATCCACACACAGTTTTATACTACCAAAAGCTAAGACTGGCAGATCCCATACTTGCACAGTAGGAAATGCCCATTGAAGTCTGATGTGCAATTGCCATTTGCCCTTTTGTGAGCCCATTATAGAGCTTTTACAAATTATCTCAACACATGCTATTTTTCTCACTTTATTTAACACAAAGAGTGGCTGGGGCTCACTGAAACCATGTGTGGTTTGTATACTCTTGTAACTTCATCTTTTCAACAGTGTTTTCAGGTCTTATCTACTGTTCTCTACATCCAAGCACTGTACTGAACCAAGGTGTGTTCATATATTCTTTGAGTTTCCAGTTATACTGTTACTATGGTTTGAGAATATTCCACAAGCATCAGTTAATCTTTACAACACCCCTGTGAAATAAGGCCTAGAAGGATTAAGCCCAAATTTGTCATATTTTCTAATGTGAGTCATGTAGGGGCTGACTAGCTAAATACACTGCACTTTGATAGGACAAAAGTAGAAATGTACACATACAAACCTCATTGTTCTAGGTCTAGGTGAGATCCTCTTTTTTTTGATTTTTTTGACAGCCTGGATCCTTCTGTGTGTGAGGGGAATTTAGGAAAGGAGGAATTCACCAGGAGTGAAGTCATATGGAAAGTTTCCTCTAAGTTATTTATCTAACATCACACTGGAGCTCCCTGGCAGACTCCAGGAGAAAATCAATGATTCTGGTCAGGGATTCAGGTTCCTCAACCTCACCATCATCTGTGTTCTTCACCGAGGTCCCTGCCTCATTTACTGTCTGCGTTCCAGCTCCTGGGATGTGTGAGGCAATGGTCTGGCTAACAACAGCCTCCTTCAGCACAAACCATGATTCATTTCCTCAATATCATTCTCAAATAGTGCTAGAGGCCAAAATGCCAGACGCTACAATTCAGTTCTTCTAACGTTTACTAACAAAATACCCTTGGATTATTTTTTTAAGAAGAAAAATGGGAAAAAAAAAAAAAAAAGGACTTCCCACTGGTGGAAACTACTGAGTTTCACCTACCCAACCAGCAAGACTGGACTTTGAGAGAAACAAGGTATACCTCTGCTTTTCAAGCTAAGAGAGGAACTGATATCAGTACATGTGCAACATTTTCCTGTGTGGGCAAGCCCTGATGGGGGATGAGGCAAATGAATTGTCAGACGGTCAGTCTGCAAGGTGGCAGGCAGAAGTGGGAAAACTGTCTTCCAAATTCGGAAACGGTTATAATGGCATCCCAAAGGTCTGTTAGCCCATCCAATCTTTATCCTCTGCTGCTGCTGCATACCAGCCTGCCTCTTGCTTCTGTCTTACCAGCATCTTCATTTTGTGTTCAGTGCTGTAGGGTAAGTTGAGAGAGTGAGAGAAAGACTCCTTGTTCCTTACCCCATATTGAATGGTCTTCATCAGCCTCGAAGAGCACTTGCAAATGCATGGTCTGATTGTTGAAGCGACTGTCTTCAAGATCAGTATGGTGTCCTCAAGAGTTTAACGGCTTGAGAACGTGCAGGTAGCAATGCTCAGTGATTTCAAAAGTTCTCCTTTAAAAAGCCACATCCTGGTCCCCAGGTGAGCTCCCTAGCTCATTTTCAAGCTCCTACTCCAAAAAAAGCACTGCAAACTTCTGGATGAAATAACTGCAAAAAGTGTTTTAAGTTGTTCAAACTATTTTTTCCTTATGTTTCACCCCTTCACAATAATGGAACTATTTTTGCTAGAGCATTCCCCAAGATATTCAGGCAGAGGACTACACCCAGCATGGAAAATTCCAGTAGAGACCATTACAGGGCCTTGTTACCAACTCCTTGTAATTTTGCCAAACACTAACAGGAAGAGACAGGCTGCTGGAGCGATAGCTGCTGGTGTCAGCTCCATGTGGAATGATACCACGAGCCGATATCGTTGAGTGGTAGCGCATGTTACTTCTGCTAGTGTTCAGAAAACAGAACTTTTTCTTAGTAAATGGTAATGCGACAGGCCACAGTTGTATTTTAGATAAGTGGTTTTACACTTGTAATGAGCTGGAAAGATGGAACTAAACAAGGAAATCCGTATGACAAAGTCACGGAGGTTTTGTTTCTCAGAAAGGATTGCTATGCTCAAGCAGCCTGGCTTCCTGCAGATCAAGGTCAACAAACTAGAGCCTGAAAGCTCAAGGTGAGCTGTCTTCATCATAGGCTGCAGAGCAGGGACTGATTACAGGCAAGGCATGTTGGTACAAACCAGAATTTAAGTTTATAAAACATAAATAGGAGTGCAGCAAGGCAGATCCAGTGTCAGAAAGGGCTGGGAACATGAATCCGTGCAGCCTGTCTGCAGGCCAGCATGAAGGTGCAAACATTCGTGGGATGTGGCAAATCAAAATTAAAATGTCTTTCAGCTAAAAGCTCGCCAAAATGCAGCAAGTGTTCTTTTCAAATAAAACCTCCCCTTATTTATCTGCCTCAGTCACATAAGCTTTTAATTAGACCATATGCATAGCTTCATAGACAGCTCCCTGAAACTGGAAAACTCCAAGAAAGCTTTTCCAAAGTGAAAGCCGTATCATGTTGCCCTTGTTCACAGCATGCCCTTCTCTAGAGAAAGAAGCAAAATTAAGACTTCAAAGCAGATCACAAACACCAACAAACCTGAAATGGCTTAAAGGCTTCTTATTATTGCTATTATTATTGTTGTTGTTGTTATTATTATTATTACTACGTCTTACAGCAGTCAAATGCATTTCAGCTCAGAGACTCTGAAGTCCAAAAAAGAAAATCCAGCTGAAAGTACTGCCACATCTTTCTCCTTATCTACCTTCTCTACAGATGCCATCTGACACATTTTCGTGCCTGCTTTCATGACAAACGTGAATCATTCATACATAACGGTGTCGCTCAGACTAGCAAAACATCTCCGGCTCAGCTCGCCCTGTAGCCTTTTTATGAGACTGTCTATCACTCCGCATAGTTGGCAATGACGTATGGACTACCACGGATCTGTTTCTGATCATATCTTCCAGTTATACTGCAGATGAGAACTCCTAATATGGGGCTATCAGCAGACAAATTGCTTAAGCCTAACAATGCCACATGAAGAAGTGTAAACAACTGGAATCTGCTCCCTTTAAGCAATGCACAATGCTTGCATTGTGTGCCCGAAAACAACAACTGAAAGGATCATTTCTGGATTTTTAAGCCGGTCTGTTGCCAAAGCAGAATGGGAAAGCACACAAAAAAGGGAATGTTTTAATGCATCCACTGACACCACTTCAAACTGGAGCAGGATCACAGAAAACTCCAGTACTTGGAAAAATCAAATGCTTTGCCCTTGAAATTCTCCCTGTGAAGTAGTTTTGGGAAGACTGGGAGGACCGAGAACAAACAGCAAACAGAAAAATACATCACCCCTCAGAGTCTGGATTTATTGGCACAACCAAATGAAGGTGCAGCTGGAAAACTGGTCATTCTATGAACATTACCTCTCCTCCAGCTACCACAGCTGAGAGGAGCAGAGAGGGCTGCAGAGCAGATTGGCAGTCCTAGCTTCGGCGTCTTTGTTCTTGGCCCTCTCTCCCGTAGCCCTGACACTTCCCTGGCCATAGTATTTTTGCTAGATTAAATGTGTAGACTTCTCTTTTTTTTTTTTTTTTTCTTCTGTCCCTATTCATCTCAAAACATGGGCAAAGAAAATTGTCTCACTCTCAGGTGACGAGCTGTGGATTTTCATCCTCTGTCCCATCCGAATTATTTAGGAGAGCACTGGAGGTAGAAGAAGGGGGGATGCATTGAAGGAACCCATTGTAAGCCACTGATAGCCAGCTCCAAGGACTGAGAAAGGCGTACTAACTTTAAGTCACCTACATGACACTAGCAGAAACTTCATTTGATGCAAGCTGGCTATGATATCTGGACTTCTTTTTCACTACAGAGCCCTCATTTGTGTGCTGTCTTTCCCTGTGGTGTTGTTCTTTTCTCTACTGGAGATGAGGGAAAAACTGAAGGTGTGAAGGAGACTATTCCACACCTACCTACAGGCGAGAATTGGAGGTTGAAGATACTTTCAAGACAAGTTCTCATTTTTTTGGCCCAGAAGGAGGCTACCTATTTTTTTACATTTTAGGAAGGCTGATATTATTCAGTAAGCATAGCACTCTAAAACAGAGAGGCATCCACAGTCACAGGATGTAGGGCCTGAAGGACCTGGCAAGAGCCCGAAGAAAAGCACCTTTGAGGGATAAAAATGTCCCCAGTTAATAAGGCTGTTTATTTGCGCCTCTCTTGCATTCTTTTCATTTCTTTTATGACAATAGGATGAAAGTCTTCAGTCACATCAACTTGGCAGCTGATCTACATCTCCTATTCATAAACCCTTCCTGCTATGATGTAGTTTGGGCAATCTCAGCTATGAACTCATGCACTGTAGCTATCTCCAAAAAGTCTTTTGCCACCCTTGGATGAACATGTCCCACTTTTCCTCTCCTAAGAGATCACTCCTCAAGAGAGGTGAAAAAAAAAAATAAGCCTTTACCTCACATACTGGCCGATGTTTATTGGTTCTTCCTAGTGGAGGAACCCTTGGAGCTCCACACTAGTGTGGTCACACAAGTTTTCTGTACATAGAAGAAGTCTACTGGCTTGGAGCGAGATCTTAGAGGAATTATCAGTTATTTATTGCCCACATTCACCCAAAACTAGCATAAGAGTCTCCCCATGACACTGTAGCCGGTAGTTTCATGAAGACAGAGATCAGCCGGGTGACACCTGGTCTGTTGTCCTCTGGACTTTCCCCTGCTGTGGCTCTCCATAAGTGTGCTGCTTCTGACAGGGTTCACTTGGGGACATTTTGCTTGTGACCCACCTTTCCTTACTTGTTATACAGCATAGAGCAAATTCTTGCAAAGAAATCTGAACAAAAGCATTCTTAAATGTGGTTAGGAATCACAGGTTGTAACCCCGGGAGGAAATGTCACACCTTCAATGAGCATTTTTACTTTTGTAAAATTTAGAAAGTCTTGTACCTATCAACAGGGCAGTTCCCTGCTGATTGATTATACACACAATTTTCATACAGCAAACGTGAAGAGGAAACATGGTGAAGTCAAGAGAAGGAAAAGGACCAATGTATTCTCTGAAATTTCAGCCACCAGATCTTGAATCTGGAAGAGGAAAGCTTTCCATAAAATATGAACTGTGGCTTTTGAAATAAAACAAAGCAAGTGAAGTTAGAACCCAAAAGACTGCAGGACTTAGGGAAATAAATGGGTTGCTTGATAAATCAACACATTGTTTTCTTTTTGGGGATCTTTTCCACCACTGATAATTTTGCTCCTGAACAAAATGAAGCAGGGAATTGAAATTTCATTGCACAGAGATTTGGGGATTCCAGCAATTATATAATTCCTTTTCAGAGCAAAATTTATTTTCTTTCACATGGAAAACTTTTGCTTTGATAGAAATTAAAAGATGTGTTTCACTCATGGCTGTTTTCAAATTTAAAGTAATATATAATGTAGTATCGATTTTAAAAAAAAAAAATGACACAATTTAAAAAGAAAATAATATATCTGCAGGCTTTTTTTCAAGTATGGAGCTAATGTAGGATGTTTCAACATTATTGGAACTTTTTCATCACTTTTTTTGAAATGAAATTTCCCCAAAAGCAACATGAGCTCACAAACTGCTTTTTTATTATTATTATTTTAGCGCTACTGCATTTTACTGATGGGAAAAAACCCCTTCTCCATCAAAGTTTTTTCCAATGAATACTACTCCTCAGTCAAGTAGAAGCGTGTCTGAAAATCTTCAGATGGAAGATTTATTAGGTAACATTGGGGGGAAAAAAAGCTATTCAGGGCCAAATTCTGATATAAGCTGGTTTGTGCAAATATACTGAGCTCCAGCCAGTGAAAATGAGGCCTTTTCAATGTATTTTGCACTCTTGAAACAGAGGGGCACCCAGTAAAAAGGGTCAAAAATGTTGGTGTGTGTGTATGTGCATGTGCACACACATATGTGTACAAACACAGCCACTCTGTTACTGCTCCTGGCACTCAAGAAAAGCTTTCTAGATCATTTTAGAAATATATATGTTCAATGTGATGGCCCGTAGCCCTATGATTTTCAGGTGTTTTTATTGGCTTCTGCTTCTTTATGTTATTTTTTAAAACAGCTTCCTTTTTTTTTTTATCTTGTGAGAGAGAATTTTATAAACCTATGGCCAGATACATCAACGAAATTTTGATACTAGTGAGCAAGACCACATTTGCCAAGAAAATCAGCATGTAGCTTGCCTGTCACTAAGAGCTTCCCCACAAGACACTTATTGGATGTTAAAAAAATACTCACTTTATGGAAGCACAACAATTCGTGGATTACAGAAGTGCCGAAACCAGCGAAAGGGTTAAGGAAGTTGTAGAAGTAAACCAGCATGTTTCTTGAGTACAATTAATTATCCTCACTACGACAACTTTTGTTTTTAGGAAGATGGTGAATAGAAAGATGTCTGTGTTGCCAAGCTTCAGAAACCTGCTCAGCCCAAAGGTTGCCTGGGAATGTTAGTCCGATAATATGGCTTTACAGACAAAAACATTGTGATGTGTATCAAAACACTGCAAAGGGGTAACTGCTCTGTCAAAATGAAAGCCAGCCCTAACATGTGAAGCACAACAAGCCAATGTGATTCAGTCCATTCCTATAAACAAGATGCAATGGAAAGAGGTTGCATAATTAACCCGCTGCCCTAATAAACAGTATTTAATATGCCATCTATTTAAAATTAAACTGCTGTCAAAACCAGCGGTTTTATTTCTCATTTTAATTTTGTTCGAAGCAAATAAAGTCCTGTCTGCGGTATTGCCCTAGGCAATGACATTAACTGTTCCAAATGTGGGGGTTTGTGGCCTGATTTACAATGTTATGGAATGACCAACATTATATTGCTGTTTGAGTGACCTGGATACAGCTGAGAAACACCCAGCACTCATCTGGAGCAGGGAGCAAGGACGACTTAACGCTCTCCTTGGGCCACCTGGATCCTGTCAAGAGCAGGCATAAATCAAAGCAACCTTCACATGACAGAGGCTTGTCCAGGCTGAGACTAGGTCAGATCCACTGCTTCAAGCAAACTAAAACTAAACTGTAAAAAGTTGTGGTATTATTACTTGCTTTGTAGTAGCTCCTAGAGTCACTTCCCCACGCAAGTCACAGTCCAGAAGAGTCAAACTTGTCTTCTTTCCTCTGCTTTGGGCTCATCTGCACCTGCATCCAACTTTCTTGGACAAGTTTGGCCTTGAGCGCAAGCTTGGCCCGCACTTCAGATGTAATATTGACACTATCACAGAGGACAAACAGTTTGCCCATTTTCACACCACAGACTGGTGACAAAGGCAAGGACAGGACTTAGGGCTCTGGAGGAGTCAGTTATTAGGCTCTGCCCTGGACCCCAGTGCCTGCAGGGAGAACAGTTAGATAGATCTAAGCTTTTCAGATGAGATCGAGTCTAACTGAGAGGAAGATTTCTTCAGGTGGTAGAATTCAAAATAGCACCTCTCTACATGGAGGAAAGCTCCTAGTTCAGGAACCACTTGACAATTACACAATTTTTAGTCTTCCCTAACCTATTCAAGACAGACCGTAATAAACACATGACACATATATTTCATTTTGAGTAGTAAGTATTTATTCTTCTAGAGTCCCGGAGCTGAGCAGCACTGGATAATTGAAGTTATTCCTGTATGTACTAGCAGTCGTTGCCTACCCCAGTGCTACCACAGCTCTGACATGCAAGACCATCCTTCCATATTTATCCTCCGTTGTGGCCATCGTGTGAGTGGAGAATGCCAATCACTCCGAACTGTGCGGAGCTTGTGGTAGGGCTTGTGCTGTGGTGACAGATGTCCTCTGCAGTCAAGGAAAAGGTTCTTTATAGGTGGTCTCTAAAAAAAGGTAGATTTCGTGGTAGGTGGAAGTATGCTTGGCATTTTTCATATTCAAATGGACAGAATTGTGGTTGAATTTGTGTATAAAAATGACAAAGTGAAAGGTAGGAGCAACAGGTAAAACTACTGAAAATAAAGAAGTAATTGTCCATTAACATATTTTCTCTCTTCACTGTTTGTGGAAAAGGCTAAGAGTTATCCATAAACTCTGTAAAAAAATCCATCCCCTGCTGTGGAATTCTGCTTTATTTTTTATTGGTTCCTATGCAGTCCTTATCACCAAAGTACAAACCATTTCATTTCTGAAACATCATAAAATAGCTGCCATTAAAGCTCTGGTAATTAAAACTCGTTTGAGATGGGATGGTCACAGACTTTGTAAGCTGCATGAGAAAATTCCCAAAGCCAACTTTTACAAAGAGTTTTGCTCAGAAACTCTTTCCAGATACGGGCAGCCGAAATGTTATAGAGACAATCTCAAGACAATCTTAATTCATGTAACATTGATTTACTTAGAAGCTCATAGCTCAAAATAGGCTTTGATGGCAATAGCTTATCTCCTCACATCTGATAAACTCTGTGGACAGATGTATTGCTACAATTAACATAAAGTATATACTGCAGAAAGCGAGGAGGAAAATAACTAGGCTAAGAAAACAGGCACTCCTTAATGCCACCTCTCTTACACTGTGCACTGCATAGCCAGGCTCCACACTAATTGCAGGACTCATGACTAAGCTGCAAGGAAAGAAATGTGTACCGGGAGGCTCCCCACCATGTCTGAGCTCTTTCCAGAGGTGATTTTTATAGTCTAATTAACATCTGTCACCAGTCTCTTCCCTCATCTCTTCTTGGGGAAGAAAGCTCTGCTGTGGCCTTGTGTTTTGTGAGGCCAGGGGCAAACTTGAATCATTAGATTGGATTTCTGAATTGCTGGTTTAGCATGATTTTGCTGTGTATTTATATTTTAAAAGTCCGGGCATTTGTAGAAGAAACTGAGGACACCTGTGATAAGGCTGCATTCCTGCAGAGATTCATCCCACCCTTTCAGACCCTCCCGAAGAAAGCTCTCCATCGTCCTGCAGAAACAGGTCTGGTAGAGAAGTTGTCCCATGGTGCGGGAGTTGTCACTCTCCATTTTCGTATATTGAGTACCCCAGGCACAGGCTCTTGATCTAGGGTTTGGACCTGGGGGGAAGGTGAAGGAAAAGTGCGGCTGGGAACTACACTAAGACCATAACAACTATCTTACCAACGCAAAGTAATGCAAGGAAGGCAGTCCTGCCTGTGTAAGTCTCGTAAGATAGCATGAAATGCTATCTGAAAACCAAATGCTAATGTCTTCTCTAACACCAAATTTCTTTTACAACTCTTCTTAGAGCAGTCATCAATGGTTAGAAATTGCTTCTCGGAGCTATCCCTCAAAACCACGTAAACACAATCAAACCACAAGTTACCACTCTGTCTAGCTAGCTTGACGAAAATAACATGAGGGTGAAAAGCAAAGCACTTCCAAGTGGCCAGCTGAAGGTTGCTTGTGTCGCGCCGTGTCATAGGGAAAGACACAGCAGGAGAAGAGGTCGTGCTTCTTACGCGTTTTTCTCATCATCCGACAAAATGGGTATTATTTGCAAGGAAGTGTCTGCTCAAAGAAAGAAGCTGGGAGAAGGGAACACGAAATAACAGGGTAATTCCATAACATGTCTTAGGTGCCTACCTTGGCACTGGCCCAGTGCCAGTCAACAGTTAAGGAGTGTTTAGCAAAGCTGCTTGAAACCTGGAATTTCCCTTTGAAGCCAGGGATATTACAATCTTCTGATTTTTTTTTTTTCCAAAAGAACATGAAACGTTGAAATTTCCAATGAAATGGAAATCCTCAGTGATTTTGCTCTGATAACATCAGAACATCCTATTGCAAAGATTTGTTTCAACATGTCTCCAATCTTCGCAAGGTCACAATGCTTCACTTCCATGGAATTGTTTAGAGTTTTATAAAAACACACAAAATCAACAGGAATTTTTGAGTGAAAATACAATCTTTTGTTTTCATCAAAATGGTCGTTTTCAGTAAATTCCCTGTGAAAAAAACAGTCAGCTTGGCCATAGCTTTCCTTCATTGAATAAGTATACTCCGTTGGAAAATTTCCACAATCTCAAGTCCATTTCAAGTTAAGCCTATGCAGACAAGTTTTGCAAGTGCTTAAATGTTTGCAGGAGCCGCGCCATGGACATATCATTACAGTCCCAAGTTGTTTAATCTTTTGTCTAAATATAAATAGATGAGTGAATATCAGTAATTTCCTCCGTCCCTCTAGCTGTAGGGAGTTTATCTGTGCAAGGGAAGGCTTTAGGATTAGGGCCAGTCATTGGGGCTGTTTCCAGGCTATCTGTTCAGGAAGGCTCATGAGCTGTTCGAAGATAACACCCTGTTCATATTTAGTCTGATCAGCCGTGCTCCAAAGGGCATCCCACATCAAACCCCAGCCCTGATTTAAAGAAACAACAGCTCAGCTGTTCTGTGCTTTGCTGCTTTGGGTGCAAAATGGGAATTTTCCCATGAGGCTGAACTGACTAAAAGGGCTTCTTTTCTTCCATTTGGCTGCTTGGGCCAACCTTCCATTTCTTTCATTCCCTGCTGATTTGGGACCTGCCGGTGAGCAGAAATCACGTTTTCTCCATTGTCCTGACTGGCCCAAGAAAACTGGAAACTGTGGGTGGCTTTCCTCAGGACAGATCTCCGGGAATTTCATGCCAGTTTACAGGAGCTTTTGCTCCTATTGGCCATGGTCACTGCTCTTATCTTTTCCCATAACTGCTATCAATGTGTTTTCTTTTCGTCAAAAATGTCTTTTTTTTATCCCTCTTGATCTCTAGTGGGTCACTCACCTACCAAATATTCAGCAAAAGGGGAAGCATTCACCCTGATGAACTTGGATCCACATTTCTTCCCAGTCCCATCACTCTCCTTATATGACCCCAGCTTCTGCTTTCCTGTCCAAGTCCTACAGCTATAAAAAAACAACTCCATCACGGTGGCTAGCTGACATAACCAGATAAAGGCAGCACAGCTCATAAGGAAAACTTGAAAGGGAAGCCCTAAACTTTGGATTGCACTACACAGCGAGTTAGACATTATCAGAATAAAATGCACCCCTCCAAAAAAAAGGTTCATATAGGATCTCATTACCCCCATAAGGATTAAAACCTATGCTTAAGCTGGGCAACTCTCCTGCTTGGTAATGCCATAATTTAGAAGTTTGCTGAGCTACAGCTATTTGCAGTTGTTAGACTGAAATGTCCTTTCATCTCTGCAATCTCATTCAGTCCCCTAGCATTGTGGGGACACAGGCGAACCACTATAAATAACTGAGCCTTTTCATGTCAGCTGGTACAAATACCAGCCACTTCGAACAACCTGACCTTTCTTGGGGATTCTGACCAATCTGCAGTGGAAGACGGCTAATATCTTTCAGGATTTTCCATGGTTAAGGTATATATAAAGATTGCTAGCTGTTTGTGTGCACTCCAAATGCTTTCTGGCTTCTTTAATCTGGCTGTGACACTTTGTTCTGTGGTTAAAAAATGAAAGTAACGTCCCAGTTAACGATTTTTGATGAAACCCATTATTCTTACAGCTATTTTTAAACACCACGGAAGGCAAATCAATCTAACACACCTACAAGACTAATATTTTAATAAACTAACAGAGACAGTGGTCTAAAGCCATGGTATTTTTCCTCTGAACTCTTGTTTTTAAATGAAACCCTGTGAGGTTACCTTGGCATTCCTTTGCATGAAGAAAGCAAAACCTAGAAAATAAATTGCTGTTGGTGTCTCCTGAAGTTCATCTTCAGCTTTAAATGAAAAACAAAATAGAAAATGGCTTCAGCTAATAATTAGCAAAAGCTGATGAAGGGTATTACTGTAGAAGGTATTACATGATTATGAGATTTCCCCTTCTTCCACGCACCTGTTAAATGGAATGTGATAATGCCTTTCTCTTATTAATATCTTATGAGAAAAGTCAGAGGGGATGTACCCTTGATCAAGAGATATCCATTTTATACTTACTGCTATAGTTCATTCTGGAATATAGGACGAATCTTGCCTCTGTGAGAAACTGAAGATATTGACCCTGTTCTTAGTCATTGTAACCAGAAAGCTAATGAGAAAAGGTTATAAAATATGGAAAATAATCTAGACTGTAGCTTGCTTCCTAGCTTTGCTAGAAGCTGTACTGAAATTTCAAGAGGATTTTTCATGTCTGGCATTCTCCCTTTCATTCACGCTGTAGCTGAGAGGTTCACCCCCAGCTGCCTCATTTATAGGAAGCACAGCAAAAGGATCACAGTTTTCACTCACTGGGAGAAACAGCTTAGGCATGTAAACCTTGGAAAAAAATTAGATTATTCACAGAGTGAGGCACTACCTGACAGAAGCAAGAGTGGCTATATCTAGCTCAACAGACTTGTTAGGTTCCTTAAGCCACTTTGCAATCCCTCATGAGCATAGTGCATCTCAACTATAGATGTTCATTCGTTTCAAGATAAGAGATTTCCAAAATAGAGAGAAAGCAGAAATATGTCTTGGTCTAAAATACATTTTAGACTTTTACCATGCCCTTTCTTGGCATTTGCTCTCTTCCATTTTGACCTTTTGCAGCTTAAGGACAAGTTCCCCGTTGTTATAGTTAGTTGAGAAGCTATGTACCTAATAGAAGATGCTCAAAAGCACAAAGCCCAGGTCCTTATTCTGTAAGATCAATATATCTGGTCTGGGATTGCAAGATGAATTCCCTATCATGTCCTTATATCAGCTCTTCAGTTGCCTACAAGTAAGCAAAGCAGTGTGATGGTGAAGGAATATTTGCCTACTTGTTGTTGCAGAGTAAAGCTGGAGATAATGAAATGATTGCCATGTTATAGGAGTGTATGCAAAAATACATTACCTTCAAACAAGTAGATGCTGATGTGAAATTTGAAAAGCCCTTCACCCATTTAAAAATGCAATAGATTTGGAGGACATCAATAAGGAGACATAAGGACCGAAGGGAAGGGGATCAGCTGGAATACTTCCCCACCTCCCTGCATTGCTTTCCCTGCTCCCCAAAACAAGCAGGCAAGTTGTCCCACAGCTTCTGGGAAAAACTCAGAGAGAGCCTCAACTCTCCACTGTGCTGGGCAGCCCACAGCCAATGCAGCCACTAATTTCTTAGCCCAGCTCTTCCTGTCAAAGCTGAACTTGCTTGCAGCTACGTGTTGTGCTTGAGCAAGTGGCTGTGTTTTTACGTTTGCCCCTTCGCGGCGAATAGACGAAATTTTCAGACATTTCTCAGGGACCGTGCTCTCGCTGCAGCTCAAGCCAGGAGCTGTAGCAGGGAGCACAGAGCGACCCCATGACCAGCATTAGCAGTGCTCACTCTATTAAAGGCAGCCCTCAGAAAAGGAGAGAGTTACTGAATGTCAATTAAAATGCTTCAGTGATTTAAGTGGGCAACTTCCATGCAGCGCTTTGTAACGCTACACCCCTCCGTCTCCAGTTAACGGCACTGCTCTTACAGCAGCCCCTAGTAGGTGAATTTATGCAACGGCGTTGGCAGTGACCTTAAGGACGGATCATTTCAACTATTCTCCTCGCCTGAAATTTGTAACTCTATCTGCTTCCTCTGTGGGAGAGGATGAGACAAGGAGGGGAGGGAAGGAGCAGCTCATTGACCACCCAGAACGAAGGAAGAACCTGAAATTACTTTGTTAGCCTTGATCCTTCTTGGTACACATCCTAGGAGAAAAGTGAGAGACAAAAGTTAAAAAAAGCAGGAGGTGTGGTACCTGCAGCGGGTAAGAGTGTCTAACAGCAGAGCCACGGGGATCTTGCTCCCTGAGGGAGCGGGCAGCGCTCTGTAGGCTGGGGCAGGTCCGGGTGCAAGCGATGCTCCTCCGCTGCCTCTGCCAGGGAGGACAACGGGACCCTTGTTCTCACCGGACCTTGTTCTCACTCTTGTCCTGGGGCTCTACGGGCCACCGCTCTGCTTGCAAGCGCCGTCCCAGCAGCCCGCTGCCAGATGCACCACCAACACCCGGCGTGGTGAAACGCGGCAAAAGGCTGGGAGGTGACGTCCCGGCAGCCAGCCCCATGCCAGCGGACGTTTCGGCAGCTGTGCCTGCTAACTTATGGGAAAGGATGACTTTAGTCACTTGTCTCATCTCAGACACGCTGCAAAGTTCAGCTGAAAGCTTTTAATGGTCCCTTGATGCTGAGCCTGCAGATACAGAGAGATAGAGAGCATAATAAACTTTCAAAATATGATCTAACTGAGTAACACATCAAATGTGTATCTTAACTCTATCCAGTGGAGCTGAGTGGAAACAAACACACCATTTCAAACCAGACCACACACAGCAAGATAATGCACATGACTAATTTTGATGACTGATTTCATATAAATAATGCACCAAGATTAGTAGATGCGCTGTAATATCCCTTCATTCCACTCCTTTAATTAACTTTTCATTGAGACTGCAACTGGAAGTGGCTAATGAAGTGTTCGCTTTTTACTACTTAGATTAAAAGTACATCCTGTCCTTACCGAAAACAGTGAGAAACTGCACGAAACTTAGGGAATAGCCTGCTTAATATCATTCAAAATAATGCCGGCATTATAGCTCTTAGCTGGGTGGCAAAGGAAGAAATAACAGGTGTAGATAAGGAGTGGGAAGAGTACAGTATTATGGTCGCTACACGTTGTAAATTGCTATGGGAACCAAACAGTTTTCTTCTAGATCAGTTTTGCCACCTACACAAAAGGGGAATAAGACATAGATAACCCTACAGCTGAGTTCTGTTCTTCTGATGTCTGGCAATGTTTAAATGAACTCATGAAGGAAGTGTTGAGTAGCGAAAGACAAATGACCTTTTCCATCTGGGAAAGGTCTTAAAATCTTAAAGCTGCAATGCCTGTGTTTATCAGAAGAGAAAGAAGGGAAAATGCAGGTGAGGAAGAGAGAAGCCAAATCCACAGTATCTGAATTCAGAGAGGATGGCAGGATTTAAAAGAGCTGGTGACCTTCAGGAAATTGATCCCAGTGTTGATGGATCACTATATATAGGACGCAAAATAATAGATCAGCTGTTGCCTTGTCACTGTAGAAAAGGTAAGATTTCCTACCCCTCTAAAGACAGAAACTTTAAATGGCTTTGAATGAAGCAATTTAACACTTATTACACCATCCCCAGGGATTTTCAAACTATTTTGCAAATGAGGAAGGCAGGTAGGGCAGATAAGTCCTCCCACCCTGTCATTACTGATGGAAAAACTGATACGCAGAGATGTGACATGACTTGTCCCAAAAAACCTCCCTAAGAGGGACTCTCATCACTCGCTTCTCAGCTATGTGATTAACCACCAGCCACCTTTCCATTTTAACAAGTTTCATCGGCTTGCACACTGGAACTGTGCAGAACCACAGATTTCACATATATTTTTAGTACTAAGCCATCAATTAGTGCAGGTTTACTCAGAACAGCGCCCAGGGTGTCTTTATGGGTCTATAAACCTGAGAGGACCTATTTGTGATCTTGGGCTGAGATTCAAGTTTTAAAGGAACAATGAAACTGGGGCAATTTTTTTCATTACTTCAATTTTCATACTTAGTTCTCCTGTTCTACATTTCAATGTGCTTGAAGGGCTTGTGTGGAAGGCAACTTGCAGATTTCCAAGGCCTTTTTCTGTTTCAGCCTTGATCCCAAATCTTGACTCTACTAAGGCTGGCAGCCCCTCCATACAGCATTCGTAATACTAACATCTCAGATATTATTTGGATTGGACCTTCCAAGACACATTAGCAATCAAAGGAGCATTTACAACCATCTGTAATGGGTATTGTCCCTCTGTCACAACATGGTGTAGGAGAGCAAAATGCTACAACAGCAGTATCAAAGCTGGATAGGAGAAGCTAATAACAGCAAACAGAACAAGAAAAAATAAATAATAAAAGGATTACCCACTGCATGAAAATCTTCCCAAGGTTCAGTATGACTGTGGGAAAGAATTCATAATCCCAGGTTTCATTCAGACCATTTCTGGGAACAAAGGCACCTGTATTAAAATCAGTGTTGTTGATTTTGGCAAACCATGATCAAACAGAATAGAAAAGAATAGAAAAGACGGTACAAATCTGATTATCCCTGGGCATATAATTCTTGGTGCTTCACACATCTTCTCTACCCTTCCCACATACATCTTGGCATCACCTGGTATCCTTTGTTTTGCACCACATCTTTTTTGACTGAATGAAAGCTGAGATCTGAAAATATCCTTAAGATGGTAATAGGGTGAGTATGAGAGAGCACTCTGTAGTTGCAGTGAGCAGGCTTCACAGGGGCAGCCCTCCTACCTGCCAAGTCTCACCACAGTCTCCTGTCCCCTGGATCCTTTTGGAACACACTCTGAGAAAAATTCAGGCATATGTTTAATTAATTTTAAACTAAAAACCAACCAGAAGACAAGTACTCATTTAAATTAGAAGGTCTCCCGTATATGGAAAAAGTCCTTGGCTGAGTTTCTCAGCAGCTGGAAGTGCACATAACCTCTCTCAGTCCATAGGTTGTTTCATAGTAGCTGAGCACCTTCCCCAGCACTTCCTTCTAAAGGCATCAAGAAAAGCAAGATGGGAAAATGAATAAATACTGGAATCATTCTAATAAAATGTTAGCAAGATAAGAATAGCTAGACATAATAATAGCTAGTGAGGAGAGATGGGGTACTGGCACAGGATCGTTCCACAGCAAGGTGTGGAGAAACTGGGGACCGTCACTGTATGGGTGCCTTTCCTGAAAATAAAAATGTAGCACCTTAGCATGCCCCCAAGACCCAAAGCATTTTACAAGCAGAAAGTGCTACCAGCTTAAAGTGTCATTCACTAACTGAACTGTAGCATGGAGTGAAAACCAGCATCTATTCAATAGCTGTTTGGGACAGAAAGTGAAAAACAACATGACCATTGAAACCGCAGGAGGAATTTCTGGTAGGCAGAGCGTAATTAGCCAAGTTGGCCTGTGGCCAGGACATGGAGGTTAGTCATCTCCTTTTGTGAAAAGTGCCATCAGGTCTTCAATGACTAAGAGCATTCAGGACCTTGGGTTTACGTCTAATCCAGAAGATGGATAACAATGCTAAAGAGGAAACATCAGAGGCGAGTATGATCATAAACAGGGAGGATATGCAAGATATCTTCCAGATAGAGGGGGAAAAATGGAGCTCTAGGCACTGGCCAAAACAAACAGAAGTCACCATGAGTGGATGGGGGTCATTCAAGGCTACTATGCGAATTACGTCAGGAACCGACATTGCCCTCCGTATGGCTTCACAAAGTTTGCTTTAACACTTGAATGTCACTGGCAGAACAAGACAAAAATGCTGCACCCACGGTCAGAGAAAGCCAAGAAGAAAACTCAGGGAGATAGAAATTAGGAGTCTGATTTCACTTGGGGGAACAATTAAGAATTATTTATTGAGGATGAACTAATGGATCTTTATTTTTAGAGGAAAGCTTTGGGGAATTTTAAGCGTTTCCCGCTCTTAGCTCATATTTAAATAATAAATAAGTATCTATCTGACTTCTGGGGACAGTTCAAGATAGCAGTTCATCCAGTTGCAGCCAGGCCACAAGAAATTGTTCTCAAAATTGAAACAATGAGAATAACTAGCATTCCTGGAGCCAGTTCAGATGTTCTGCTATCTTTTCAGAAAACACACAAGTAAGTAATTTCACCTAGTGTTGTTATTGGGGTCTGTCCTGTTAAGACAGGGGAGTACCCCAAAACATCCATTTCTGAAACTACAGGATTCATCAGTAACACATCATTCAGCAAGAAAGGCTGCAACTGTGAAAAACAAATCCTGCAAAAATAATCCTGATGGATTATTTTCAGCCATTGACAGACTGAACAAGCCTGGATACAAATGCACTCATATTGAAGTTTGTCTATAGCTCGCATTTGAGCTGAAAGAAGGGTTGAAAATCAAATCTGGTGCTTTTCTTCTGCTTCAAACTCTAACTAAAATGAAGACCCACAAAGCTAGCCCTAATTATTTACTTTAAAAACATTATGCATTCTGTTTTAAGTACAGCCTTTAACTCTGTCTGCAAGCTATTTATAGGGATTGTGTCTTTCTCCCCATTTCACGCACACACTGCAGCAAAAGGTCATTCATAAGTATATATCAGAAGTGGAAGACGGTGAAGAGGCATGTTAATCAGACTTGCTCCTAACCACTTGCTGTTCAAAGAGCAGAGTGGGGCTAGATACTAATGTATTTGACCCTTCAAAAGCTTAGTAACCAATTAGCTTTCTAAAAGCTATGATGAACTGCAGTCATTTACTGTGCATCCACACATTCAACTGTCATGTTTAACAAGCAGCAGGACCACCTACAGCTGCCCAGCAAGGCCCTTTGCATACTTAACGCTGAGACCGCATATGTAGTCACTAGAGAGGAAAAAAGATGTAAAAAGCACAGCTTGGGATGACTTCCACAAACAAAGCCATGTCATTCGCAAAACTGTAAGATTCCAGCCAGTTCCATAATTTTCCAAAGTTTTCCTTGAATTCCTGGGAAAGGCTCCAGAACATGAGTTCTCTTTGCTGCATCAAAGGCAGGTCTTATGTTTCCTTCCAGAGCACCATAGTCATAACCCCTGGAAAACCCAAGGTGATCCTTGACATCTTCATCGGAAAGATCATTACTAAAATGCCAGACCACGTCTGAAGATGTTCACACGTTTGTTTGACATGTCCAGCTCATGTTTCCCTCTGCCCTACCACAGCATGCTCAGCCAGTACTGGAGCCCATCATGTCAGAACACTTCATTCCCATCCATAACTCACAAATCAGCAGTGCAGATTTGCTGTTCTTCTTCTTAGATATCAAAGCAAGCTAGCCAGGGCTCACAAAGCACAATCTAGGTAGATAAATGCAGAGGCAGATTATCAGAGACTCCTTCTATCCCTCTGTCCTTCAGTCAATACAACACCTGAAGATCAGCAGGGCTGATAGCACAGCAACCAAATGGAACAGTCGTGAACACCCTTTATCTGAGAAATAACTGCACATACTTAGTCAGCTGCTTGTGAGGGGCATTTATTGGTCTGGTACCAAATCACTGAAACACTTAAAGTATTCTTAAGTCACATATGTCCCACAAGTGAAGTATGTCCTTGGCAGGAAGCTGAATCCGAACAGACTTAAACACATGTTTAAATATAAACACATATGTAAGTGTCTCACTGAATTGTGGCTGTGTTGACATTGGTATTACTAGCCAAGGTGTCAAGCAGAATCATTTATTAGTTTCTTCTCTCCCCATTTAATTCTTTTTTTTTTGTACTGGACTCTTCATAAAGAGAAGTTGTGCTTCATACCAAGTAGGCACGACTAATCAGTCTTTTTTAATAAAGAGAGAAATTAGGTAAGAAGGACGATGGCGACTATGAAATTGGAGAGACATGTTGATGTCTTATTTTTAAAGCCCCTAATTTTTTAAAAAGTGCTGTATTTTAGCCCTTGGCACCAGTGATTATGCAAAAATAAGGCATTTCTTTTGGCTACTTTGAGCTGAAGTTTTCTTTAAAAATTTCCAGTAAGGTAAACTTAATGGAAACTCGGGTATGTTTGTTTCACGAATTAAAAGGGAAGTTTCCCCTTTTAAGTAGCAAAGCAAGAGATGAGGAATGTTGCTTTATTCTCTGCATATACCAGTTATGCTGTTGTACTCTCAAAACTTCATACGCTTTTTATGTCTCTCCATTGAGCTGCCATGATCTGCCTAACGTCATTTCAGTCCCGTGTCAATTTGAGGGCTACATCTAAGACTCAGCCATAATTCATCAGGATCAGGTGGCAGCCAGTCCTGAATGCATCTCCTGAGAGCTGGGACACTTCTTACCCATCATGGAGCAAAACCAATTATCTGAAGCTACCCACCTGCTCCAGGGCCACTTTGTCAAATATGATACTTTGGGGGTGATACCTACCTGTCATACTGATTTTTTGGATGTTGACACAGTGGTTGGAGCGAACATCTGTTGCTGCTACTCTGCTGTGATCTCATTTGGACTCTACAGAAGCAAAGATAAAAACACGTTTCAGTGCCTCCCTCCTGCCTGCTCCACCTGAGAAACCCTCTGCATCTCATCTGAGCGGCTGAACAGCTGTGACCAGACGACACCTTATCCCCTTCTCTCTTTGAAACATCAGTTTAATTCCCAGCTACGCGCTCACTGAATCCTCACCGCTAGTGGCATTCCTCTGGGTCTCTAGCTGTGCATATGGCCATTTTCCCATCCTATCATATAAATATCTGTGTACCCAAATCAAAGGGAAATAAGACCATTTGCTTTGTAGCTGACGGAAACTGTGGAGAAACAAACAAAAAAAAAACCCTGGCTGCAAATCACACCAAGGTTGGGTGTCTCACTGAAAGGGATTGTGCTGAGATAACTAGGACAGGATAAGGGACTAGTCAGTTAGAGCACTGGAAGCAGTGGGTTGCAGCCTGCTGTCCTCCCTGCTATGGCTGCATGCCTCCTGCAAACCATTTAGAGCGATGCATACTGTTCCTTGTCTCTAGGATTTGCTCAGTATTCAGGTTTGGGGGCTTTTGGGTGCTTTTTGTACTCTCTTACCTTGTTCCAGTTGTGCAAGCAAAAAACAGTTTCCTTACTAAGCAGCTTCAGTGCATCTGGGTGAGTTGGAAAATGGCACAGAAGACCAGGCTGTACCACTGTGTGATGTGACTGTAAAAGAGACACGGGCAGGGTCAGGGAGGAGAGGTAGCCTGGGTAATGTAGAGAGGACAGTCTATTTGGGTACCTGCTCACAATTAACCTGTGTGAAGTTGCCAGGGTCACTCTGGATCTCAGCCTAAATGGCTTTTGGGGGCTGCAGAAGTGAAAACTCAAACCAAAATGGCAGCCCTGTTGGACTTCAGGCTTAGATATGGCATCAAACCCTCTTTTCCAAAGCTGACAGCAATTAGAGGAGGATGGCAGATGCTTTGTCCCAACAGCCTTTTGCTTTAATAAGCACATTCTCTGCATCTAAGATGTAGCTGCTCCTCTAGACGTGAGACCTTGTGTGTCACGCACAAAGCTTACACAGAGTGTCACTCATTAAATAATAAAGACAGCAATATAATCATAGCTACCTATGGGATAGACATTTTCTCAGTACGACGGCTTCCAGAAGTTCAAAGATTTGCATGAACAGAATACACAGAGGCTGCGTGTGTTAACTAATCAGTGTTTCCATCGCTATGTGATCATTTTCTAAATTGCCATAAAAGTGGCACCAAGAGCACAGAAGATGACACTCTTCTGTCTGGGTGCTGTAATCACACTGAATGCATCTGAGCAGACTGCATAGCAAATGGGCACTGGAGATTTTAAATATCTCAGTTTTCATCATCAAACATCGCAAGCTAGTTCCTGTTTCCTTCTCAGTCACCTCTCCTGACTCCATCAGGCTATTGATGTAACGCTGAGTGATATGTGGCAGCACATTACTCTCAGTGGAGATTAATTATTTCTTTTTTTAGGCTCCTACAACCCCCATCCCCTCTGGGTCTCTTAGCTGGTAAAGTAGCACGTCAAAAACTAATGGGAAGGTGTGAGACGTGACATGACTTTACGAGAAAAGAAAATTTGGGCCAAGGTAGATGGAGTTTGGATTTTGACAACGGACTCTGTTTTTCTGTTTGTTTCTTCCCCCTAAGAATATGTTTCTATTTTTAAATCTGAATGCCTTGCTGTGATTCATACTGTAATTACTACAGGAAATCAAGAGGGACTGCACCTGTGTTGGACCATGAGGGAGCACAAAGTGATGCTGGTTCCTCCCCCTACTGACTAATCCCCTTTGTCTGCTGTGCACAAACACCGCTACCTGCCCGAAAACCCCTTCAGCCCTCAGATTTCCATTTACAGCTGTCTCCAGAGTGTCGCAAGAAAAGATGATGGATGGGCAGGATTTTATTTCCATTAGAACGAAGCCAACTGAATATTTCCATCTGCTTTATTAAAAATACTAGTTCTCACTTTGCTTAATCTCGAAAAATGCAACATGTTCCTGCAGCTGAGTTTGCATTTTGTCTAGGAAATAGATGCCTGAGGTGCAATGATTTTCTGTGGGAACAGAGCAAGGTGCAATTTAATGCCTTCCCTCCCATGGGCAGAGGGCATCCAGCTTGGGAGAGAGAAGCTGATAGCCCCATAACTACCATCTCCCCAAAGGGGTCGTGCTTCCAAAAGGTTTTTGGCAAGGTGACCCCTGAAGTCCAACAACAAAGGCAGTCAGGGAGATAACTCAAACTGGAGACGTCCCTGTCATCTAAGCCTTGCCATCAGGCTCGCTGCTCCGCTCCCTGACCATGTCCAAGCCCTGCAGAGCATTGCTCTCCCTCCTTGGTGGGTTTCTGTAATTCCTGCTGTTGACACATGACTCATGGTTCGTAGTTGGCATCAGTTACAGAAGATCGTTGGAAGAGATCTCTGAAGTCTTTGGATTCGATGGGATGGGATGGCAGGGAAGGAAACACAGGAGCTTGGCATCTGAAATAGGGGCCTGAGGGTGTCAGATTTGGGTGAACAACTGCTCTATCACAATGTCTGTATAACTAAAACTCTGTCCAAAGAACAGACTTTGTTCAAGGTTTTTCTTTTCTTGCATTGCTTTTCCTATTTCCCTCTTGTTTTCCCAGAAATAGAACATGACATTTATTTTTATGGACAGCATGATCTTATGGCTATTCCCCTGTGACGGAGTAATCTGAACACAATTATGTTCTGTTGACAAAAAGTGATAAAAGTGTATTGTGTCAACACTCTGAACTAACAGATTTGTCATCTGCTCTACTCTCAGATAATAGAAACAGAATTAGAAAATGCTCTGACAGACTCTATCCTCTTCTATGGTTAGGTAAGCTCTAGCTCTGTGCTCAGTTACTGTACCCCAGCGTTCTCCCTCTTCCAGCAAAATCTGCCTGGCTCTGTTTTAAATTGAAGTGTAAATTTTGCTTTGATGGACTTCTTTTGTCAGCTTATAGCTTATATGCTTTGAAGGAATTTGACCTAAGTTCTCCATTTCTCTTCAGTTCTATTACTCCCGGGTTTTTTTTCCATGGCTTTGGAAAATCCAACTTTTGTGTGTATCATTTTTTTGCCATGCAAATTTCCTTCTAGAAAATGTATTTGACAATGGGATCTGCATTGCATCCTCCCTCCAGCTGACTTCTTTATGAGTTCATGGACAGCAATCTACCTGGACTGTTGTTTTCCTGAGACAGACACCCACTTTTGCCCAATATGTAGGGCCAGCCATAAGCACACGCAGATTTCAGCAGGAAGATGTATGTACATCGTAACATAAAACACCATCCCATCCTAAGCCTGAAGACAAGTCTGCACTTACAGCTCTTGGTTAGTTGGATGACAATTACTGCTTAAGAGCTAAAAAAATGGTTATATCATTCAAGCAAAATAGAAAAAGCTTTTTCATGGCCAAAAAAAGCAATTTCCAAAATTTCTGTAAAACATTTTGTTTTGCAGCTGTGACTCCTGCACTGTTAAATGCCATTAAACAGCATTTCCATTCAAAAGGGGAGTGTGCAATGTATATTAAGGCTTTCCAAAAATAGGAATCAATAGCCACCAGGTGCAAGTATGGAATGAGTCAAGCACGATAGCATTTGGTCACCTGGCTAATGCCTGTCTGAAAAGATCATGAACATTGGTCTCATCAGAAGAGAACAGATGATAGGTGCCATGAAGATGCTCTTAGCTTACAGGTCTGGTCCTTCCTTAGCTCATTCCCCCAGCTTCCAGGTTAAATTCTATGTCAGGCTGGGACGCCTAAAAATCAGCTCTTTTAGGAGCCCAAAGATCAGAGTAATCCAAAGTCTACTCTAATTTGAGGTGCATGCTGGACTCCCTCTCTCCTCCAGCCTATCCACCACTGGAAACTTTGCTCCTCAGTTTCTGCAGTGCCCCAGCACATCCAGCCACAAGGAGCTTGTCCCTGTGTAAGCAGCATTTTGCACAGGCGTTACCTTTGTTTTGATACATTTGTTGTTTGAATAGAAATATGCAATCGGTTTTGACAGCAGGGTGAAATGAACTGAGTATATGCACATGAGGTGTTATTGTTTATTTCCCTGATCCAGCTTCTGCCAGTGGGGTTTCTTAGTGTGGGGGTGGAATCAAAGCATTTACATCCTGAAATGAGAATAATGGTCTGGAATAGTGGTTTAAGGTAGTTTGTCACCATATTCTGATACCCATAGCGCCCTTTAAAGAAAATTGAGCTGGACATTGCAATGGAAACTTAGCACCAACAATTTAATTCACAAACCAAATTTCCCAGAAGAAGCCACAGCTCATTACCACACCTACAGAATCACTTTTGAAAGAGAGCACAGGTCTGACTCTTGTTCTTCCTCCTCCTCTCTGACTGACAGCCAGACTTGGTGCTCAACAAAAGGATGCTGCTGTGAGAAAACAGCTAAGAAAAAAAAAAGTGTTAAAGTTCTTTTCAGAATTGACTTAAAGCAGTAAATATATTGTGTAACGAACAATTTTGGATAAAATGAAGCAATATCACCACAGACAACAGATTTTCGCTTACCCACCAGGTTGATCCTCTCTGTGTTACCACACCTAAGGCTTATCAAGCAAATCTCCTTGAATAAATGAATATTTATCTTGTTTTATCAGTAAGTGTCTTTCTATCCTAATGTATTTGACCATATCAAAACTAGCTGCATATACCTAATGTGATTTATTTTACCAAAAACACTTGGTCCTAACTATAATATTTTTGTAAGGTTACACTCAAGATTATTTTTTTGGTACAATTTGGTCATGATTTTAACGCTAATCCAAAGTATCTTGGAATCCAAGATACTCAGCTTGTAGCACTTGAGTTTTCCACTGGAGTCAATGAGGTCATTATTCACGTGCTTAAAATTAGGCATATGCTTAAGTGCTTCGCCTTTGGGATAAAGAGCCCATTTGGGACTCTTTGGTACTTAGCTCTGATAAAACCCATCAATCTTGCTTAGATGATTAAAACAAAAGCATCTTTCTCAGAACTTCCAACAGATGTTTTCATAAATTTTAACATACTTCTTTTCCCTGTCTCATTCATTTCCAGTACAAGTATTCCCTTAAAAGCTGAATGAGGAAATCTGTAAACTTAATGGAGGAAATTTATTTGGATAGAAAGACATCTGAAGAAGTATAACAGCACTTGCAATGATCTCTGGCCAAATTCTGCACCCATTAGCTTTCTTTATGCCTTTCCCCACTGCCAGATGTATCTGTGCGAATGAGATTTTCCAAAGTAACTATTGTCTTCTCTGAATCCCACAAAATCCTTTCTAATAGTCTCTGAGCAGAGTTTTTAAGAAACCATGTAAGTGTATAACTGCTCACTCCATATGTCTGAAGTGTATTCTTCCTTCCACCCACCCCATTTCATTCTGTCGACAACATGCATTTTGTCAAACCTCTTACTGCAAATCATTCAGTCAATGAAACTGAAAGACATTTCAGCACATTTTTATCAACAGAATGTAATTTTGTGCAAATCATGCTGTCAACAGGAAAAAATGCCAAAAGAAAAGTGAAAGAACCCAAACTCATTTTGTCCACAAAAAATAAATTACAGTTTGCTTTTATTTTGTGCATGTAGATAAAATGGAAATAGCAAACCTTCCCCATCTGTGGACAAAATTAAGATTGATCTCTTAATTCAGGAGACCAAATGGTATTTGCTAGAAAAACACCAACACTATGAAGAACAGCTGAGATGCTGAGTCAGAAGAATTTTTCCAGCACTGTACATCTTTTGCTGTTTTCGTTGTATCAGTGAAATGCCACCTGAGATATTTAATCCATTGTAGCAAAATATTCAGTGATGGGTTCAAATATAGGAAAGCAGGCTGAGCTAAAGAAAAACAGGGATGCTATTTCATTTTCCAGTTGATGAATGGCTTGGGTTTCTCTGCAGGTGCATGTCCAATGCTGTCTGGACAGTCCTCCCCGGTCACTGATGCTCCTCACGACTTTGTGCCATAGCTGTGGCCATCTTCTATTTTTCTCCTTTGCAATGCTTTCATCCTTTTGTTGCTTTCAATTTTGCTCTTGTTATTACAAAGCTTGGGTTTTTTGGCAATCATCTCTATACCTCAGGGTCCCAGGCTATCTGGCACGCTGATGGCTGGTACCACTCGACTCAGCCCTGTGGCCACTGAAGCTCTGCAGGTCAAAGCAAAGATTGGTTTCAATAACTGCCTTGCAACTGCTCTCCATCACAGCACTGAAACAAGTTTCTACCTCCCACCAACTAAAGGGCCTTTTTTGCTGGTCCACACCAGGGACAGGATTCCTGCCTGGTTCTCTGTTAATGCCCAGTAAAACCACCTAGGCAAAACATCTGGCTTCTCTAAAGATGGAGTGAAAATTGGCCCCTGGGAGAAGAAGATTACAGGAGGACATTAAACCTTTTGCTTTCCTACGCCTACTCAGGTTTTACTTCAAGGTATCCTCAGCTGATTAGGATTATAAGCTTATTTTTGTAAGGGTGGCTGTTCAGTTCCCTTCAACGTTTTGATACTATTTTTCTATCGAGTGGAGTTATTTCTTAATATGGTGAAAAATAACAATAACCTTCCCGGGTTTTTTGGAGAATTTTACTGTGTTTTTAGATCACCTTATCCCTTCCAATTCTTCAGTGAATTGTTCAAATAAGGCCTTGGAGAACTGACAGTCCCCAAGAGTTTGTATGGGGCTGGAGGAGCAGAGACCATGGCTGTTATCCAGCATTTTAGAAATCAGAATGAGACTTACCACATGCCATTTTGGTACACACTGTGGGGGATAACTGATCATTTTCTCCATCAGTCCCCAGTCTTTACTGGGGAAAGCGTTGATCCAGCCAAATTCCCCAAGTCCTGCTCATCCACAAGAAAGGGACGCACAGTGAGGAGGGACGCACAGAGAGAAGGTACGCATTGTGCAGCGTTAAAAATGTAACTGCTTTGAGACACGGGCCAACACGCTGACACCAAAAGCTGGCAGCAAATATGTCAGAGGGATCACGAAGTTGGCACGAGAGGGTTTCAGCTAATACAAGAGATTATTTTCAGGGCCTTATTGCGTGCCAAACACAACACAAAGCTGGCCTCAGAGAGCAGCACTTCTGCTGGAGCCATAGGGGGTGGCAGCGGAGCAGAGCAGACGCTCGGGGAGAAACCTGGCTTGGGTTTTTATCTGGGACAGCACTAGGGCTCTGCAGGGACCAGCTACTTTTTGGCTGTATGTCACTGCTGCATGTCCTAGCTAGTCTCTGTTTGCAGTGGGCTGCCTAAAGTGCCCGTGGGATGGGTCACCTTTTTGATTTTTAGGCTCTCGTTGACATAGTATTAGGAGGGGGACTTGGTACATCCCTTTGGCTGCACCAGGCTGCTCAAGTGAATTTCAGATTCGAAAGCCTTCATTTTCACCAACATCAAGGACTTCCTTCTGTTTAATCCTTACCTGCCTTTCTATCTATCCAGAGCAGCCCCCAAAGCAAGAAAGTATTCATTAAAAGCATAGGGCCACTTTAAAAGTAGTAGATAGATTCAGCGGAAAGAAGCATCCTGAGGTATAAAAAAACAATTTCATACCATTTTGCTGTGTACTTCTCATGGTATCTTCTTGCCATTTTGGTTGTGCTGACAGTGCTACATATTGAAAGAAGGATTCATATCTGTGAGGCATAGACAGCAAGCACTGCAAAGCATTTCCTTGGTCTGGATCAACAGAATTTTTCCTCCTTTTAAAAGCTATTATGCCAAAGCCTTTCTGAATAAGTGCATGAGGGCAATGGCTGTGCCTTCAGCCTGGCCATCCTTGTCGACTGGCAGTAAATGCCCTCACCACTATCAGTTCTGCTAGTGTGTGGCACAGGGCTTTTTCATAAGCGCGGTGTACAGAGACTGGAACTTGTGCATCTCCCTTTCCCCAACACTTTGTATTGTGGCAATCAGAACCAAGGTCTTGCTAACTAACCTGTTTTTTTTCTTTATATGTTGACTTCAGTTTGCACAAAGTCCTCGGTCCTGTCCTAGCCATGTCTACCCAACCCCACCATTTCAACAGAGTTTTGAAAAAAGAGAAGAAACGAAGACCTGGGAGTTTCCATGGTTTTCATGGCTGATTTCTTGTACGTATTTTACATAATTAACTCACAAGGAAAGCTGAAAATTTTATATCAATATGAAACTACAGTACTCGGCTGTAGGACACCTGGAAATCAAATCAGTAATTACTAACACAGAGGTAGATTGTACATTCCCTGCTGGAATTTACCCACATTCTCATTCAACAGCAACAATAAAATTATGGCAGTGGTGATCAGAAACAAATTTTCAGATTGCAACCTGTGTTGCTTGCCTATTGTTCTGCCAAAGGCAGCCCATCAGCACTTTTAATTTAGAGTGAAAAACCGAGCAGAGAACAGAAGAAAATGGGGAGAGGATTTGAGTGGTTACTTCATGGCTCAGCAGCAACTGCTGGAAAAGCCACGTCTTGTGCATGTTGATGGGAGTCAACGCAGCATCTGCATTGGTTCCCCCTTCACTTCAAGGGAGTGGAGGCTTGAGATGGGTGGTTGAGAACAAGTTGCTTGCAGAAACTCATGAACTTTCCATTAGGTGCACAACTATTAAGTGCTCCAGAAATTTTGAGTTCCAGACTGGAACTAAGTCGCTCCTTGGTACAAGTTTGATAGTAAGGATTGAGCTACTGGTTTCGAGAAGTACCTATCTGTCAGTGTAAACATGCCGTTGGAGGAAAAAAACCCTTAATGTTGCTACATGTAATAGCAACAGCCTCCCACATCACTGTGGATGTGCTGCTGCTGATATGCCAGATCATGGCCAAGAAGGAGCAGTAAATACAGCGCTCATGCAGAGCTGTGGAGAGGTGTGTAGGAATACAGTCAGGGTCACCTGTTGAAGACTTTAGCTCCCAAACCTTCTGCAAAAAAATGGCTATTTGTATTGAAAAGCTGAACTCCTGGTAATAGAAACCTGGAAACCTGTCCATTTGTTTTTAAATGGCAAAAGCCAGCTACTGGCAATTTCTCACAGAAGCACAGAACAGTTCAGATTGGAAGAGACTTCAGGAGATTTCTGGTCCAGCCTCCTGCTCAGAGCAGGGACAACACTGAATACAGCCCAGATGGCCCAAGGATCTGTCCAGCCCAACCCTCCAAATGCAGCCTCACTGGGAAACTTCTTCTGATGTGGACAGGTCTCATGGTGATTTTTTTTTTTTTTTAATTCTTTTGTTAGTTGGAACCTCCCCTCTTTCAATTTATCACTCTTATCTCTCATGGTCCCCCCATTAACCTCCTCTCTCTCAATTAGGGCTGATTTTCTTGCATACATGTTGTGTGATAGAAGCTTTCAGTAATGGGAATCAATCAACATGCCCCAGTAATTCTAAGTGCACTATAGGGAAACAAAAATACAATTTTCAGGCAGAGGTATCTGTTACGCAGCTAATTAATGTATAGTGGCATTATGGGGAGTGTGACCCCATGAATCCAAAGTGATTTACTGTGTTCTGCTGTACATCAGGAATCTGCAAAACCTTTAAACGTCTAACATTTAAAAATATGTGTATCTTCCAACATGCAAACCTAGAAAATGTTCACAGGCTTTGATGTTGGCATTTTCATTGCTGGGTTTTTTGTCATAATAAAATCAGTTCTGCTAATCACCATTCATGCTATGGAACTTATTTCATTTGAACTGCAGTTCAGAGGAAAACAGTTCTTGATTTTATTGCTGTCCCAAAAATACCTGCAAGTTGATTCAAAGATGGACTTCAAACCGCATCCTTTGCTAAAACCGGAGTTCAGTTCCCTGATGCTAGCAGTTGGATCCAAACCCGATGTCGCATCAGTCTTGGCAATCTACAGAAAAACAGTGACTTTCAACCCAAAACCCACCTGTATGCTAAATTATTTCTTCAAAAAACAAATCTGGAGCAGGTATCTGCAAGGCTAGGGAAATCAGCAAAGCCTGGCCTCTCTGCTTCGCTCGAACAGCTGGCATTCCAGGAAAGACGCCAATAAAGGACTCTGGGGCAGTTTTTGCCAAGTTGAGTTTTTAATTTGTGTAGTTACGTGACTGAATGCAACGTAGATCTTTAAGGTTCAAAAATGAGAAAAGAAAACAGAAGTTTACCAAAATCCTGCAAGGTTTAGCTGGGGTGCTTTGGCTCCTTCCTCCCCTTGCTCAAACACCTCTAAGCTAAGTTGGAGAGCCTTGGAAATGAATCGGAAACCAAGGTATTTTGCCCTGAAGGGTATTAACAGGGGCTGATAATGTTCCCACATAATTTGTAGCCAAATTAAAACCCTGGGACTCTGCTCTACCATGCGAAAAGATAAACCCCGCAAAACTAAGGGGAATGAGGGCAGTGGAAAGGAATGGAGCCTTCCAGCTCAGCAGCCACGATGGGTTATTCGTTAGAACAGAGCCAGTGAAAGGTATTTTTGACAACGCTGAGCTGCCCGATTTTCTCATCACCTCCGTTTCATGCTTTCCTCGTAGTGCTTTTACTCAGTGATACAAATCTCTGCCAGTGCCCTCGGCACTATTTGGGACACCTCGTGCGTACGATCATTTTGGGGGGTGCCTCTGAGCATTATACCTGCTCTCAAAAGACGGTGCACAACCTGTGCCCTGCAGAAAGCATTGCCAGTACTCCTACAGAGCAGGTGTAGCCCGCAAGCTCCCAAGCACAGTTATTTTAATGAGCAGGAGCCAGGCTTTCCTCCCGTGTCTCACCCAGGGCTTCTCAAAGGCTCTCACTTGGCATCTGAATTGCACTCGCTTCTAATGCATCCAGCAGATTTACACCTGTTTGTGGAGCAAGCCAAGAACATTTTGAAATTACCTGGCCTATAATTTAGGCCACCCTTTGCCTGCTGTGCTTTTCCCCAATACATAGAATGAACTCTTTCACTCCAGCTATTTGGATACACACGTCTTTTTTCCAAAACTGCTCGGTCTATTTTAGCATAACTTTCAAGAACGTCTCTAAGTACAGAGAGTCATTGAAAAGCACAGCACTGTTAAAGCACCTGACAACCAGCTGCATTGCTCCAAAACTGATTTATTGAAAGGGATTTGTGGAAAAAGGGATTTAACATGCCTACTCTTCCAATATAAATGACAGTGCAAAGCTGCTCTGCTTTCCGGTTTGTTTGACTTACACTTTTTATATGGCACATGTCGCTGGAGGAATTTATTAAAATGCACTAACAATTACAGTATGGAAAGAGATATTGTGGCCTGTTGGTTGAACCCCAGGGCTGACAGTGCCACGCACTTGCTGTGTGGCCTCTGGAAGTCACTTGGCCTCCAGGAATTGAGTTGCCCAGGTAAAAGGTGGCCTCAGCCCGTCCTTCCTCTCTCCAGCAGCCCCGGGCTGCTAACGCACTCAGCTAGGGCTGCCTGCACTGCCCGTTGTTAACCACTGCCATCAAACCACGAGGAACAGCACTTGTCTCAGGGGTACAGGATTCATTAATTTGCATGGACAACGGCATTTTGGAGATGCTGCACTCTGTCTAATTGCCAGGGACTGTAATAGGTCCCAAGTGCATCTTATTCTCTACAAAAGTGATGCTGCACAGAAAAAAAAAACATCTCTGGGCCCTCAGACTGCTGCATTATTACTGTAGCAAAAGCTTGCCTGATGGCAAAAGCCCTTTGAAGGCGACGGCTGAATCAGCTCCCAGATATCAAAGGTTTGCTCTGGTTGCTGCAACACGCAACAGATTGCTGCTGCAGTATCTCTGGGTTAATCGCTCCATTATATTAAAATGTGAGCAGAAGCGTCAAGATCCTAACAGTGAAAGGGAATTTTTGTGAAACTCATCACCGTGTGTCCAGATATATTCCAGGCAGGATCCTGTTCCTCAGGAAAATCTGAGGATGGATATGTGAGACTGATTCTTTCTGGGGCTGTTTCTCAGGCTCAGCCTGCATTATTGTTTAAGAAATCATATGAAAGAGACTGAGAGGCTGGAGCACAGACACTTCAGAGCAAAACTAAAATTCAAACGTGAGATAAGAAAGAGGGGAGGAGGGGATATCAGGGTTTCTCTGGGGAGCACACAGGAAAGAGCAGGCACTACCCACTACCTGCTGCGGCTGTTTCAAGGCATCAGGTTGTTTCCACCCACGCTGTGGTTGCCTCCAACAGATGCAAAAGAATACACCTGTCTTCTTCAAACCTCTGGGAGCATCACTGTCGCCCTTTAAATGCTCCTGCCACCCAACCTACATCATCTGCATGTCTCTGCAAAAGTCCAAGCCTGCAAAACACGATAACCCCCAACCCAAAGCAGCACTGCAAAGGAAAATTCAAAGAGCTGCTGAAGCCAGTTAGGAATTCACCTGTCAGAGGGAGGAAAAAAACAAAAAGATGAGGAAAAGCAAATTGCAGTATCATATGGAGAGCTGTGACAGTGTGGGGAAATGGGGCTTAGGAAATGGTGCTGAAGTAACCCAGCGGTGGAAGGACCTGCAAAGGGACGTCTTATGGGACAGGCTGTTGGAGAAGCAAAGCCATGGCGGTCTGTAAGAGAGCGGCCATCGCTGGAGCCACTGCAATGAAAAATGTCACCTCAGTCCTTCTGCAGGACCCAAGTACTAGAGCAAAGCCCACAGCAGCACCGGAGCTTCTTTGGAGGTAGCAACACCCACCTCCATGCAGCCAGGCTCCGTTTGTCATGTACAAGCAATCTTTCTTTGCGCTCTGATGGGCTTTCAGTCACAGCGGTGAAATTTTGCAGCCTGAGAGCACTGTGTAGGCGTTTGTTCAATCATTACCCAAACATAACCAGCTTCCTTGGCAAATACCCTGTGGTTTACAGGTGCCTTAGTTGGGGACCTGTGCAAAGCTCCCCATGTATATTTGGCATCCCTGGTCCCTACCCCACTGTCTCCATCCACCGGGCTCAGGCTACTGCTCCAATGATGAACAAGCCACGGGGTTTTGCACAAAAGAAGGCCCTGGAGAAACACAGGTGTAAGACTGGAGTCTCGTATGCAATGTAGTGATACAAAATAAAGACATAAAGCAAAGTCTGCAGTGCTTTCTCCATTCTTTCTGTCTTTCTCATTTCCTGTTGCTATGTCATTCCCCAGGCAAATACAAAAGAAACAGCTTCCTCAGCCACAAAAATGAGATTATTAAAAGAGCCCCTCTGTCTTCTCATATTTATTGTGATAGGCAGTGTTGGAAATGTTTGACAACAACTCAATTATTCGCAATGAATAGAAGCAGGATAGGCAGGCAATTATCCACTTTACCCATGTGAGAGACACCCGTATTCAAAATCCACATTCAGAGAGATCCACATTATTTCCAAACCATTTTGCATATTTTTAATTACCAGCTTCAATTTAGCTGGATGGTTATGACTCCAATCAGTGTGCTTTGGAAGGGCTGAGCACTTGGTTTTAAGCCAGGCTTGCATTGTCTCATTCACACCAGCTTGCTAATGTCAGTATTTGAACTGGTTGGGTTACATTTGAAGAAGCAGCCTCCAGAATGGTGCACATCATTAGAAAACCTGATTAAAAATTTTAATCAAAATACAAGAAATGAGAAAAACTCCTGTAAATATAGAATTCAAGAAGGTGGAAAGATTATATAGAAAAATTAAATTACATACAAAGTTTCGATTCAATGGACTTCTCTTGGATGTTTAAATTTTTTTTAGAACTTACTTTCAAAACAAAAATTATTGCTTTTTCTATGTAAATGTTTTTGCTTAATATTTGAAATATGTCTACTTAATATTTTAAATATTTTGAGCAACATGAACTGTTCTTTCTGGAGCAAATATTTCTATGGTTTTGAATTTGTTTCTTTACTGGGTAAGAACATTTCACAACTGCATCATAGGAAGCTGAAAAATCTAGTTTCTACTGCTCTGAAGTAAATATATGTCCTTCTGTATTATTTGCTCCCAAACATGATCTCTTATTGCAGCCGAATTGGAGTTAAAAGGGGAATGACTTTAAGTAATTTTTACTAGATTTCAGCTGAATAATAGTGTGTTTCTCACGCAAAAAATGGTAAATTGCAGCTTTGGCCATGGAACTGTTCACTTTTAAAATTTGAAATTGGACTTTTACATCCACTTTTGTGTGTGTTATCAGAATACTCTGGCTATAGGAATCCACATTTCCCTGTGTGCAGGTTTCTAAGTTTCACAGTATCAGTATTATTCTTAACTCTTCAGCTGCTGAAGGCACAGGATTAGATAGGATTCACACCTTTTTTTTTAAGCAAACCTTAAAACGTTGAATTAAGCAAAAAGTATTACTGAGCATAATTTAAAGCCTTAGAACAAGAAGTCAAAAAAATTCTGTTATTTTAAGTGATCTTGTAACTGGGGGAGAAACTTCACTCATTATTTTGCAATGCCAGTGCCATAATTTTAATAAAGTTATTCCTAATTTGCTGAGACATAACAAGAATCAGAAGTTGGGCCATAGGTTTTTTTGTGGCTTCTTTTAAGTTTTTTCCCTATCCAATTCAAACTCAAAGCACTTCCAAGTGCTTACACGTCTCAGAGCAACCATGATTCAAGCACGTAGATTGCTCCTGAATGCACAAATCTAACTGCAGCTGCGAAGATTGGGGAAAATGAGATCAAAGGATCAAGGGCAAGGACTTCCAACTGCTACCCCTCCAGAATATCATCTGAGGCTGCATATATACTAATCAATTCAAGAAACTCTCAGTTTCCATCCTTGCTATGTACTTCTCATTCTTTTCAATTTTATTGCGTGCTCTTCATCAGTATTCCTCAAAATGTTGACTATGAGTTGAACAGAGAGTACATCTTGCCTGGACCTCACCAAGGTCCCAGGCCCAGGACATCTCCCACGTTCTTGTAGGATGTCCCATATTTCTCGTCATCACCAGTTGTCCAAGGTGCAAAACCACAATTCCTGGCTCCAAAGGTGACAGGCAGAGCCTGCCTGGCTGGGTCCAGCTGCAGCCAGGACCTCTGCAAAAATTGGGAGCCTGTAGTAAAATTATGCAGGAGATCCCAGTAAGAAAATAAGCAGATCTGCTCCACATTTTTCTTTTTAATTCCTGTGACAATATGTGCTTAAGTACATATTTGCCGCCAAATGTGATATTGCCTTGTCTGTGCGGCACCACTTTGTGATTTCACTGCGTGTGTTTCAGGTTTTGCAGCACTGCAAGCTCTTTAAGGTAGTAGAGACAAAGCTCCCTTAAGTCAATGAGCCTTGGATCAGCTCTTAAAAGTTTCAGTGCCATGACTATTACTTAATTTTTATATTTTCCTTCTCGTTCTCCCAGAACGTCAATAAGAAAACTCGTTCAGGGAAATCGGGTCTATATTTGCATATTTATCCAGTAACATTGTGGGTAACATTGGCTCATGTTATACAGTGTGTTTGTTTTCGTTGTGCAGATTTCATCTGCTCAGGGGGTTCAGTTGTTTGACCTATATTAATATTTAATGGCACAAATACTTAAAATAAAAGTCCAGGCACAGCCAAGGCTTTTGGTCACTCCACTTTAAACAGCCACCTTTCGTTAAAATCATTAAAATCTGGCTCTGTTTGAAAGGTTGTGATTTCTTGCAGGGATTGAAACACGGAGCAGTACTTTTGATGACTGTTTCATAACTGTTTGAATATTATCTTGGCTAATATTTTTGTACATCAAGTCTACATTGTAAAGGACCTTTGTACAGTTCTTGATTTACTAAGCAGAAGAGATCTGCATGAAAATTAAAGAGAAAATTCTCAGCTGGAATAATAAAATCGATCATTGTATCAAAGCAATATCTGTTTTTACTTTGCAGTCAGGCTGGACCAGTATTTTAGCATGGGCAGTTACTGACAATGTAATAAAATGTTGTCTTTCTCTTCCCTGTTTCCTCAAACTAGTAACTTCTTAGCTTTTTCACTAACGACTGTAAAAAAAAAATATTATTCCACTAACTCTATCCTCTTCCAAAACAAGGTTCTCGTGGGTTGCCTTAATCTCCTGAATTTCAACCAAAAAGCAATCTTTCCTGGCATGTCTGTAAATGAAAATTTAGCCTATGAAAAGGGTAGGAGGCTTCTTGGCATTACGATAAATTATCTGTATAGTACAGTTTATAGATTTTTTTGCTATGAAACAGCATGAAAGCAAGTGAATGGCTTGCTATGAATCAACCAGCTGCTTTTCAGTACCTCTTTCGTTAATCCAGCATATCTCAGCTTGCCTTTCACTCCTTGCACAGTGAAGAATATCCCTGTGTCTACCTTCCGTGAACAAAATGCACGCTTTTACCTCGGGCTAGGGATGTGTTGAGAAGTGGAGGAAAAAACATAACCAAGCCTCTAAAGAAAGAAAAACAATCTTTAGAAACACACTCAGCGTAACTATATAAGAATCCTGAAAGCTGACGACATAAAGAAAAAAAACGAACTTAGAGCAAATGTGCAATCAGCATGGATATGATGCCGTTAAAAAGCACACAAAAGCTTTATACAAACTAATGAATTGATTTAAGGCTCCACTGGGTGATATACAACGACATATTATTTATGTAACCTGTAGTTTACTGTTCACATAGTAATTTCCACCTCCCACCCCGTCAAATGGGAGAAACTTTTTCACCTTAAATCTTAGATGATGATGAGACCAAATAGCAGGAGAGGATGTATAAATGAAAGTAATTTAGTGAAGAAAGTTTGACTGACATGAGAAGACAATGAAAGTTATGAGAATGTTAGGGATATCAAAGTAAAAGCCAGGTGGGCAGACGAGAATAGGCAAGTTCCCAAGTCAATCTGAAAGGCGTTCTTCAACACCGGGGAAAATCCAGCCATTTATTTTCCAGCTTATCACTCCATGGGTCAAAAACTATGTATTAAATTTGGAGCACAAAGACCTGCCTTGTCTAACAATTGTACTTATTGTAGAGACGGGCAGGGAGGAGGGGGAAGGGGAATACTTTCAAAAGCTCAGCACATGCTTTAGAGAAGATGATTTGAGATTTTCTCTCTAAAAAGCAGACCATTTGAATCTCACCTCTCCTACTGTTCAGGGAGGCACACATTAAAATGCCCTTCTCCAGTGTTCATTACTGCTTTTTATTGGAGCATGGTTTCTACTCTCTCAGTTTGCTGGGTGGTAGTCACCACCTCCATTGAGGAAAGAGCATGGGACTGCAAGACCTGGATTTTCAGAATGACTTAAGAAATGAAGCTCGGAAAATTATCTCTGAAATTATTAAGCTGCCTACCCAATGCTTAGAGAGTGCATAGCTTAGCCCAGCAACCCAGTCAGTCTTCAGCTGAAGCGATGCACTTTGGATAAGGCCCTTACAGACAGTAAGTGGCTAAAATCCAGCTGACCAGTTCCCAAAATCAGAGTGCTGTCAGCTTGTAGAGGACCCAGGCTGCATGAGCGATGGGTGCTAGGAAGAGAAGGGCCGACAAGTTGGGGTCCCACTGCTAATGTGGTTCCCTGAGGAGGAATTGAGTTGGTACAGGGACCACCAGCAGCTGCCAACCCAGAGATTTGGCTACTGCATTTGTAGAGTGCTGACACCTAGTTATACATAGAAGGCTCTTGGTCTTTCTGAGATGGGCTTGACAGATGTTTAGACATTTTATAAATAATAATAGAAGATAAGCAAACACTCCAAAAACCCATGGCCACTTCAGTTGTGTGAGGGATCCTACACTTCAATAATGTTCCTTTTCCTTCCTGTTGGATTCATTGATGGTTCTGTCCCTGTTCTTGTAACTGCCCTGCAAAAATATGGGAAAAAAAGGCTGGGAAGAGAAGTTTTTGCTTGAATCTATTTCCATTTAAAGTTTCGGTCTCCCCAGATAAAAACCAGAAAGCCCTGCTGAGAATGGAGTAAATAACAGTCCTAGTGATTAACTCCTTTCCTTTTAAAGCACACAGTCAGGTGCTCTGAGCACTGGACTGAGCCCCTCCAGCTTAAACCTGCCAAGTTGGAAGCCAAAAGGCCTTTTTTTCATACTTAGGAAGAAAAAAAAGTGCAAGACATTGTTCTCCAGAACAGAAAGGGCATGAAGGTTTCTATTCTGAACCTGCTATTTTTGGGAGCAGTCCAGTGAGTCAGCGGAGAGCCCCTCCACGTGCTGACATGAAGGAAATCCCGGCTCTGGGTGTTGCTTCCGAACATGCTCTGAGCTCAGCTGAGAACAATACAAGTGTGGAGTTTCCAGTGGGGGCGGCTCGGCTCAGGCTGCTGCGATGGATGGATGGATGGATGGATGGATGGATGGACGGACGGACGGACAGACAGCAGGGCAGCACAGCTGGTGGAGCAGCAAGGCACATGGCAGGATCAGAGGGGACACGATCATATTGTCTAATTTAGCCTATGTTAGCTGAGCGACCAGAAGTGCAGCACACAGGACCAAGACAATTTATGCATCCCCTAAAGGCAGGGAACTGAGGTAGCCGCCTCTATTGAGCCAAGTCAAAGCATCATTCAGATGACTACAGTTGGCATAGTGGTTCCCAGTAGCACCAGTGCAGCTCCTCAGAAGAGAGGACTGCGGAACTGCACCTCAAATCTCTCTCCTTTCCCTTATTCAAAGGAAATTGCCAAGAGAAAGAAAAAAAGAAAAAAAAGATTGAACTGGATGGTGAATTTTATATTTGCTGCTTTTAGGGCATTTGAAACATGGCCTCACTGACATCCTGTCTGGGGTAGCAGTGGACAAGGGGGACACATTTTTGCACCTGAATCTTTAAGCACTTACAGAGTTTGCAAAGTTAGCATATTTCCTGTACCTCTCTTTTATAATAAGAAACAGACCAGAGGCCTTAAATTTCACACATTACCAAAACCTAGGTATACGTGTTGGAAAAAATTTCCCTTTGTGCAGGAGTGCTTACTGGGACCACCTTGTGCCTTCTATCAGCCAGGTAGTCATGCTAGGATAGGTCTACAGCAACACTCCCACCTGGAAAGACTGTGCTTTGGTCCTGGAGTTCAGCTTCCAGACAAACTGGGGAACAACTGCTGGTATCTGAGGAAACACAAAAGTCAGATGTTAATCTTGGATTAAACCTGATTTGATTTGCTTTTGTACACACACACACACATACCCTCTCCCTTTTTTTTTTCTTCTTTTTTTTTAAAGCCAGAGCAACATGGAAGTTTTGAGCAAGAGCTCTCATTCTATGCAAACATCTGAAACACTGAAAATTCAAAGTCTGGGAGTCATCCTGACAGTACAACCAATGTGTTAATCCACGAGGTTTCCTTCTGAGTACCAGAAAGAAGAGGAAATATCATCCTAACAGGGAGAATGTTTTCACTTTCCAGCATCCACTTCCTCAAGAGGGTACAGGGTAACTAAAGATAAGGCCACATTTGCCAACAGGTTGGCAGCACTCACAGTCTTTAGCTTTGGGCATCTAATTTTGTCACTCAGACTGAGCTCCTTAAACAACCACCTCTGAAGAAGTTCATTTAGCTATTCTGAATTGCCCCCACAACAACACAGAAAAGCATCAAAACAACATTATTACATGATGAGCAGACCTGTGGCTCTTTTCACATTTATTTATTTGAGTTTCTTCAGTTTTCTTTTGAATATTTTTAATGCCTTCTGGTTGTTGGGCAATATTCTACACTGTGCTGGTGAATGAGTCCATTTTGTCATGTGGTTTATTTTCATCATCTCAATCAGCTCATCTTCATCTTGAATAAAGACAGACAAGCTTTGGGGACCAGACTTGCCTGTGAAGCAGCAGTTTCTGAAGCCACTGGCTTCTCATCTGCAGCTCAACTAGGCTGGGATCAGTAACCAATTCACAAATCTCTTTAAGGACAAGTGCTTAGACTGAGAAAAAGAGCCATACCATGTAAACATAAGCAATTCCTCAGTCCCATGAAAGGAGTCACAGATACAACTCCTTCTGATGTTTGCATTCTGCAAACACTTGTGCCAATACAAAACTATCACACCAATGTTCATGGAAACCAAAGGAACAGGAAGTGCAAAAATAGAAGTGATGCATTTTCACATGCAATAAATATTTCTGGGGAAAAAAACCACATTATTTATCCATCCAGCTCAACTTGAATCCTTAAAATCAGAGTAGGGTTACTGGGAATGTTGACGGAAAATAGGAGAAGGTAAAATAGAGATACCTTGTTGAGGCTATTTAATTGATAAGCAGGTTCCACCTGCATCCTTACAGCTAAAATGAGTTTATTCCTGCTTCTTCACCAACTGATGGAGCTCTTTACTGAGCGATGTCTAGCAGGGATCAAGGTGATAGCGTATCTCTTTGGAGAGGCAGCCCTCTCCGAGGATCTGTTAGTGTCATGACTTGCCAATGATGTATTGCTCTAAAAATGGTGCCTTCTACAAAAGAACAGGTCCTGGAGCAGATTTAGCCCTAATTACAGGAAGGAAGGAACAGGAGAGGTATGCAGATACCAGGAGATTCATCTTGCCAAAATAGAAAGTGTGTTGCTGCAAGCTGGAGAATTTAAATGGTGATGCTTTGGGAGGAGACCCATGCTAAACAAATACCTCCTCTGCAATAATCAAGAATCAGGTTAAAAAGTGCAGATACCTGAAACCATAATGTATGTGGTTTTTAAGATAAGAGATTTACTTCTAGCCAGAGAGACTCAAAATACCTTTTTACTTCATCTTCTAATACAGCACAGTGTCTCACATCGAATCTATGACTCAGTATCATACAATCACATCCTGTTTTTATTAGGTAATTTAGTCCTAAGTAGCAACTGAAGAAGTCCCACTCGCCTCTCAGTACTTCTCAGATTTCCTGTATTTGTCACCTGAAGACGATTATTTGATATCCTGTGTTATTGCTAATTATCATTATTTTTTATACTACACTTTTGAATTAGATTACTGTGTTAGTCTAATAACGATGACTATCCCAGGCAATGATACACTAGGGTGCACATCTGAGAGTTTTTCACAGTGCAAGACTTATAAAATTGTTGAAATTATTCTATAGCCTTAGACAAGTCATTTAAATTAGTAGCAAGCCCAGGAATAAAACCCAAGCAGTCTAAATCTCAGTTCCCACTCTAACCAGAGAATAACACAAATGTACCTCTGTAGTGGTTCATTATTCTGTATTGTATAACCACCAGTACATTGTCTTTGAGAGCTGAGCATAGTAGGGATTAAGTTACTAAATGCTCTTATCATAAAACAGATATTGCAGTCCTCAGGTTTCCTCTGTTAATTTGTTTGTTTTGCTGTATCTGGAGGATAAAAAATGTGGGAGTATGAAACATTTATCTGTTAATTAGCAATTATAAAACAGTAATGGAGCTTGTGTGTTTTAAAATATGTGAGACTTTGATTTTATGCTTCATTTAGAAATATCATAAGGATCTAGGCATATTCTATAAATAATTTAAAACACTTTCTATGAGGAGATATGCGTAATCAAATGAAAGAGAGACAAAGTCCATGCTGAAAATAATGACCTTTTTAGCAAAGGTGGGTGTGTTTGTATAAATACAAATGTCTGCATGCTAGCTTCAGCGTTAGTACTTGGCTAATTCATTTAAACATATGCAAATGAATATAAGGTGTCAGGCTATGCCAGTTAATTGCACAATGAGTAGAGCTTGTCAGCAAAATTTCCTTGCACTACCCTCCACTGATAACAGTAACAGAACGCCAACATGCAGAAGTATTTGTTCTTTCTGTACATACAGGGCTGAAGCATTTGGGGTTTCTAGGTGCTCACCTGATGGGGTGCAACGATCATCATGGGGGAAGAGGAGAAGAAATTAGTCTCTGGTCCGCAGAGCTACTGTGATTGACACTTGGTGGAATCCTACATGTAAGGTTTAACCTGGCAGAGTTTCTGCCCCTCCTGAGCCATAAACTCCTGTTAGCTTCACACTGCAAAGCCACACCAGACAAAAATCCCCACGCTGAAAAATTTACACTGAGCCAGCAGGAAATTGAGCCATTTGCAAGTACATTCACCAGGGAGAAGCTGAAAGGAAAGGTCGCATTCAGAAGGGGATTGCTGTGTCCTGATTTCATTGAGAGCAATATTGCACTGGTAGGGGAAAGGCAAGCCCTGCGAGGTCTGCTGGCTGCGGCCAAAGCTTGCAGAGAGACAGAGCAGCAAAGGGCCATGGGCAGCAATGCAGCAGTGTAAGACAGCAACAGAAAACCCATTTCTTGTTAAAGGGACATTTATATATAACTATATAACTTTATAACTAAGACATATCCACTTTTTTATTTACTACTGTCAGGTGATAGACCGTATCTGCAAAACAGCCTTTAAGACTTCTCTCCCAAACACTCACAGGCAGCGAGGAAATATATAAACCCATAAACGTTCATTTTCTAAACCTGGGCTGGGCCTAAATCCTGAGCACAGAGGAGTGCCTGGAAAAGAGAAAAATGGGGGAGAAAAAGGGGATTTGAGAAAGCCACAGGTGGCTTGGCCCTCTGAACTGACCACGAGCTCTGTTCATGTCACTCAAGTTGGCTCACCGGGTACATACAGCAAGATGCAGAAAGCATCCCTCACTGACACGGGCAGCTCTGCTGTGAGGTTCCCGTTGTCTCCATGCTTGTAATCTCATCTCATTTATTGTGAGCTAGGACTTCTGCAATGTTTTCTTTATCACTGCTCCACATTTGAGGGCTTTTGTGAAGCACCAAGGACTTTGCAGCTCAGAAGGGCTTCCTCACAGTCCAGTGAATTGCTTTGTATCACAGAAAAACTGCCTTACGAAAGGGTAGGAAAGATCTGAGCCATCTCTGAGATGACCAACTTACTCAAGAGCTTAAAGAGTATGGTCAAGATGTTGAGCTGGCACAAGAAGTGATCTTAGGAGGGAGCAGGACACTGAGGAAGTGAGGCATCAACGTCCATTATTTCTGAAACTTCCTTCTTTGACACTGCCTTCATTTCCAGGTCCAGCTAGTTATGAGTGTACAGGGTAGCTTTGATGAATTTTCCAAGCCCATGGCCAGATCCTCACCTACACAGAAATGGCATCCTTTAATGGCAAGCCAGAAGAAGCTGCCTTCCTTGCCATTAATGCCACCTGAGGATTGAAAAACCATAGGAATAAGTCTAGTAGGATGCCAGCCAAAGCATCCTATTGTTTCAGAAACAATGTGCATGTCATTAAAGCATGGCAGGGCAGTGCTCTCATTAGCTTCTTGAGACAATTTTTCCCTTCCCATCACCATTTCCTTCCCACCACCACCCTGCCAAGTGCCTCCAGAAGGAGATGCTCTTTATAACATCCACTGCTCTCTAGCAGGCTTGGTGTTATTTGTATTAATCTCAGTATTAATTATAACTATTAATCCCAGGGGAGTTGGGGAGGGCAGTTACCAAGCTGCATGCCAGAGCAAAGCCAACGGCATCTCACTTCTGCAGGGAGTTTCATGTCCATCCATCAAAGGCAACACAAAGAGAGAGACTTTAAAAGGTTGGACATTGTAAAACCATAAAAAGCTTCTACTTCCCTGGAGTACTCTGAATTCTATTCCCCTCCTTACTCTGCACCTTCTCTCGCAACTGCCCTGCATCATGGCAACCAGCTATTGGGACTACATTAATAAAAATAAGCTCTGCAACCAGAAATAATTGAATATTACGTATTTTCCCTCATTTGTGACTTTCACAGGCCCTTGCCTTTTTTTTTCCTCTTCCTGCTGCCTTTTTCTGAGGCTCTTGCAAAGGTTCAGACCCAAGCAAGCTGGACACAATTTTCAAATAAAAATAGCCATCTTATTCATCAAACAGATTTTTTTTTTTTTCTAAATTGGAGGTTTGGGGGAGTTCTCTGTATGTTTGACCTCAAGTTCAGAGATGTCATTTCACAAACCATATGTCATGATGACATCCAAAGTGTCCTGGCTCTTTCGCCTTGCCTGAGTTTCCAAGGGGAAGCAAGTCTGTCTGCTCCTTTGAGAGACTTACCAGGGCATATGGGACACCAGTTGCGCATTACTGCATCACACAAGCCTCTGTTGTCAACAAAACTCTGCACTGCTAGGAGCAAAATAAAAGGAGAGCGGAAAAAATTAAAGTTAGCTTTTGTGGAAGGAAGTTGCTAGTTAAGAATATGGTTGTTGGAAACAGGTGTTAATCTTTACTGGCTTGGTCCCTGCAAGAGTTGCACAGGGTGCCCAGTGTCCCAGATGTCCCTGTGCTTATTGTAATGTCATTGCCAGCTGCACCGAGAGTGAACTGCCTTCTCCTCCCTTCCCTGCCCTGCAAGACACAAAAGAAATCAAAGGGGAATATGTTTGGCATGAAAGTCCTGCCTCGATAAGTGTTATGCTGGCTCTATCTGCCATCACCATTACAAACAATAACAGTAGTGATTGCAGCTCAGCTGCCAGATTAACTCAAGAGCAAACTGCTAATATGAATTTTAACCGATGTATAATTTTCTGAGCTCTGGCCACGTTACTTGTCTCAAAGAAGTTCCTTCTCCTTCCATTGCTTTAACACATCTTAGGAGTTTGGCAGCACTGCTCCACAGTCCTGCAAACCTGCGGGAGGTTTCTGTTGGTGGAAGAGCTTCAGTGCAGCTGAAACGCAGCCCTGGCTGCGTGAGGAGCCCCAGCCTCCAGGCAGACTCACAAAAGGTTCATGAAGCAGTGGTGGGATGGGAGAGAGGTTCCAAGAAACTGCTCTGCATAGTGCACATAGTGCAATTATTGCATTGTACTTGATAACAGAAGGAACCTTTGGCATCGTACTAGACTTACACCTGCTCTTTCTATACAGGTAATCAAAATGGCAAGAATTACATTCCCTTCCCTGTCCACCCACCGTACCAGGTGAGTCTGATTTTTCAGACAGTATGATAATGTTCACGGTTACGTTAGGAACAGATCCAGTTTGCAGCCATCAGCTCTAACGCAGCAGGTTAAGTATGCAGCACACGCAGCTGTAACGTACATGGATAGACCAGCCATGTGTTATTCTGCTTCTGGTCTTGGGCAATTAAACATCTGCTTTCCACAGGGAAATAATCTTTTTTGTATAACCCTCAGGGAAAAGAAGCTGTTTTATTTCATTTTTCACACTACGCATTTACTTTTCATTAAGACAGGTTACAATTAAAGCATACACAGCCCAGCATAACTCAAACCATTCCTTTCCACCAATAATGATAGGGGGCAACTTTTGATCACTGGCCACTCCAATTGCCAAACTATCAATCTTTTTGCAGCTACTGCCTGTTTATTCAAAGAGCCTTTGGGGAGCTACCAGCTAATGTGTCAGCTCCAAACACTCCCATGGCACGATTCACATCCCAGCGTCTTTGACCCACTTCTAATCATTACATTCAAATCATTATTTCTAGATTACACACTTATGAAAAATAACTTCTATGCAAGCCAGAAAAGCCAAACTGAAGACAACTTGCAAATTCAAACCATCTCACACTATGGCAATGTCCAAGAGTGGGGCCACAGAATCAGAGAATAGTTGAGGTTGGATGGCACCCCTGGGTATCATCCACTCCAGTGCGAATGCCTGCGGTCACCTCTGCTAAGAGATACCATAAATATAAATCTGCAAGAACAGAGCTGAGAGATGTTGCTTAGAATCCCAGCATCTGCAACGGGATTTTTAAACTGAAATGCTTCCTGTGATGTGCGCTTAGCTACAGACTTTCAGAAAAGCCAAGGGTACTCCTTGTAATAATTTGTCCATACAATTTCTTTTGTTAGGTATCCACATACGAACCCCCATACAGGCAGTCAAGACATAGGACCCTAGTCCACGCAGCTATTTATGCCCAGATACCTATTCTCTGTTTACTGCTGCAGCAAACTGCATGCAATTGCTCATGTGGTTGCCTAACGTGAACACAAATCTGGCCCCTAAATTTGCCCGGTCCATTTTGACACTTCACTAAGCTGCAGTGGCTTCCTCAGAGAGGTCTTCACTTTCCCCATGTTTTCCACTTTTTGCGCATTTAGCACATTTCCATTTGCAATTTTGCACATTTTCCAGCGCAAGCAAGCATGTTTTCAAGCAGTTGGGGGTTCACAGATATACAAGGGCATTTTACACGCTTTGAGACTTCTAAGGCAAGTGAAGAGAAGAAACAGTTTGCCTCCCCCTAAGCCATCATGCGGATCTGGAGCAGACCCAAGAAGATGTGTGTGAAAGGAAGGGAGAGCACCAACGAGCTCAGGTTGCATCCAAGACAAAACAGTTACTCATTGCCAGAAGCCAGCAGCTTTGCCTACTTGAGGAATTCCCATCCCTTACTTTTGCAGATAAAAAAAACCCCTCATGATCCTCTCCTTTATCAAACACAAACAACTATCTCTAACAAGTCAACTAAAGCATACAGGGAAATGCAACGTTCCCAGCTCTTAAACCTATCGGTTACAAGCAAAGAGCCAGTGGCTAAACAAACAGAAGAGTAATCTTTCAGAGCCCAGTTGGCTTCCTATCTGTTCTGAGTGCCTGCAAATTCAATGGTGATTTATTAACCACTATTGAAGGACAGAGCTGTTAATAAAAGCTCACCTACAAATACCTCAGAAAATGTCAATACCCACTAACGACAAGTTCCTGAGATTCCCATTTAGCCCCAAATCAGCACAGCACAGTGCATAAGCAATTGCTTCCATTCAAATAGTGTGCTTAAGTCCCATCGGTTTCTTTTATTTGAAATAAATATGTAGACCCAGAAAAAACAACAGCACTTTTCATGACCTATGTTCTTAGAGGCACAGCTGGCAACTCCATACATTTAAGATCACGTTCAATGTTACTGAATCAGGATGGAACTCAAAAAGAAGACGTCTAGAAGTAGTGCCCAGAGGCATGAAAACTACAGGATTGGGGTATTTTTCAAGCACACTGGCCTAAATCTGACGTAGTTCAAACGAGAGCAGAATTTGGCTTTGTATCAGTGAAAGTGTTAAGTGTATGATCTCTTAGGGCTTAATATTCTGTGTGACTATGCTTTTGTGGAGAGCAGGACATTACGCTAAGGGCCCTCTTTGTTAGTTTACAGACTCCTTTTTTAACGTTTGAAACATTTTATTAGTGCCAAGGACCATAAAGTTGTTGTGGCAATTAAAAAAAAAAATGATTACATTTGTAAGTAAGGTACCAAAAATCATACTCTTCATGACTGCCAAAAATAGCAGCTTTGGATTTGTCATAAGAATTTCAGTACTGAAAGGAGGGAAAAAATGTCAGAGCAATCATTCCTCACTCTGGGAATCAGCAAAAAAGCTTAGTGGTCCAGACTGTGCAAGATCCACAGTCCAGACTCCCACCACTGTGTCCCTCCTGTGCTCATTTAGACATGTGCAAAGTAGGTATAAACTTCTATTGCAGCAGAGAAATATTCCTGCTTTCCCAGTTTCCAAAAGTTTCAATGACAAAACATATTATAGGCCAGGGGAGAATTGATCCCATAATAACAGTCATTTAACTGAAACTCCCCAGATCTATTTCTTTTTTTCTTTCAGGAAGAAAAATTCCCTGAGATTAGTTTTTTCTTGTATTATTTCTAATAAATTCTGGTCCCAACCCAATGAAAATATGCTGAAAATAGCTTTTGTCAGACTTTTCCATGAATTCCAGAAAAAGGATCCAAGCAGAAAAATTAAAGGAAATTTTAAGAACTTTAACTTAACGTCAAAAATTCTTTCATTCAGGTTTGAGCTTAAATTAGGGGTAAAGCTTTGGTAGAGATTCCCCCTTACTTTATATAGTTAGTTTTGCCAGTTCTGACTTACAGATCTACAAGTATTTTCATTGCATTTGTCCCATGTGAGAGTTCATTAGACTGTTAAATCCGTTTTCAATAAAACATGTGAGGCTTTAACTGTGCATGGACTAATGAATGCCTATGAAATAATGATATGAACTTTATCCAATAAATGTGCTGTTCGCAGCATATTAGTAAATATCAGGCAGAATATAAGTCATTTGTCGTAAAGGAGCCCATAATTTAAGACACCTAAGGAATTCCAGCACTTTGCAAGGCAGTACATGAAGTAACATGCAACTTATGCTGTCATTATGGCTTATTTGAGAGGTTTAGATAAAGGGGAAAAATGCCAAAAGCAAACTAACACTTCAGAGGCACAGTTAAAAAAAATGACATGCTTTTTGGTGGGGGAGGAGGGGTTTTAATTTTTCCCTTGCTGATTTTTTTTTTTTCAAATCTGAGTAATTATGACATTCCATTTCTTGCGCAGCCTAATACCTCAATGTATTGCCCAGTGTGGGCTCCTCAAATACATTTTCAGGACACAAGCTTTTTTTTGCTAGGGCACAGACCGAGTGATCTGATCCTCCGCTGTCAGATTACCCCATTTGTGTCTGGAGCAGGACCCAGTGGGGAATACGCAGGAATCCTGCAGATCAGCCAGGAAGCACTCCAGCCCAGGAGAGACTTCCCTAATTCCCTTCTTAGACGCCAGTGCCAACATAATGTTCTTGGCTTCAAGAAGTGTGAGTTTCTGATTCGTTTTTATTTTTAAATGAACCATTGCATGGTGGAAACCCCAAGTCTTTCCACTCCAAGAATTGCCATTATTATTAGTGACGAGTAGTAAGGGAACACTGAGTATCACAAAGGAAGGGCAACCTTTATCAGAGGTCAAAATACCATCTCAGATCCAAGCTGGTCGCGCTGTTTTGTGTGGGTAGCCAGTTGAAGAAGATGTAGGGAGGTCCTTCTGTCCAGGATGAGCAGGGTGAAGAGCATCATCTCTAGATTCATGATGCCACCGTTGCTCACAGAAGAGGAAAGGCTCCTGCCTGGTGAGCAGGGGCTTTTGGTGGGAGAAGGGAAGATAGTAGGACAGAAGTGAAAAGCGAATGCAAAGAAACATAGGCATGCAGAGGGGAGGGAAAGAGTGAAGGGTGGGGAAGAGAGAAAGAAAAAAATTTGGTGAACTCCCAAAGACAGAGCAGTAGACTATCTACTTCCCCTGACTTCAGTGAGCTCTGAGGCTTGCAAACACAGCAAGACTAGATGCTGCAAGAGGAAGAAACGCTCAGAATCCTACTTCCATGGAGATAGGACAGACCGGGCCTTTGCAAGCAGGGCATGCCTAGGATAGAAACTGCCATGCAGCAAGCACTGGCTCCTCTGCACCTTGCAGGCATGTCCCCATGTAAAACAGCTCTGTGTTTGGTTTTGGCCCTTCGCAGCATGGCTGCAAAGCTGTGGCTTTGATTGCATGCCTGGCTGTAGACTACTAATAGTCCTACCCTGGTGAGCAGCCCTAGATGAGGGAATCAACCTAAAGCTGTGACATAGCTTTGGAAGCTTGATGAGATAGGTCACTCTTAAGAGATTAACTTAGCAGAAGAATGGGAATCTCTTCAGAAATTTCCTTTTCTTTACACCCGAATTAGCCTCTTCTGCTCATGGCAAAGCAGACCGTGCTAGGTAAAGTCAGGATTGGGTAATCAGGGCTTGGGTATTGTATTGGGTAATACAATAAATCTCTCAAGGCAATTGATACAAGCCAAAATGAAGAACCCGGATAGGGAATTGCTCACCATCTCTTGGTTTGGGATATCGGTGGGGTTTTTTATTTCCCTTGTTCTCACTTCAGGAAAAAAAGAAGCACACGCCAATTCAGCAGCTTCATGAGTGCAGTGTATCACCCTGTAGCCAGAGAGCACAAATCTGAGCACATCCCTTCCATCAGCTGGTCTGGACCCGCAGTCTGGATTTCAAGGTGCAAATCTTGGTCAACGCAAAACCATGCTCTTTCACGCCGGGACATTTAAGTATGTAGCTGACAGCTCTCACTTGCATTTTACGTTATAGAGATGGCAACTCTGCAGGCACATCAGCATTTAAAATACTCTTGAGTTACTGTGTATGTAATGGCTCATATGTTTCTGCCACTGGTGGGTCTGGCAGAAACCCAGTATCCCTCCTGACTATGTGGCAACCCTGAGTTTAATGATCAAAACTGAAACAAAAAGCTTAGATAACATTAAAGTCACGTTTCAGCTCAATCTCTGTAACTTTGACCCACTAGGTCAAGGCTGAAAGTTTTCTGGGGAATTTTTCAGGACAGCCATGTAGCTGCCTTCAAAGCAAATAGACTTCAAAATCTCACCTTTTCCAGGGGATCATTTAAAAACTACCCAGTGTCGTTGCAGAGCAGAATTCAGGTCTGAGAATGAAAAAACCATTAACTTTCTGACCTGCTGCAACTGGTGCTGTTCTGCTGAAGGGCGGGAGCCAGAATTTCACTCCCCACAACCTTTTGGGCCCATCACCATTTTTGATTCTCATTAATTGCCTCTCAGTAACACGGAGGATCCCCAACGGAGATCAGTGCCTGACTCCATAGATAGATATAGAGGGTGGGATTCCTCTCACCTAATTTTAGCTGTCTAAAGATTAGCTATCTAGTTTAAACTAGTCGTCTCACTCCCTTTATAGTCAACGGAGAGAGATAGACACCTTTGTGGTAACATTTGTCGAGGGTCCTAGCTGATGAATTTAATGTGTGTGTTTAGGCCTGAATTCAGCAAAGTACTTAAGCAAATGCTTATCTTTAAGCACATGAATAATCTGATCTCTGTTAAGTGGAGCACTTCAGCATGTTCTGAGTTTAAAGATCACCCTGGGCCTAAGTGCTTTGCTGAGTCGCTGAGCACAGAGTCGGGCTTGACATGATGAAGCATGGCAGAGCAGAAACCAAATACGCAGCATTAAGCTCAGAAGAAAGATGGATTCAGGGAAGGCTGAAGGGAGGGAAGACAATGTTCAAGGGATGGCTGAAACTCCAGCTGAATAAAAGAGACTGGAAGGATTAGAAACAAACCTGCACGGGTATCTCTGATATCTGTAAAATTCCCAGTAGTCAAGAGTAGGTGCTCTGCTCTCCCTGTTGCTGCCACAGAAGAATAAGGTGACATTCAACGCAATGGAAAAGCAGCACATCCAAAACTAATAAAAGGGAACATAGCTTAAATCCAGATGCAATGAATTTATGGAAATCACCACCGCAGGAAGTCACAGAGGGCTTAACAGTATCAAAAACGAGGTTGAATATTTCTGAGGATATCCAGAGAGTGTCAAAAATAATACCAAGACGGGAAATTATGGTGTGATTACTCAGCATCCTTCTTTCAGGCTTAAGCCAGTTTCTAATGGCTAGAAATCAAGACACAACCCACAAGGAAATGGCAAGGGAGGGCAAGTAACCTCAACGGCAGCCTGCGCTCAGATCCCTCCCATCACTCCAAAACTTTTGGTACCAACCACTGTCAGGTTCACACTGAACTGGTGTGTGGATCCATCTCTGTGGCCATCCTTTTGAACCTTGGTATGTAAAAAATCCTATAACAATTTCAGGACTCAAACTAACCCCCTGAATTTTAATTTAAAACTCAATGGGTGTTGCTTGGAGCACAGGACTGCATTCGAAAAGGTTGGCTTGATATTGTGAAGTCCAGTGAGACAACATTCATGTCTATAAAATACCCTGAATGATATCCCCACCTTCCTAAATATCCTATTCCTTCAAAGTCTCTTCATGCTGATAAAAGCAAGATCTTAACTATTTCCTGAAGTGTGGAACAAAAACAACAGCTCGGGGGGGGTCTGTATGCAGATGCATGTTTCAGGTTTGCATGCACCTGTATCTGTAACCAAACCTGTCCTTGGGTCTGTTAGGCTCAGATGTCTTTCCTAGAAGTTATTTTTCTAATCTTGGCATCATTCTGCTTGCAAATTGCTGACAGATAGATGTCATGCAGGTCCCATGGAAGAGGCTGGGGGAAAAGAGGGCAGCAGATACCAAACTCAGTGTAGGGAGAAAAATATCAGAGAAGAGGCAAGTAAGACTTGCAGAAGACCCAAAGTAAATGCAGAAAGTCAAATCCCGCAGCAAAAATCACTTTCAATTGCCCCACACAGCATTAGGACCTTTGCGCAAGAATGGGTGTTTTACCAATTTGGATTTGTGACCTTATTTTATAACCATGCTCTTTTTACAGAGCACTGCTCTGAGAGACATTTCTCTCTCTCTCTCTCTCTTCCAGGAAGGCCAAGTGATGTAAACGTCTGGCAGCTCACCTTGCCTACAGCCCAGATCACAAAAAGTCACAACAGAAGCACAAAAAATTACTGCTGCACTTCAGATCAGGCATCTCAGATGCCAGTGGTTGGGACAGCAGAAAGGCTGGAGAAAACGGAACTCTGAGGAATAAATTCCCCTATTTTCTTACAGAAAATCTTTGAATGACAGGGTAATGTGCCCATGAGGCTCCAAATGGGAAACAAGCCTGAAAAACATCAGCATCTGGAGATTTTAGCTGTCTTGGTCTAAGAGACAGAGCAGACAGGAAAACCAAGATGATTTACTTTTCATAGGGAAGAAAAAAGGACACTAAAGCAGAAAGTCAGAGGAATCTTTGCAGAGTCTGATACAGAACCACCTTCACAATCATTTTATTTCTCTGTTTATACTATATTCCTTTTCTTTTCTTATGTGTGTGATAGCTACAGGAAGCTGATTGGAGATGTTTTATAGTGTATGTCAGGAAATATTAATATCACCTTTTAATTACCATACAACACCCTGAGTGCTTTTACAGGATGTGGTGAGGGGGAGAGCTTTAGAGATAAAATGAGTAATAGAGTACCTTTCCATACCTAAGGCCTTTGGAGTGCTGAGCAGAAAATTAAATTCCAAAAAAACCAAATCAATATTTCTAACACAAATACATTGCTTCTAACTCTTTTGAATTGTCCCTCATCTCTTGGTATTTTGTTTTTCTTAAATGGTCTCCCTGGAGACAAGTGATTGCATGAGGATCAGAGCTTTTTCTTAAAATAGAAGAAACTGTAAGTTGTTAACTCCTGGTGCCTATGAAGAAAAACCAGAACAATGTTTCTAACAATCCAGAAGCTGAATAAAAGGAGTCCCATATTTCGCACCCTGTATTTACAGTCTCCATTTTCTAGACTCATCTCATCATATTTGGAGACCTGCCAGATGAGATATGAATATTCATCAAAATACAAAGTAATATAAAGGGGGGCAATGAACAGTTTAGGCATTAGACTAGCAGACTTTGAATAAGTATTCCTGGGTTTTGCTGAGCACCCAAGCAGAAACCCGGGTGCTGGAGCTGCACCGAGCAGCTGCACACACCAGCACACAGGTCAACCCATGGTCATTGATTTCAAAGGACTTTGGGTCAGGTTCAGCTAGCAAACTCCTGGGTTTTGACTGTTCCTTTAAACTTTATTCCTTCTGCAGAAGGTACTGCCACTGATTGATTAAAATCTTGGATCACTGGCCCAGGCTTACTCCACTCCCGCATCACAATAACTATGATAATTACTGCTTCAGTTCCCCACAAAGAAGTGTGTATTTGTCTCTTTGTGGAGGGAAAAAATAATATCTTTTCCCCAGTGATCAGCAATCCACATGGATTTCTAATAATCAAAGGGTTTCCTCTGGTTCAGCAGCATGTTGTAAAGTTTATAATGTTGAAACAGCAATTGCTGGCAGCTTTCTTCCTAATTTCTTGCATAAGTGAAGTGCAGAGACCAATCTCACATTTTACTGTTACCTTCAATAAAAATTTGCATTTAACTTGTCAGAAAGAGCTATCTCTCATGCCAAGCAGTGTCACAATGTTGAACACTCTGCAGTAGTATGTTTCTGTTAGATTTTTTCCAGCAGCAGGGCAGCTCCCAGAATAAAAGAGCCAAGACTCAATTCCTTGTAATTATTGACAGACAGTTCTCGAAATGCATGTGTTTAACAAAAAGGCAGGCGCAGAAGTAAAGCCCAGGGCCAAGTTTAACGGTCTATCAGTGATAGTCTGTAACCAATGGACACTTGAGAAATCTGTACGCTGCCTGCGAAATGAATGAAAATGGCTTTTTAATTATGCGTCAGCTGTATAAGTTGTTTGCAGCCAAGCCATTTAGAAGCTGTGTGCTGGAAAGATCAAGACGAGAGTTTTTGTCCTGGGAGCTCTTGAGTTTGGTTGCAACTGTCTTGCCACTTAGGCAAAGCCAAAGCCTTTTCTGGTGGTTAGAGCTGAGGGATTTGGATGCCGCGGCCACTGTCACCTTCACGTACATGAGCTTTTTGGTCCTTCCCTCACCCCTTGCTCCCCCCCGCCCCCCCCCGTCATGGTTGTAAGGAACGGTCGGTCTCTCAAGGTGAGCCCCCGCAGCTAGGCTAGCTACATAGCTCACAGTGACATGGCCATGTTGGCTTTGAGGAAGGTCCATTGGACATTCCCAGTGTGATCTCCAACAACAACTTCTCAAGCCAGGCCAACCCCCCCCAAACCCACCCCCTACATCATGTTGCCCACCCTGCAGTGCCTGAGCTGGCTATTTTAAATATATGTATTGCTGCAAGATCTTTTGCCGCTGCGAGATGCAATTAGCGATGTGTAAGCAGCCTGGGTGGGATCCATCTCATTCAACTTCAGCTGCCTAACACAGAGCTGTCTACACATCTGGGCTTTCTCTGTCATCAATGGAGAGAGGTAAGAACAGCCGGAGGGTGATTCACCACACCTCAGTTACAGGTCAGATACGGTGAGTTGGCTTCTGGAGGCAGGTATTTCTCTCCATGGAATATAATGAGAGTCTAGACACCTATCTGCAGATAAACAGCCAATTCTGAGACAGTGAAGGGAGAGGAAACCCACCCCATGTACCTGCCTACAGTGGCAGGCACTGATCTCAGCTAGGGGCCTTCAGTGTTACTGGATTGCAATTAGTAAGATTTATAAACGTTGACAGGCCCAATTGTCGGTGGGAAATGAATTTTCTTTGGCTCCCTGACTTCCCAGAATTGCACCCCCTTGCATCACTTCCACCGCTGACTCCATAACACTTAAACCAAATAGAACCAAGGGCAAGAAACACTTGAATTGGTAGATAGCGTTCTTCTGGATGTTGTTTGACCATGTCATAAGGTTGGTCTTGCTAAAATACAGAATTTGATAATATTGATGATGGGTTGGTGGGTGAGGAGTGTCTTCCTTCATTTTCAACCATTTGCCTTTGTACAATCCTTAACATTAAACAGTGCTGAAAGTATGATTTCATTTCTCTTCAACAGGAAGATCAGGAATCGGTGATAGGCTGCATCCTGGGGCCATTACTTGGGAAAAAGCTTTCTTTGACCTGACCAAACTCTGAGTTAAGGACCTCAAGACTTGGTCCTTGTGAATAAACCAAAATGGAAACAACTGTGGTTGAACTAATGAGATAAAGATCACCCTCTCAGAGGGCTTTTAATCAAAAAGATTGTCTTCGTTTCTGTACAAGGGGGGCTTCTTTATATAGGCCCATTGTCTTTCTGAGTCCGGAAGGGATTCTGTAGGTTTCTGAAGGACTTTCTCATGCAAAAATCCCCAAACCTCTGATAGCAGACTACCTTGAAGTTTAATCACTTTTCATCCCAAATGCCCACTAAGCCTCTATTTTAGGGAAAAAGTGGGGGGGAAGCAAACAGGGATAATTACTGCTTATTCTAAATCAAATGACATCTTGTGTAGACTTTTTTTCTTAGGTTGTTTGAAAAATTTGCCAAAACTGTAAGGTTTTGAGAAGTGCTCAGATTTGGCTGAAATCCACACCACTGAAGGAAGGGTAAAACTCCAACTGACTTTAACAGGAACAGGATTAGGCCAAAAACGAGTACTTCTGAAAATCCCACACCATTATTTTTATCACTAATGTCTGAAGGGAATGTGGCAGACGCTCACAATTCAGACTCACTTCAGATGTAGATCCCAAACTTAACATAATGAACTTGATTAATTCCAAGAAAATATAATTAGAACATGTTTATAGGCATTAAGCCATTTTGATGAAAGAAATATTTTCCAGCCTTATGAAGAACAAGTCGTAACAGACTAGTGCAGGTTTAAAAATCTCAATATGATTAATGCACTGGATTGTACTTCTATCTGTAAGCAGAACAGTAATTTAATTCACTGATGAATAGTAAGAGGACAAAAATTAACCAAACATCTAGTACCTTCAAGTGCAAAAAACCTTAGTAGCCCTACAGCACTTGAAGCAGTTCTCCATTTAAACCATGTTCTGTAAGAAATGTATATACCTCAAAAACGGAAGACATCCCTTTAAGCTGAATTAATTACCCTGATAGAACTATATTTATAGCCTTCAAACCTCAAGGATGAAAATAGTATTTCTATATTAGAGAATGATCTGGGCTTTCCAGATGTTATTTTGCAAGTTTTAGCCTTACCTCTGATAGTCTTAAGAAACAGACAGGCTGCTTAAGGCATTCTTCCTTGAAATCAGAGACAGCACAGCAGTCCATCCAACACCACAAGTGAAAAGCTCTGTAAAGTCATTCCTAGGTTTAAAGCATTGCTTTGCATCTGGCCATTCAAAGGAAGCAATGGGACTTAGGGATTTTAAAGCTGGTGACTACAAACAACGGTGAACGTAGCTTTCTGCAGTTGGCAGCAGGGAACAAAAGAAGAGCTACACTCCAACTGGTTTCAGGAATTCAGCCCAGACTTTGACAGACTTTCAGGACTTAAAAGGGAGGAATGGGAAGGGAGAGCAGTTGGATCTGAGCCATCCAAAGGACTTTCTGACCCGGAAGGATTTCTTCAAGCTAGAATAACCATTCTGCGGTAGGCTTTGACAAATGTGCTTAAATAAACAAGACAGCCAAAAAAATTTACACTTTATACCATTTTCTGGAGACAAAAGGACAAACCGGCTGGAAGAAAGACTATCTGTTAGTTTGTCATGGCTGATTCTCTTCAACTCACAAAGTCTTTGGTAATTGGGAGGGATTCACAGAAGTTCAGTACATTCCTGATTTTTGTGTAACAGTGATAACAATGTTCGTGATACGCTTGGAAACTCTCACCATTTTACATGTTCAAAGCATTGTATAAACATCACTTAATTAACAGTTGCTAAACAGTGCTTTATTCAGGTGGTTCAGATATGCCTTTGATGGGTACTTAAGTACTTAGATCGTATATTGTGAAACAATTTGATATATTTGTTCATTTTAATTAAGTTTTTCCATGTTTACATACATGATACAAGGTAACAAAACATGATTGTACAGGTGTTAGAAAGGAGAGGAATCACGGGGGCTCAAGGGGATATAGAGAGCTGTAATAGGATGAAACTAGAAAGGCAAATTAGGCAGACTATCAGACAGTGTTTCCTACTGACTAAAAACTGGAGAACTTCTTAACGTGCTGTATTTATGGCAGTGAATGTATTAGCCAGAACAATGCATGAGAAAGCTCAAGCAAAGCAAGTGAATTTCAGACACGTGTCCTAGAAATGCCACGGAAATATAGGGTCTAGTCCAAAGGCCATTAAAGTCAATGGAAAGATTCCCACTGAATGCAGAGAGCTCTGGAACCCAGGTTTCCCAAGGGAAATCGTGAAGGCGTCATTTCTGGCTCATTTTAAAGCAACAAAAAACTGCAGAAGTCTGCACTAAACAGGGGTCACAACCAGTGTCTGAATTCTGCTCTAGCTTAGCCCAATGATCAAGTAGCTAGCCCATCTTAGCCTTCCTCCTTTATTTTTTATATTTTCATTAAAACTGAGTTAGTTGCACTGAAATTCAACCAGAGCTACTCACCTAGTAACAACTGATAAAATCAGTTATTTCCAAAAATTGGTCATAAAAGGCTATTACAGCAGACAGAGCAAATGACCCAAGAACAATGAATATTGCCCTTAAATGTAGTCCTTAAATAATGACACCAAGGTCACATCTGTCACAAGAATAACAACTCTACTGCTGTCCTTTGTTTACTGTGGTCTCCTGCATTTGGTTCACTGAACAAGAGAAGGAAGTTTACATGGTTGTTAGAAATTACTGGAAATGTCCAGGGACTGTGGTCTTTACTCTAGATTTTAATTCTTCTCATAACATATTTTTCAGAGCTAATCTGATTTAGGGAGGAGACATAGTTCCTCTCCAGTGTTTCCCCAGAGACTTTGACCTCTTCAGCTCCTGGATTCCACCCCTCTGACCATTGCTAAATATGAAGACTATCCACCAAGTACAGTGGTGTATTTAGCCACATTCATTTACAAAGCTTTTTTCCACCCTGTTCCCAGCTTCCAGTATTCCCTCTGATTTTTTTCCTACACTGAAATATCTTCCTGAGTTGTTTTTTTCTCATCTGTCTGTCCAGCAAACCCTCAAAGTCTGCCCTCATACACCTACCATGGGAGTTTCTGTAGGACACTCAACTTACTAAAATGTGTGGAATTTCTTGGTCCTGCTAGTTAGAACATGATTTGGTCTTCATTCAAAGTGAAAGGCAAATATTTGTCTGGCAAGGTGACTCTAAGCATTTACTACGTGTTACTTATCCAGTTGAGTCTTGGCAGCTCTCCCTACCCTCATACAGACTGACTCTCCTCTCCTCTAGTTTTTTATGCTCAGATACACTCAAGCAAAGCTTCTCCTGACTTACTGTGCTGCTGAGACTAGCAATACTACTATCTATTCTCTCAGTGTGGGGTGTAATACTGCATCCCCATTCATGTCTTCACCGTCTGAAGCACAATATCAGCCCTTCCTACCCACAAAAATAAATGCATTAAAGACTATGACTCGCTCAGGCAGGACAGTAATGGAGCCCTTATAAGTACTTTGCTGGATAGACAATACCGACTCCTAAAATGGGATAAACTTTCATCTCGCTCTTCATGAGGATAGTACAGCCATTTCTCTCTGTGGGACCTGAACATGAAGAAATGAGTTCTTGTGAACGTTTCATTCCCTCCACCCTCATGAAGGACACTCGTTGGCCTGTTTCCAACCCTGCTAGAAGATTGCTGAAGCCTCCTGGAGGTGAGCCAAGCCATGTCACATCCAGGGGGCCCACTTCGCATTTTTGGCTTGTATGTGATTTTTTGTTTTCAACTATGGTGGATAAAGTTTTCAAGTATATGATTCATCGGTGCTCTACGTCAAGCCTACAAATCTTTGCTTCTGAAAGCCTTCCCTTGCTCCTAAACTATATGCCAGCCAAGGCCAGAAATGCAGAATTGTCATTCAGAGGCTTGCATACGGCTCGGGTGAAAATTACTTAGTAGGGGTGATGTGACTTTATGATACCTATGCTGTCAACTGAGGAGGGCTTTTTTTAGTTAAATGTGATGACAACTGCACCCTATTTATACCAATGAACTTAGGCATATCAAAATAGTAACATCAAGAGGAATATCCTGGGCAAAAATTTCACACTGCTCAGTTTACGCTTTAAAATAAATATTTCTTTAGCTTACAATTGATCACTAGCTACAAATGTGGGAGAAGTGTTTTGTGGCTTTGACTCCACCCTGAAAACAAGAGAAGGTTTGGGGCTTGGCTCATTCAGGATTACAGGACTGACCAGGCATTCTCACGTGGATATAGGTTGCCATCCCTACGACCAAAAATCCACGGTACCCCTGGACATTTCACTCTGACTGAGGGCAATTTGAGCAGAAAACAAGCAGCAAGGGAAGAAAACTTGTAATTTTGTGGTTTGTATCGCTCTTAACATAATTGTTACTAAGGGGCTGCAGTGCCCCTGTCCTCCAAAATTCTGGAGTGCCCTTTCTGAGCCAAAACCAGTGCAGTTTCACTGGTTAAGTGCAGAGTGGAAGGAGCGTGTCTGGAGGCTGGGCATCCCTTTGTACCATGGAATTTTAGGGGTGTCTTTAGGCCATGCTGAAATGAGAAGCAGCATTCCCCAGCTCTCAGCTTTCATCCTCCCTCCCTAGAGGCTTCCCGAGCAGCTGAGCACAGTCAAGTGGTGCAGGGCTTTTAGATGCATTTCATTTAATGGAGCAGGCGGAGGCTGTGCAGGCTGGTAGGACGAGCACGCTGTTGCTCGTGGTCCCCGAAGAGTTATCCACTGCTCAGCCCATTTACTTAGCTTCATGCTGCGGGGAGAATTCACCTTCAGAGGGTAGGCAAGGCTTGCCTGCATTGCTGGAACAAAATTCAGTTTCTAATAGTCACGTTTTTTTCTTTCGTACCCTGTGGTATGATTACCAGAATTCAGTCTGCTCCCAAATCCCCCTTCCCACCAGCTCCCACAACTTTGGAACAGTTTAGAGGTCACTCTGCATTTTGCTGTATAGCCCTAATTACCACTCAGCACTATAATTGATACGTTAAAGCCTATTAAAATATGGAGCTGAGCCACTGCTTTACAGTCACTGAGCTTCTAATGCCAAAAATCACTTACAGTTTGTTTCTGTGCTTCATTTCAGCTACTTTTAAATAAATGTCTCTCCCCAGGACCTGGACGATACGAAAAGGATTTAGTCTCAGAGTGTGAAACTTACAGCCTGCAGCACCAGAAAAATAAAGCGTTCTTACAAAGCTATTCAAATGGATTTCCCTCACTGATTGCTTCAGCCAAAAGTAAATTATAAGCCAGACATTATCAAAGAAAATCGCTGTAGCACATTCCAGTTCATTTCACTGTACAGCAAGGATTTGAATGCAGAGGTGCAGGCCTTCAGTCACATTTTCATATTTGCAAGGCAAACTCACACACTAGAGCAAACATTATTTATATATGTATACTTTAACTATCAGTTCTGTTATTTATTATGGCAGAGGATGCCTTCTGGACATTCTTGAGGGGATGAGCTGTCTGGCATGCATATAAAACCAAAGCAGCAAAATCAAGTAAAATTAAACTTAGCAGAACTATTAAAAGACTTAGACACCCAGCAGTCAGGCAAGACTCCTGCAGGATATTTCTAAAAGCTCATGAATATAAGATAAGAGGGGAAGGGGCTGCCAAATGCCAAGGTGAAATCTGTGCTCTTGCATAACATTTCAAAAGAAACACTGAGAAACAGAGGGAAAGCAAGAGAGCTCAAAGGGCTGACCCACCCGAAAACAACTTGTGTCAGGGCAAAGAATAACAAGGAGAAAATACAAATAATGAGATAAATATAGCAAAACTTTATTAGAGAACAGCATTCTCAAAATCTAGGAAATAGAGGGGTTTTTCCAGGACATGCAAAAATTCCACAAATGCAAAAGGACTAAATGAACTCTACCTATTTCAAGAGAATTAAATGCTCTGCAGCTAAGACCATGCTGGGAAAACTCCAAGTCAAACTGAATTCTTTATAAGGCCTTTTAAGAAATAGTTTGGCCAAAGTTTCCAAAGGCATCTCAAAAGTTACTGGGCACTTCTATTCAGGCATATAAATGGGCATGCACAGGCTAAAAGGGTTTTTTCTGTCACTATGCTTGTTTCTTCCACCTGAGTCTTTTAAGGAGGCATTATACAGATGGAAATAAATCTTCATCTGTGTGGCATTTACGCCACAACACGGGGAACTACCACCAAAGACCATCAGATGCAGCAGATAACATGTGGAGATGTTTCCCCAGCCCCAGGACAAATCTGGACTGACACCCCACAAGACACACAGCCTCGGAAGATCTCGGCTAACTGCCTTATAACAGTGTCTTTATGCATTTCTCTGGTGCCACACTTAAGAAAGACAGAGGGAGAGGGGACAGAGAGAAAAAAAAATCTGCATTTCTAAAATCAGTGGGGGACTATTGGGTATGATACCTGAGACAGCAGGAGGCTGGACTTTCCAGCCCTGTGTTTCTCAATTCCTGTAGCCTTGCAGTTCTCACAGGGTTCAGCACATGTAGATCTGTTTCCTCTTTCAACCACGACCTGGATTTGGCCACCAGGGAGGAGAACCCAGGACAGGCATTGAGACCAGCTTTCTTTTCAAGCTGCTGGGAAAAGCTCTACATCAGCTGCGTCTCCTACGGCACGGGCAAGTGCTGCACTTAGAGCAAGCGGTGACACCGAAGTGATAGCCACCGAGAAAGCCCCACGGTGGAGGCCACCAGTGGGATGTGTGGGGTCAGCGTGCCCGTGTCCCACCCGGCAGGTCTCTTGAGCAAGGACAGCGTTCCGCAGCTGGACACAGCCCTCCTCCTCGCCCACCCCTCAGCAGACTTTCTCCTCTTTTCCTCGGTGCTTGCAGATGCAGCGTGGCCCACAGGTCTGGATTTAACCCGACAGGACATTCCCCGTGACGAAATGATGCCTGAACAACCTCAGCCTCCTTAGGTCTTACTGCATTTCGGATGTGATCCTCTACAGCTGTACTACATATCCAAACTCTGCATATCACACTCAAGTCTCTGATAAGGAAAAGGCTGCTTCTGCAACTCTTGCGTTTGGCTGTAACCAGTACGTTATGACAGTTTGGCTCCCACTAAATTCTCCCTACCCTTGGCACACTTGGGACAGCATCCAACTCCTCTCCCATCTCCTAAAAGAAGGAGGATTTTATTCTGGATCCATAAGAAGAAGAGATAGGTCTCTGCTGGTGTTTATGGGATACAGCTCAGCTTTGTAAGATGAACATTAATAGTGTTTGAATACCCAACACTCAGTCAGCTTACTGAGGAGGTGCCATCGGAGCTTCTGGAGCGCATCGGACTGACAGCCTGCAATATATGCCTTATACATCACCCCGCTACACGGTAGCACTGAGCCAGCCTCAGCCAAAGTCAATAAAGTGCCATGAAGGCTCAGGATAAATTTGAACTGGAATAGCAGTGATTGTGTCCGTCACCCTCTGGAGACGTAGAGAAAGCGAAAACCCTCTGATACTGTTTAAGGACCTTTAAACTGCAGGGCAGATTGGCCATGGAAAATCCTTCAACAGAATGAGATTGTCCTAAGGAGCTGCTGGAGAGCCAGTGGGCAGGAGCTGCACACTGCAGAGCAATGATTTGTTCCAGTTTTGAGATATGCTAAGAGACTTTTCCATGATTACTTCCAAACCGGACAAGAACAAGTCTTTTCCTGCCATCTGAAATACATTCTACTAGTGTAATACTGGTTTAGGGAAAAAAAGAAAGAAAAAAAAACGATTAAAAAAATTATCCTGCAGCTAAGCTATGCCCAGGAAACATTGTGGAAAACAAATTTTGCCATGTGAGTGCTGGAGGATAGACGGGTGTTTTTAACCAACAAGATGATTGTTGTGCTAAGCGAGCCCTCTTTGTGCTCATCAAATGGACTATGCATTTCAAAATTAGTAGTTAATAATAAAATGTCAAAGGGTGAAGGAAGTGCAGGTTCCTCCACATAGCTAGGTCCCTGTTTGGGAGTTTCTGAGGAGTTTCCACATCCATTTGCTATTCAGCCATGCTGCCAAAATGGCCAATAAATGGAGCAGTCATAGTCGTGCTTTTTGTGCTATTCATGCCCGGTCCCTCTACATCAGACAGACGCAACTCATTCATTTCATAAGGCCACCGAACAGAAGCCGGGTGGTGAAGGCATCCGGTCGCTGCTGACTTGGCTCAGGTCTTCCTCACGATGAGGGTCTCCGTACACCACTACTGGCCCTTGGAACTGCTCAGCCGCCGAAATTTGTGTTCCTTTCTTCCGACTAGTGAAACAGAACCACATTGTCAAGGAAATGCTCACAGTGATCTAATAGGTCATTCCTATCTTTAACTTCTATCATTCAAAATAGAAGGAAATTATTTTCCAATCGTTTGAAAGTTCGCATTGTGAGCAAAATAAAGCAAAGTTCGCTAACCTTTCGTTTGCTTTGTGAGTTTTTCCTCTTATGGGTATTTAAAGAAATCAGATGTGACAATCCTGGACAATTAAAGTCTTTAAGAAAGGTCAAAAATCTCCCCAAAACAGAGAAAATATAATGTTTCCAAAAGGCTGCTAAATCCTTTCCAGTAGATTTTGAAATAATAATAATTTTTAAAAAAAAAAAAAAAGTTCTCTGTTTCTCTGCCAAGTGCCACCAAACAAATCCATATTAAAGCCAGAAACTTCTCTTACAGGCTAGTGCTGCACACTAGAAAGATAAGTTTCCTGATCTGAAAATTAATCTGAGTCATGTCTGCATTTTAGCATTTGTGAGGAGCACTTTTGTAATACTGCTAATTCCCTGATTAGTCTGACAGGACTTTTTTTTTTTTTCAGATAAAGAGATTCTGTAACGCAGCAGACATTACCACATTGTCTTTGTACTGTTGTAACTGCAGCAGGGAGGAATTGCAGGCTGGGATTTTCAAGGGCACATTAGCCATTTGGTTCCAGCTGAAACTCCACAGAATTGGGCATCTAACCCATCCTGTAACCATCATACTCCAGCTCTCCAAAACGTACAGCAGGGATTTCAGCCTCTTCTGGCACAGATTCCTGAGCTAACCTCACCTCTTACGTTAATAATATCAAGTTTTTCCTTCTCCAGCAGAGAGTGGGGCTGGGATGAAATTCAGCTCTGGCTTGCTAAAATCCTATTTTGAGAGCTCACATGAGACTTTCCTCCTAGAAGGATCAAGAAAGTCTTTTCAGCCTCCTGCTATTCACAGCAGGTGAAAGCCGTGTCTACGGCTCCTTGCTTGTTTTCCACGTAATTTTTCACAGTGTCGTTTCTCTGGAGGCTTCAGCAATGGTGAGGCATGGGAGAAGGGAGGAGGACAAAAGGATGGCCTATCTACAGATGCTTTGGAAAGGTTGTTTCAGTGTTGGTATCTTGAAACTTAATGGTCTTGTGTGTGTGAGCACCTCCATGAGGAATAAACAAAGCCTGCTTGAAGGACTTACTGGGGAGGGCAGTGGACCAGTGACATGACTTGGTTTCAATACTAACTTCCTACAGGGTCACTCCTGGATAAAATAAAATAAAAGCAGAAATGCTCAGCCCTGGGTCAGAAGCAGCTCTGTCCTTCGGGCTACACTGTCACGCTGTGTCCTGGTGGCTGACACTACTGGAGAAAAATGGAAATTCAGAACAAAAGACACAGGCAGACCTATCCCCACGCATGGGAAGGGTAAATCAGCACTGGGTCCAGCTGCCAGCCCAGGCCTTCGAACACTGAGTATTGCTACAACTTTCTAAAAGTCGACAGTCACTAAGGACATTGAGCAACGTGGTATCCCCTTTGCAACACAGGGTCTGTGATGCAAGGGATGTATTTTGGGCTGCAATCATTTTAAGTCTGCTCGCTGCTCTCACCATCAGCCACTCGTGTTAGGGCAGCACACAGAGACCAGGAGCAAAGGCAGGGACCCACCATGCGTTGGAAGTGACGGCTCTTCACCCAAAGAACAGGCCTGAATGGCAAGTGGGCAAGAAAGAGAGTTTATCACGGTCTCCTCATTAATTCCTCTGTAATGGAAAATCAATACTTATTCCCCATCTAGGCATTTTCCAAAGATTTTTCTTTTTTTTTAACTACCTCTAATCCTGCTGTGGTTATTAGGTAGCAAGCCAGCTGACTGCACCTACAGCCACACAGTTAATGTCTGATGCAGTCACCGAAGCCAAAATTCATCTCTGAGCACCCTTTCACAGCAAATTCATTTATGGTAACCTGCTTAATGGCGAACTGGTTTACACCAAAACCTGCATAGCAGAAGCTGGCTCCCATTTGCCCTGATGAGGGAGGCTAAAGGGGATGTATCTATACCATGACTCAGCAATTATTTCATCACAGATATTTATTAACTGCATTTTTGGGAGTGACTGGTGATGTCAGAGGTCCTTGCAGCGACTGTCATTATCAACGCTGCTGCTGTGCTTTGGTTTCCTGCTCCTCCACCTGACTCTCCCACGAGGCTTCTGTATCGTGTGATTTGCACTCTCTGGCCTAGATATTGCAGGAGAACAGTTACATAGATTTCAGCATCTTTTTTTTTTTTAATGATGCTAACTTTCCTACTGTGACTGGATCATAAAAATATAGGCAAGCTATCATTTAGTAGGACACCAATGAATTCACCCTCTGCCTAAGTATTTTTGGAAATATTATTGGCTCAGCAGGGTATGAGAAATGAATAAGGGAAACATATTGAAAAGTTCACAATACCTTATAGATAAATAGGCCATGCAAACCCACTCCAATTGGTTAATTACCTCTTTCCATTTTACAAAAAGCTTATATAATAAGCTTCATTCTTTTCATAATCCTATAAATCTTTTTTTTTCTTTCTTTATAAAACTTGCTCTTATTCAGTGGACAGGAATTTAGCCTTGGTTTTTAAATAAAGAACAATCAGACCTAAATACAATTAGGTCCTAGGAAATGTAGCAACATCTTTCTTCAAAAAAGCCAGTTTTATACAAAACAAAATAAAAAAGTTTATTTTCAATCAGATTATGTCAGTGCAAAAATGTGAAGAAGAAAAAAAAAGACCAAGAAAATATTTCAAAGGAAGTAGACCCCTGGGAAGATAAAAGTGCTGCTAGGAGAATGATAACAGGATTGGCACAAAATAGGAAATTATAAATATAGACCAGTGGTTCTCAGCCTCTTCTGTACCATGACCGCATACTTTAAGAGAGGAAAATTTGGGACCTTATCCATGTAGCTATCAAGAAAAGAAGGGTGGTTGCCTGCTCCCTGGGGACAGACAACCACAGATCCTACACAGAAGATACTGAAGCAGAACTCCTTGGAAATCCAGAAGTAGTTTCAAATAATAGCTGCTCAGCTTTTTGGAGGACTTACCTAGGTAATTTCTTAATCAAAAGCAAAAAAATCTGTCATCCAAGCTCCTACTACTGTTGCTAAGAAATGTTAATATCAGAAAATAGGCCCCTAAGTTATTTAGATATCTTGGGAAATGTTAATCTCGGCTCTCAAGACCTATTTTCAAAAGGGGCCTGGAAATCAGGACTGCCTTGCTGAAAAGATGCTCAGCAGCTGAGAACAGCCCAACTCTTTGTGCCGTGGCTCAGATTTCAAAGTCCATGAGAACCAGGCTGCTCACTACCTGTGCCACTCCAAATAATGTCATCAGTCACCTAAAGCAATTAGGACCCGACATGCCAGTTATCACCAAAGCAACCTAGTCGTCCAAGTTTTGTCTCAGTGGCTTCTCTTATTTCCTTGCCTTGGCCTCATCCTGGCCTCGACGGCAGAGGCAGCTGTTGACCTGCACCCTCTGGGGGACCCTCTCCTTCCATTCGGGAAAGCGGCTCCGAAAACAGCTCAAGCTGGCTGTTCTGCTGCTGCTATTAGCCTGCTGATAGAGGAGGAGGTTGACTTAGTCACTAGCATAACTACAAATATGTTTGTAGGAATTCGTATCCCCTGACCAAATGTTGAACTCATTGGGAAACTTGCCTGCTGCGTTTTGTTTAAAATGTGAATCGAGCGCTCGTTGCCAACACGTATTCTTCTTTGTCCACCACGTCTCGTGGGCTCCTGTCTGTGCACAGCTACATGCCTATTGGCAGAGATGTAGCGTTGATGCCTTCTTGGTTTTCCCTTTCTGCCTTTGGCTTTGGTCCAGGGAAAGGAGCAGAGGTTGAGCTGGAGAGTGTCACTGACACTAACATCCTTCTCTGACCACCTCAGCGGAGGGGAAGATGACCGTGAAACCACTCAGTAACTTAGCTCAAATTTCACTTCAGTTCTTCCCTCACATATGCTCCCCTTGTTTCTTTCAGCAGACGTGGAGGGTTTTCAGTTAGAAAGCTGAACATACCATAGGCTGGTTAACTTTAAAGGATTTTGTGGCAGCATGTTCACCTAAAGTACAAGCCAGGTTCTCCTCAGTGGTCTTACCCAACTAACTGAACTGACCCGTGAATACAAAAAGTCCCTGGGAAGGCACTTTACATTCAGAAAAAGTAGGTTTGCATTTTGATTTTCATGACCCAGAACTAATAAAGTGTTTATCACTCACATGTCACAGCTGTCCTCCTATATGGTGGAAAGACCATGAATATGAAATGCGGTTCCTTCCCCTATGAAGCTCTGTGAGCCAGTGCCACCTTTCCCCACTGATCTATGTTGATCTCTCCTCTCGGGGGAAGAGGGGGTTGGTTATTTTAGTCATATTGGGAACCAAATCCCAAATCCCTTGCAAGAAAGAGATCTTCTGCAAAGACCGAGGGTGCAGCCCTTTACTTGTGTCTGGCCGTGCTGCAACAAATGAATGGGACTGTCTCCATATGAGGCGTCTCAGAAGTGTCCCCAGCTTATCAACAGAGCATGGCACATAAATGAGAACTTCAGCAAGAAAACAGAAAAGCTCATCGAAATGCCAGCAGGGCCCCCCACCCCCACACACAAGACAAAAAGGACTTTCATGCACACAATGATTTGTTTCTTGTATCTGACTCAGACAGCCAAGCACAGAGCAAATTTTCACCGTCTGGCCAGACTTGGGTGGGCTCTGTCTCCTCCCGAAGAGGGAAATGTTTATTGAGGAACAGACCTTAATGGTGCGTCTAAGTGGTGTTTGAGTGAACGTGATTTGGGGACAGTTGGGGAGCAATTCAATGACTTACCAGGGAGTGCTGGTGAGAGCCGGGACTGCTCCTTTCCACATAAGCTGTTTCAGGGAGATGGCTTAAACCCAGGTGTTTCTGTTACTTGGCTCATCATTGCTCCAAGGAACATTCCTGGCATTTCTGCCTCCTCCTGCAGGCTGGGTGTGCGGGCAAGCACCAGGGCACCCTGTCCAAACACCCACCTGTTTCCTCCACCATTGCTTGCAAAAATCTTCTCAAGCTGCCTGTGCTCCTTCAGGGGATGTGGAAGATCTGGGCCCTGACCTCTAGACTTCAAGCACCCCAGGACCTGCCAGGTGAGGGTCTTCCCCTCACCCTCTTTTCTTCCTCACTCCACTGCTCTACCGTGTCTGAGCCGTATCAGTATGAAGAAGGCAATGAAGGAGATCACTGGAGGTTTGGGGACTACCTGACCAATGGTGATACCTTCTGCTACCAGAGAGGTGGTGACACCTCACACCACTTGGATGCGATTCACCAAAAGATGTCTGTCACCCTCCCGAAGCCAGTGGGGATTGCCAAGGAGAAGTCACTTCTGTCATCAATTTTTTAAGGTGCATTTCTCCCTGGGATCCATGATATGGCTGAACAGGTTTTCTGGTCAGAATGAGAAGAGAAACCTAAGCAAATATGAATAAATTATGGTCAGCACACTTAGCTGGCCTGTGGACTGTTAATGATTTTCTGTTGTTCTGTTATATTCATTCATCCATGATGTGCCTGTTACAATAGAGCCTCCCTGTTCTGTGCTACTGCAGAACAGCCTCTCCGGTGGATTTATATAATTCATATCAGTAAAATTTTCATGTGTGCTAATACACGAGACAGCCAGAGAGAAGAAAGAAAGTTTGCCTTGGGGGGGGGAGGGGAATCAGGGAGGAAAAATACCAGCGGCATCAGACTTAGACGATTCACTTAATAGCTTTCCTGGAATATACCCATCTTGCCAATAGCAGATAGTAGCTTCAGTAAAGCCATCTCATTCACACAACATATGGGAGCGCGGAGTGCGGGGAAGATGAATCCTTAGAGCTACCTTTTGAAATGTAATAGAATCGCCTGGCTCCCTCAGCCACGCTGCCTGATACCGATTTAATAGTAGAAGAATGAAATGCATCTGTGTATCTTTTTCCACTGCAGTAAATACTTTATCTGCAGCTACCAGTTTAATCACACCGTACACGGCACTCTGCTCCCCACTGAGAGCTCCCGGCCACCCCTTCGCTGATCTGCCACAGCGGCAAAAACCCTGGGATCAACACAGCAGCGGATGGGGAGGGTGAAAACTCACAGCCTTCTAGTTCCTACCTTCCCTGCCTAGAGAAACCTGGCCGGGACACAAAACTGGGTGAGCCCCCACGCAGAAAGAGGCACGGCGCCGGGCCCCTGCCACCTCCTCGGCTCTGAAACTCCAGGCTTTGCTGTCCTTGCTTGCAGTGACACTGACCGCTGGGTCCCCTCTGTCCTGCTCCTTCCTACCTGTTCAGGTCCCCCACCACCTACCATCGCTCTCCTCACCTAGGGGGGTTCTGCCCTCTTCTGATCGCTCCCCTCTCTCCATCAGTTTTCTCCCCCTTCACACATTTCCTTCTTTCCACCATTAATTTTCCACCGTTCTGCCCTCCTACCTCACCCATATCATCCTCTTCCAAACTTCACCCCAAGGCATATATTCTCACTGGAGCTCTTACGCAGGAAAGAACAACCGGGCTCATAAAATATCGCTAAAGGTCTGCTTATGCACATCTTTCCTCTTTCTCCTTCCTCTCCCTTTCTCCTCTGCCCACTGCAAGCTGTGGGGGCAGAGACATAATTTCCCACATATCTGCTGGCATGCGTTGCTCACTATTGTTCTCCAGAGCTGTGAGCCTACCCGGTGCCGTAGTAGAATCAAGTGGCTTAGACAAGGGATACGGTGGATATATTTGCCTTGTTTCTTGGAAACCTGAAAGCCAAAAGCCTGTTTCGTAGAAAATGGTTGGACATTTTTGCACTGGGAACTGGAGGAGGGAAGAACTTTCAGCCAAAAAAATATCAGTTTTCTAACAGAAAATGGAAATGTAACTAAAGCAGATACTAATAAAAATGCTCAACTAACAATCCAGTTTCCATCTTGATGGAAAAATTTCCAGCAGCCTTAGCACAGTATTCTGTATAACTGAAAATCAGTTTATAGTATTATGTTTATTCTCTGTGAGTTATTTATTTGCAGAAAAGCAAATCTTTTGGGGCTTACTCTTGGTATGAAGGATTTTTCCAAGATTAGTCACTGTAGTCAGCCTTCCTGATTAAAAATATTTATTGGAAATCAGTAAAAGATCAAAACATAAAATGTGAGGTCCTGATCATTCATTAGACTTCTAGTAATGAATTCTTCCAGAATGTATGATTTTCCTTGAGTAATAAAGCTTCATATAGTTGTTTTAAATTCATCAGGTCTCGTCCCACCCTCAACCCCCCAAAAATCTTGAGAAAATCTCATTTCACAGTTTCCCATAAAACCAGGTGCAAAACAGCTGCTTTGGGCATGGAAGGATTCCTGAAGCACTTCATTGGTATCAGTAGCCAGTGAAAACCCATGAAATTGAGGGGATTTTGATAGGTACGTTCACAATCCTCCAAGAAGGTGCCATGGAGGATAGTATGGCTGAGCTAGTGTTTCCCACATTTGGAGGAAGGACATTAACGCGGTCTAGTTTTCCAAACTCTGTGAAATTTCGCAGTAATGGCTTCATTCAACTCTGTGCTATTATTGAAAACACCCTTGGTTTGCTCTGTGGGGATGGTATGGGTGACTGCACTGGTATCTCAAAGCTCACTGAGACCATCCACTGGAGAAAGGAACTTTCCGGTCTTTCTTTAATGACCGTCGCTGTGAAAAATGGCTTTGGCTATTTCGTGTAGCATTCATGGGTTGTTGCTGCCTTCCCCATACACCTTTCACCGAAACACTTGTTCATATATGTCAACTAAGACCTTAGTTAGTTAAGAGGGGGATTTTTACCTATAACTGTATCCAAAGCCAAGGCAAAATCTCTCCATGATTCATCTTCTCCAGCAGTACTTTGACTGATCACAAGGTTTCCTTCCACTGATTACCTGTCTTACTATAAGCCTTGCTTTAAAATTGTTCTCCCCAGGCAGGTTCTATAGGAACTGTAATTTAATTTAGCAGTAGTATCAAGAGCTAGGTGATTCAGTCCTAGAAACATTTACCACCTATGCCCCATTCTTCCTCCACCAAACTGAGTTCTGTGGCTTCATGGGAAGATCATTTCAGTGAGCATGTTTTCATCCACCTGCAGAACGGAGAGGGTGAGATCATGTAATGTAATAAAGCCTGTAAAATTAATCCTAATTCGTCGAGGAAGCAGAAGAAGCAGCTGCAGGTTCCAGGTTGCTAGCTGTTGGGGTTTTTTTACTAAAACTCCATTGAACTACTTAGTGTTCAGCATTGATTTAAAAATATGCCGTTCTTAACTACTGGTTAGGCATTTCATTCACTATGTATGGTATTTAAGGAAGACATAATGATACGTGCTTAAAAGAGTCAAAACAGTGGATCAAACGTTGATACTCAAAGAATGACAGTTCTTTTTTCCAACCCTACTTTAGATGATTATTTTAAAGAAGAATGCTGAGCAAATTACAATGGCTTTAAGAAGACAGGTCACCTCCTGGGACAAATTCTGACTCCACTGTATTGTAAAGGATGTTTTCCAGGGCCAGGGGGCAGATGGTCATTCTGGCTATAAGACTGATACCAGTGATATTCCTACTGTGAGGAAAGTATTCAATTTTCATCATTTGCTTAAAAAAGTACCGCTTTGTTTTAACAAATGGGAACATAAATGAAAGATATTTCTGTGTGCTCTGCTTACATGAATATTTCCCAGTGTTTTTATATCTCAGTTCTCTGAGGAATAATGTTTTCAATTTCCTTCTGAAATGTAAAATAAGACCTCTGGGCTTAAGGACTCCATAAACGATAGTTCTTACTTGCTTTCTATTTAATTAGCATGAAACAGATCATGTAATCATTCAGGGATAAATCCTGACCTCTCTGGAGGGAGAGGAGAGAAAAGAATAAAGGAATTTTCTTCTCTTATTGATAGCAAAAAAAACAAATGCAGAAAATGTATGGGGGTGAACTGGCATTTATCATTCTATTGAAAAGTCAGCCTCTAAGTAGAGGGGCAGGCTGGCTGGTGAAAGTATCTTACCAGCAGTGGTTGGAGAAGGCATTCAAAATACTGCTCCACATGCTTTGTGCCATTACAAATCTTATTACAAGTAAACAAGAGTTTTCAACTGCTAAACAAGAGGCATTTACCTTCCACTGCCTGCATTACCAGCATATTCCAAGTTGACTTTTGGTTAAGAAAAGGCCACAGATGATGAAGAACCATTATATAACTATGTTCATAGGCAAGACAAAACCTTGGCCCGGTGCTCTTAAAAGTGTCATTATTTATTGACACTTCTCACAATTTTCCATTGAGAAACCTACCTCTGGAAAAGCAAGCAGCGATGTTAACACAGCCCATAATTGGTTAGAGACGCACAGCTGAGCTTTCAAGCTCACAGGCTCTGGAGACCAGAGCACAGGGACTAAAACCAGGACATTTTCCATGAGCAATTCTCCCATCCAAAGCCATGTCCCCTCCTTTTCCAAGGAGATGACAAAATTGGTGACACAGGAGGCTTTCTTCACAGCTTGGTTAGCCCTGAGCAGATGAGGTTGGAAAGGAGCTCTGAGATGCTGTTGTGTGTGGAAGGGATTACTTTAAATACTACTATTACACTGCTTAAGTATCATTTGCTTTAACACTGGGTAGCCAGACATCTCTGGATACGGAACAGGCTTAGCATTGACCACAAAAAGGAGACTGTCTATTCCTCAAAGTCTCTGTTTTTGCAAGAGATGCATACTGCTTTTGGCCCAGGGATTTGTTGGATGGTATAAACCTGACCTGCTGTTCTCCTGAACTCCAAATAGCTGTTTGTGCCCACGAAGTGCAAAGCAGGTACAAAGCCAGCCAGCCCGGTGCGCTAGCAGTCTGCATTTATTTTCCCCTGGAGAGGCTACAACAGACTATAGATACAGCAATAAACATCTGAAATGCCAGGAGAGATGGTCTACTAAAATGCGTGAGGGTAAGGCCATAAATGAGTGGAACAAGCAGGTACTGGAGAAGCAAATTAGACACTTGGCTTCCTGTAGCTAATTTAAATGGGAAATGGGAGTTGTTCCAGGTATTCAGTAAACAGGCTTGCAAATTAGCTTCCCACAGTTTCCTTATGCTTCTGTACATGCATAAAGAACATGTACTGCGGTTCATTGCTTTAACTCACTTTGCTTCCAAAATCAGTGAATTTTTCCATTATTTTCAGTTACTTGCAGAAATGTTTTCATACCTGGCTGCGAGCAAATAGGGTAGGAGATAACTGGAAGTGAGTGCTGGGCTGTTAACACCCAGGTAGCCAGATTCTTTATTCGTGAAATGTTTCTTGAGCCTGGTGTTACCAGGGGATACAAAACTGCTTTTCAGTAGCTGATATCACCCTGTATGAGAGAGAGAGAGAGGCTCAGAACAGCTTCATATCTTCATCCCCTTCTTTAATTCTATATGAATTAACTGGAGGCCAGTAAGGCTTCAGAGGAGAAGAGCAGAGGGAAGGGGGCTGCTTGCCAGAGCTGAATCAGCTCCTGCTCATAGGGAAAAGGGGGTCTGCAAGAATACTTGTTATTTAATAAGGAAAAAAATGGTGTAAACCAACCAATTACTTCAGACTCCAATTTTAGCCCTAGATTAGCTTCAATCCTTACCCCCAAATTAATCTGTATGACAACAGACCTAACTGCCCATGCTTGCCCTCAAAATACCTGTTCTCTGGCTAAAGACAGCAATGAAGATGGTGTTACTGAGTTCACGATAGTCTTTGGCGTGTAGACACACGTCCCATAAGCTTTAACAAACAGTCCCTTCCTATGTGCTCCCCACCCTTACACGGGACGTAATGCAAGAGTGGAGGAGCTCTGTTTCCCTTGCTTTCAAAATGATCAGAGACTGATATGCTTTAGCAATATAATGTCAAACTTATGGTTCTTGGCTGTCGAAGTACCGGCAAATGGGCCAACAAAGCTCAGAGCAAGACACAAGAACGCCAGAACTACACGTGAACCATTTTTGCTGGGAATATTCAATTTGCTACATTGTCCATTTAATTTGAGTGCTAAAGGCAAAAAAGAAATCAGCATTTCCAGTTCTGCTCATTCCTTATATGGTGAAATGTTAGATAACTTGCGTTATTTATAACCTGCACATTTGGTATTTTTTTTATAACGGGGGGAGGAGGAGGACATAGTGGGCAAGAAGACTCTGGATTTTTTCCAGTCTAACTGAAGAATTAAGAATTGAACTGTGTCACAAGAGCAGTCAACTTTATACCTATGCCTTGTAGAAGAGCAATTCTTCAGCTGTGCAATTAAAATTGATGTAGTTTATGACTTTTAAAAAGGGACTTACATGCTTACCACATACAGCATGGTAAGAGGTAATGAACATTGATCCTAAAGCTTTGAGCTATAAGGTAGTCTTTAAATGCTTGTATTTCAAGACGTCCACACTTCCCAACTCAGTAACACTTCTAACAATAAGACACTGGAAACAGGTTTTTGGACCTAACAGAGATGGAAGATGTCTCATATAACCTCCTGGCCTTCTCCCTGCCATGACCATGTTGCATTTTCAATCACGATGAGCTGCCCAACACAGCTGTGCCACTGCTCATTCCCGGGTAAGGTGCTTCCCATCCCTCTTGTCACTGCTGTCCGTGCTGTGTTGTGTGGTCTGGTCATTTTATTTTTCATCAGTGTCATTGTGCCGATGCTAAATCCTGCCAAACCACACTAAAATGACTATTTTTCCCCCATGGTGCTTATGTCATGCATAGTGTTGAGCAGACTCGTACCCCAGCCCCAGGTTTCACAGACATCACTCACCAACCCCTCTTCCACACTTTTATTTGGAGAGGCTTTTATTTCAGATGCGAAGTGAAGGTCACACCATTACACCACTGCTTACCTCAGTCCCCTGATCAGCATGTAATGACATTTCTCTGCCGTATTCATGAATTAGACCTTTTTTTAAAATTGGGAAGCAGGCAATTTTATTTCATAGAAATCACTTTAGGAAGATGACCTTTACCTTAACGCATGTGGCACAAAGCTCTTTCAGGGATGCTGCAGGGGTACGTCACACAAAACTCCGAGGGCACATTAAGCTGCCCTACGTTATCTTCCCAAAATGTCAGTTATTTCTGCCTAACAGCATTTAACTTGGGGGGAAGACTCTTTGCGTGCAAGTCTTTGTCCTAACTCTTCACTCAGCAATAGCAATGATATATGGAAGATCACAGGTTATTTCTAAACTAATACTAAGCCTAAAGAAAAGGTAAGTAGGGCATGACATACGTGAATTTAAAGGCAGTCTTTAGCTGTGGTTAAAGATTGCTTGCAGATGTTGACTACTGATTTTTATTTTCTTTGCCTTGCTCTGCCTCTTAGAATATTGTTTTCAATGTCCTCATTGTCTTATTAGCTTTCTCTTCCCCCTGGATCCAGTGACATGCAAAAGGAATGACGGTAGATGTTACTTTTTCCTGCTCCGTGGCAGAGAGGAGTGTAGGGTTTCATAGACTGTAAACTATTTCTTCTGCACTGAGAGATTGACTGCATGGGTAGAGCCCATTAAATATAGCTATGCTGACAGTATCGCTTCGGAGAGTTCTGTGGGAAAAAATCTGTCTGCACTATGTTGGTACCTCCAGCCAGGCAGAGAGCTGTCTTGATAACTCATTCAGATAATGAATAAAATGTGGAATGAATTCCATGCAGGATCAGCACTCTGTTGATGTGAGAACCGGTTGCAAAACGTACGACAGGATCCTCCTGTGGCTGTTGTTTTAAGCTTGGCAAATACCGTGGATTGTATATGCTAAAGTCAGGATATTATTAAAATAAACCCCTCAAAACTCCAGAGAGTTAAGATATGATACGGCTTCCTTTGAGCTCAGGTCTCCTTATCGCTGAGATATGTTGTATGTGAATGCAATTTATATGAAGTTCTTTAAGACTAGAACAGCCTGTTATTTCTGCCATGCCCAGGAAAATCAGGAAAGGTATGTAGCAGTAATAAATCAATTATTTCTTACAAATTAGACCAAGATAGCATTGCCTAACAGCAGTCTTCCAGATGGCTGGGATGAAAGGTGGACTGGGCTGGAGGGGAAGGGAGGATTTCTAGATAACCGGAATAAATGGGATACAGTTTAGCAGTAGAACTGAAAAGATCCAGAGGAATGACACCTGTGTGCGAGGAAACAGATATCTGAGAGCTTAGGTTATGTCACTGGGTTGGCAGAGAAGGATGAAACAAAGACATTTCCTAGACATCATCAAGGAGGCAAATTCTTTATGGCGTTGAATTAGGAGTAACCATGGGGATAGGAAATGACAGATTTAAATAAAAAACGGGGTAATTTCTAAATATTAAGGGCAAAATATACTTTTCCCTATGAGAAAAGGAACAGTCAAGGGAGGAGCGGAGGGGCAGGCACTAAAGCAGGCGGTGGGAAACTGAGGAAACGGGACAGCAGCCCCAAAGCCAGCTGCGCCGCTGTGCAGAAATCAGCTCCGACGCTGTGTGTCCCTGGGGCCAGGATGAGGATTAAGTGTTTTCACCCGCTCTTCTTGGGCTAATCGCCACTCTGCCATTGTGCACGTGGTGGAAACCATCCCTGAGATATTGGCGTGTTTGCGCTCACCCAGTAACCCTCCCTCAAATGACACGGGATGCCTTCCAGCTATGGCTAGGAAAGACCAGTCCAACACTTCCTCAGACTGGGATGTTGGAAACCATAGTAATTACACACACACAAAAAAAAAGTTTTGACCCTGCAAGTCTATTTCAAACGTAACTCCCAGAAGCAGTAGACTTTCAACTGAGTAAAGCCCATAACCAAAGAAACCTGATGCTAATTAGCTAGAAATTAACATTAACTCATTAATATCTATATTTTGGTATATTAAAATATGAAATATATTAATACTAATATATTGATATTAATTATTTTAATGTTCATCTGTTCCTAATCACAGGAGTAAACTTACCGAAGAATATCTATACATCAGTTCCCAAAAAGCAGCAGAGTTTGTTGAGCAATCTTGATTGTCAGCGAAACGGGCAATTACATGAGTCCCTCAAGGAGGCAGAGGCTCAAAACCCAGAAAAGCTCCCGACTACCCACCATGGATGGCCAAGTGGGAGTCCAAGTAGCTGAATCCAGCCTGTGAGGCTGTTTCGTACGGCCGCTGTGACAAGCCAAGCAGATAAAAAATATTTTTGCAGGTATTTGTCAGCGAGGACTCAGAGGGTCTGGTGAAGCACCGCACAGATGCCGGGCCCACCTCTGAACATCTGGCTGGGAGTAAGAGTGGCTCTGGAGTGTAGGAAAGCTGACTGTGATAAACCAAATAATCCCTGCTAACTCTCTGCATAACAGGCCAATGCGTCTCTCCCTGCTAACTCCAAGAGGGAATTAGTCACGCAGATGATTTGGGATGAACCTGAAGGAACAGCTTTTCACCCCGTGGGAAGCAAGAAACACTCAACATCATTTTGTTGCTACACCTAAAATACTGGTGAAGAAATACATGTTTTACCGGAGGCATTTTTTGCAGTGTCTCTCAGATCTCTGCCACCTTCCCAGCACTTCTAAGACAATTCTTCAACATAATTCTTCCCCCCACCACTGGGTTTGCTCGGGTCTAATTGCAATCGGGCAGCTGCTGAGAGCAGGCAGCGCAGAGGCTATGTAGCTCATGGGGGACACACTCCGAAGGAACAGGGCAAAGACAGACCCGTGTCCCTTCTACCTTATGCAGATTCTGGCCTGAACTTGGTCCTGGGGCAACGTGGAATAGCCCCATGTTCTGCTATAGTTTAATTACAGCCTCCCCACAGCTGCCTCCAGGCTGATGTGAAGATCAAAATCAACTGAGGGCTCTCGCCAGGTACTCAGGTCTCACTCTGCACTTTGCACATGCTCTGCATCAGTCCCACTGTCCTCGTCAAAATGGCTATTTTTCTCTTTTCAAAGACAGAACACACCCACATCTACTATATTTGGATGCTGGACATCTGAAAAAAGAATCACCCATGAAAACAGCCTGAATGAACCTGCTGAATGGCAAGCCACTGCCAGCTAGACTGAATGATTTTTCTTGCAGAGATGTTTTTGCTATTTTTCTCCTCTGAAAGCTATAGGAAAGGATGGGGAAAAGAGCTGGTTTCTTTTCTCATGCACCCACCCATCATCGACAGCTTTGTTAAGTCCGAAGAACAGAATCTCTCTTCCCATTAATGATGCAATAACTAACAATCCAAATCCTACATGTAATACTCAGAGCTAGCAAGCAGGAAAATGATTTCTGTGTTTTCTTTTTATTAAGATTTGTAAATTCAACAAAAGTATTTCAGATGTTATTGCAAGGTAATAAATATGGAACCTCCCTACCTCAGAGTCCAGAAATTTCAGGGACAGAAGTATTTCACACAGACATAGTGAAACAGAAACATGAATCTCTTTGAGAATGAGGCAAGGGAAAACCAGAGAGCAAGGCAAGAGGACAAGGGATTGTTCTGAGGTCCCTATTGTAAATGAAGAGGGTGGGTGGTGCAAGATAAAATCAGGAATTTGATTTCTCAGGACAGATGGATTTGAAAAAGGAAAAAAAAAATATCTACAGGCCAAACTAAAAATGGTTATCATGGTGAAGTTATGGGCTGTTTCAGGCTGCCAAAACAAATAGCTTGCATCCCAAAGCAGTAAAGGTTACATGCATGGAAAATGGAGCTATCCCTGAGGACTAACTAATATACTGCAATTATTATTATAATTTTTTCAGAGAGCTTTGAGAAAACCAGGACACACTGAGCTACCTAGTTTGACTGCATCTACAAAAATCTTAAGGAGAGGTGTTCCAGCCTAGAATTTTTTTCATGTTCCTAGCTTGGCTAAAATCAGCTATTGGTGTTTGAAAACTGACAGCAGTATTACTTCAGCAATTAACAAGAACTTTTTGAGGTTACTGATATACTAAAAATGCTTTGAATTTCAATAAGTTTGAAGTTATTTCCTAATACAGCTCGTGCCACTTCTGCGGGAGATATACCCAAGTAAAATGCAATCACTTCTGGAATTTCAGCTAAGTACGGGTACTACAGGGAAAAAAAAATCCACACTTCTGACAAGGTTGTATCAATCTCCACTTATCTGCTGTTTTGGTAAAAGTGCCAAGGTATTCTGAAAGGCACGGTCTCCAGCCTCGCACTTATACTTAATGCAGCCTTTCTGCAGGGTTTGCTGCAGGATTAGTTGTATTTCTACACAATTATTATAGATTTGTATTAGTTATTTTATAAGAATATTGCTTCTTTTTGGAGCAACCTGCAGGGTTGTAAGAGAGTGTAAATTCCCCCATGTCCCATATTTCTTCGAGGAGAAGCATAGCCTAATGGTTAGAGGAAAGGACGGAACACTAGGATCTCCTGGGCTTCTTTCCCAGCTGTGCAAACTATTTAGGGATGGCTTCTCTTCCACAGAAATCAATGAAACTCTGTACTGAACTTTCCCGGGAACATGATAAAATCCTTAATCTCACTCTGCCTTCCTACCCTATCCTGCAAGATATCAAGCACACTAGCTCAGCCAGTCCACCAAAGCCCTTAAGTATACGCATGTTCGGTGCAGAATTGCTGTAGCCAAAGCCAGTGCTTGCGGTAAGCGTGTCTCTAAGTGCGCTGCCATTTCCAGAGCCAGGAATGAGTGGGGGGCGATTATATTCATCTACCTCCAAAGGATGTTTCAAACATTAAGTAACAGGATTCTTGGAGACTGGGCACAGGATGCAACAGAGTGAGATTATCATTTCTATCCCTATTCTTAATACCTATTAATGGAAACAGATGATAGAGTATCTATACCTACACATATACAACATCTCTCCCGTCCTGTCAAGGCAGAGCATTATCTGGTAAAGAAGCAGTGATTTCACGTTTGAGGAGGGGGAACAAGAAAAAGGAAAAGCTGTTTATAACACATTAAGCAGATACTATTTGGATGTTTAGACTATAATTCTCCCCAGGGAAGCCAGAACCTACCCACAGGGTGTGTTGAGTTAGTTCCTCATTCCTTCTTTTTTTTTTTTTTTTTTAAACTTCTTTTGAAATCACTGAGTGTGGAGCATACCTTGCCCCAGGGGAACATATTGCTGAGCTGTTACTCACACTATAAAAGGGTGTCACTTCTCGCTCCTCCCTTTCTTTGAGGCCCCGTTTTGAGGTGAGGAAAGGGCTGACTGGCCAAACCACTAGACCCCAGGACTTATCAACCCTGGGGCACCCAGCAGGATGGCTTTGGGGGGCTCAGCCTTGGTGCCTGGCTCTGGGGAGCTCGTTCTGACTGGGACTGCTCCAGCCTGGGATCATGGTGGGCTTCAAGAGCATAGTCTGGAGGTTTGGTGTGTCTCCTAAAGTTGTTCTAGCCTGGAAACTGGGATTGGCTTAAGAAATAGTTTTGTTTGGGGGGGAGTAGCCTCCTATGACAGACTGTAGTTTCTCTCTCCTGAATGACTGGCTTTAGACACATTGGGAATTAGGAGGAGGGGAAAAAAGGGGGTGTCCTCTGAAATTTAAAGCTAAAATCCCTCACTCTCTGTTTCAGTGGACTCTGCCCCTCTTCTGTTTGCTTTGCCCTCGGCGTGTGCAGGACGCTGGCCCACAGCCGAGGCTGACGCAGGGTCACGTCGATGCCCAAGTGTCAGCAATCTCCGGCGCTTTCCCCTTCCCCTTCAGTGCAGCACACAGCCGAGGCACCTCACAGGCCTGAGGGCTGCAAGAAAAAGGAGAAATTCTTTACAGTTTATAAACTTCATTGAGTTCATACAGCCTCGTGAACCTGCAGCCTTCCAGCTCCCTAACACACCACAACCCAAGCTTGAATGAGGAGAAAATCGTCAATGTAGTTAGCAACCTGCGGTGAAATTCACTGATTAAATTACTGGATAAATATTTGAGAGGATCTGGCTGACAGGTATGTCATGCATGCAGTCTTAAAATAGGATGGTAATGGGAAATGAGGGAGCAATGTGCCAAGGAACAGGAACAGGAATGTGATTTCTGGTAACACAACTCATGTTCATCAGTGCCTTTTTAGCAATATAGAGGACGTGTGCGGTGAAACTGAGAGCAAGGCACTGTCGTTAAAATAAACTGAGAGAAATTGCAGCTATGAAGAAACAGAGCATTAAGCAGCAGTTCTCCGGGAATAAGGCTGGTGAATGAATTTATGGAGATTTACATCGGCCGGACCTGGCAGGTAGTTTTTAACATGCTCGCAAGAAGCAGCCACAGCTATTTCCAGTAAAATCTTGGGAAGCTGTGGGGTGTGTGGACTCGCTGGAGAGACACGATGCTCACACCAGCCTCTGATGGTGCTGGGTTTGTGGCTCCGCGTTGGCTCCCCCACCTGCCATCTCCACAAGGGGTTGTTCTCTCTGCAGCCCGAGGATCTTGTCTTTAATTTAAAAAGATGAAAGGAAGAGGTCGTCCTGCTGTACAAACGCATCAGGGCAGCACACGGCAGCCAGCAAGACTCTGCTCGTGAGCTGTCGAAACGCGCACGCGCGCGACTCCGGGCAGCAACAGCGAGGGCAGGATTAGGCATCACCACATCCATCAGGTCAAGCCCATGAAGGTCTCTAAGGACGGGCCGATCATATTTGTGTCATTCAGAGTAAACAGTCTGGAACCTTTAAAACCCTTTAAGCTTTAAAACCCATCTAATTCATTTTTTACCAATTTTGCAAAAGTTTCCCCTTTCCTCAATGCTGCATTGACTGGCCCTGCAAACCATTTGGCATTGGCCCGTGTGGTGTGTGCAGTCACTTTGCTCCTTGATGTTACCTCATCAAAGAGCAGCTGAAAATGATATTTCCAGCCAGACGGTTTTCAAGAGTGGCCGGTGAACTTGCTCTGCCCTGTGCCCTCCGATTTGCGATTAGATAGGTTTCCTGTATGTCAATTCAGCTACAAATCGGTGATAAATTTAAGATTGCGACATGCTGACCAAAAAAAAAAAAAAAAATCATGGCGGGCTATTTTTGGTTTCAAAAGAAACTTCTCTCGCTAGGTCTCTCCAAGCCCTCACCTCCACGTACAGCTGCAGCGGATAAGGCAAACAGGATGCAGGGTTGTAGAGTTGGAGGAATCGAGTGTAAATCAAAGGAGACAAGCTGGTCCCTGTGTGTTGCCTGGGTTAGACCTCAACCTTTGAGCAAGGTGAGCAGTTGTCGCTTGCTGGGGACTCTCCCAGTAACAGCATTGCCCAGCTGCTTGAGCGTTTATACTGGGCCATAGCCGCGTCTCACTTTTTCCTCCCACTGTGTCACCTCCTTCCCTTGTGCTGACAAGTGATTTAGACAGCCTGCCCTGCTGGCCCTGCATTTGAAATGTAAATCAAACACATGGGACATAAAGCTGGGTTTCAAAGTTGACTATTAACTAGGGCGGAAGGGGTGGCGTAGCAAAAACAAACAGTTCCAAGTTCAAGTCTGAAACCATAAGAGCAGGCTGAAAAACCTTCCTCCTTTTCCATCGCCAGCCAGCATGAGGGTGAGCGCTCTCCCTAGGGCAGAACATATTTAGTGGTTCCCTGATTTCCTAACCCAGGTGCTCGGACTCCAAATCAAGTCTGACAACCGACTTCAAAGGGTGGAGGATGCTGGGGTGCTAAGGCTGGCCTTACACACTAGTACGCAGTGGCTTTAGTCATAGAATCACAGAACCATAGAATGGTTTGGGTTGGAAGGGACCTTTAAAGGTCAGCTAGTCCAGGGCTTCTTGCAGTTCTTGATGTCCTGAAAACTTTTGACATTGAGCCCTGCAGCATGCTTGGTCCAATAACTAACACCCCAGAACGCTAACTTAATTGGTCCCTGGTATGGAAAATCTAGTGTTTAAAAGTAGCCTTTACTCAGCTTCCCTCAAGGCAAGTTAATGACCAGCGGTACCTTGCAAGACATGGGGGTCCCTTAAACGTGGAGACCCCCTCTGCTGTCTTAATGGTTTCAAAATCAGTGGAAGTTTTGCCCCCAAAAATATTGGAGGCCCAAAGCAAATCAGTATGAACATAATTTTTATCAAGTAGGAACGTACATCTACCGTTACAGAGTATAGTTAATATTTCTTTACCTGTCACCCCAAATAATTCTGGGGGAAAAAACCCAACAGCAAATCCTATTTTCTTTGAAATAACTTCTAGCATGACTTTGACAATTTATCTCTGCTAATTCTATAGTGACACCCTCACCATTAAGGTCTAACTTGGAAATCGGAGACATGAGTAACTGATAATATGGAGAGGTTTGAGTCAGTTCTGCTAAGCCCACCCATTTGGGTTCGTAGCAGTTCCCTGGGCTTGGCCAGGTCAGCATCAAATCCAGCCTGGGTATGAAGCGAGATTTCATTGCTCTCGAGGACAATCCGACGGGAAAGAACACCCTCACCTTTTTCTGAATTCCTTAAAGCGGTATTTTTAATGCAAATCTTCTGCCAGCGAGAGATGGGGAGGAGAGCAGCTGTGAGAAGTGCTGTCCTCCAGTGAGTAGCGATGGTCCCAGCGATGCTGGGCACCAAGCTGGCGGAGCAGGGGAGGGCTCGAGCCTTCAGACACCTTACTCTGATAAACGGGCCATGGCCCCTGGTAGACGGGGTGGTGTCCTGGGCCTCCAGGGAACACCTCTGACCGTCAACCGGGGCAACCGCCAACACATCATTGCATCTTTCTGCACCTCGGCTTCCCTATTTGTGGAGTGACAACACTTAGCACTTTTGAAAATTGATTTTGGGCAGGGAAGCAACACTTCTCGGTTCTGTATTTCTGCCCGCAACAACGGGAAGGGCTCCGCTGGCGTATGCGTATGCACAGGCAGCTTTTCCATCTCGGGGATCAGCTCCACCCCAGTGCTCTCTGAAGGCAGAAAGCACTAAGTGCAATTTCACGTGAGCCGCTAACCAACATATCTGTTAATAACATTCCTTTGTTGATAGCTTGGACCATTTTCAAACAGGCTTTGCCGTCTCCTCCAATATGGGAAAGCGTTGTCCAAAACCATATAGGATTATAATTATGTAGTAGTCTTCCTGTAAATAATGTGTCATTCTAGTGAAGTAAACTGCTCTGCTCCTCATTAGGCTGCATCGCAGATCAAGTTGAAGCCAATTTATTAGAGTAGCAGTGAGGATATCATTGCATGATCTTCATTTCCATTAAACAACTGGATCCAACTCTCTTTTATTTTTAAGCTAACCATGCTGAGCTTTAAAATTGCCTTGATTATAATGTAGCTTTTAAATGATTTGTGGTGGCTGATCGTTTTGCACATGAAAGTTGCTAGTAGCTGATTAGGAAAAAAAATCCACCATTGCTTCTTCTATTGCTTAGAAATTGCAATCCTCAATCTGCAGCTTGAAAAGCATGTTGCCATGGAAATGATGCTTATGCTGTCGTAAATAAAAGTATTCTAGGGTCACCAGGGTCTGCGGCATAAACAGGGGCACAAATACTGCCTGGAAATGTGCCAGAGCGGTCTAAACATATAGGAAGATAATTTTAATGGTATTTCACCATTATCGTCAGAAGGACTGATGAAGGTTAACATGTAGCTGTAACCTTGGCATGAAAACAAAGCAGAAAAAGTCTTAGCTATTGGTATTAATAAGAGTAGAGAAAACAATATCGTAGCCCTTCTGACTGGTATTTCTCTGCTCAATCAGATCAGTGTTCCTCTCCCATTGTATTTCTCACACATTCAACAGTGAAATCTAATTGTATATTCATTCAGGGGCAGTTTTATCGAATTCATGAGCACAGCACACAAGAGCCTAGGAAAACCAGTTGATGTTATAAAATGCTGTATCATGGACTACCTGATCGTGCAGTGGATCTTCCCTGATTCCCTGGCTACAACCCACCCGCAGCCCAGGAGCAGCCATGGGAAATTAGCCTTTTCCTTGGAGGGGAAACACTTTTGAACAAGAACCCAGCTGAGGGAAGGAGCCCACGAGCCTTTCGCTGCTCCTGTGCGAGGGCGATGTGAAAGATCTCCACGCGGGACCAGGAGACAGCACTGACACTGTCTCAAAGGAGAAATACAGAGGCCAGCGGGGTTGGGATGCATTGGTTCGTGTGAGTTTTGAGGAGGAAAGCAGGCAGTTACTGTTTCTGGTGGGTTCTTAATTGTTCAATGACTGCTCAATGGCATTAAATGGGCCATACCGTGAAGCTGCCTTGGGCAGTATCAGATCAAGGATACATGCTTTTCTCTTTGTATTTTTAATACCCACACAAGCATTTAGAGCACAGACAGTCACTTTAAATAAAACTACAGAGATTGCAAATGCCACAGCTTGCTTATTTACTTACTGTCTCTTAGTCTGCCCAAAATGTGGAAATAATGTTTCCAGAGATGCTGGAATTCATGTGCCTGTTGAGGATCCTGGCTCCTGTCCTGGATGATATTGCATATTCAAGGGATGATTCATTCACTCCTGAGAGGGAGGAAGGACTGTACCAGCTGTACCACCTCTCCTTTGCTGACTGACAGCGTGGTGATGTTTCCACAAGGAAGCCTCGTGCCTCCAGGTTAAGCCAGCAATTATGGAACAAACAAAAGAGAAGTGAAACGGAGAGATGATTCACAGGGAGAGAAAACAAAAGAGAATTGGAAAGGTGATGCCAAGCCAGACTGACAACAAAATTTTCATTTGTCTCAGCCCAAAATGTACAGACAGGATTCTGCATTTCTTTCGTGTGGAAATTAATAATGTCATTTGCCATCTGCAAGGGAGGATCCGGGAGGGAACAGTTCAGCTTTCAGGGCTTTGCCACCCATCCCCTGCAAAAGGGGGGTAAAACCTACAGCCAGCAGCCCTCGGTTAAAGACGAGGAAGACCCAAACCCAATACCCTTGACTGCTCCATAGTGTGACTTAAAAGTTCAAAAAATGGGTTTTTCCCTTTTGTACTCTAATTTTTTTTAAAAAATCATCCCTGCTGGGACAGGAACTGTGTGGGATACAGGGCTGATACCACGCACATTACACACCTCGCCATAGATTTATCACAGAAGGGCTGGCCAAGGCTTTGAAGGCAGCTGATGGCTCGCAGCTGGCTGGGGGCTCACTCGCATGGCTTCTGTGGCTTCTTAATGGGAACAGGGTGGAAAAGCTGGGCTGGGCTCAAAGGTTGCCCACAATGACCAAGAGAGAAAAAATTCCTCCTGCCACTCCTGTGCTAATCAAAGGGGTGTGGAGAAGAAGTTTCGATTCCTTGTGTCCTGCACTGCCAAACAGGGAAAAAAAAGAAAAAATTTATATATTAATTACACAGCCAATTCCTATATTAAGGAAGAAGCCTTCATGGTATCAAAATCAGTCTTGAAATTAATCTTGTCTGTGGTATATAGAAACTGAGCCAGATAGTCCAAGCTCCCTTAAAACATCTTTCAAACACACCTAATCTGTTTACTCCAGGCTTTTACTACTGGCGGTACCTGGGACTTCGCCTCCGAGATTTCCTACAGTTTGTGATCTTAGCAGGTCAAAGTTTCCAAAGGTGGGGAGAAGAGAGGCAATCCTGCCTGTATGAAAGGTATGTGCCTCTGGGCTACTAATTTAGAACCAATGAATCAGAAATAAGTAACATAAAAACCGTCTAACATTTATGTTTACAGAGCACCTCCTCTAAGCAGACAAAAGCATGTGTCAACAGGGAAACTGCCATGGAGAGAGTTTGCGTGGCAAGTGGCTCGGCGTATTTAAACAGCTTTCGCAAAGATGTTAACATGTTGCTAGGGAAGCAAGAGCCTGCACGGATATAGGTGCCCTCCTGCACCGAGACCCGCCGTCTGTACAATGGGAAAATGGAGCTGCCCCAGCACTCACAGCTTTTTGTTTTCATCTTTGCAGCTTAAAAAAGGCAGTTCTTCCAGCAGCTGATTAATGGTCCTTCTGCATAAACTGCATTTTGCACATATTTAAAAATCTTGGGCTAGATAACACTTTGACCGAAAATATAATAGGTTCATTTTTTTTTTTCTGATAATGTCTGACATTTTTAAGTTTTAATACCTTCTTTTTGAAAAAAGCCTTTTCTAGCTTGAAGAACAAAGGTGGCCAGCCTGTGGCTCTATATGTGTGTGCACCCTCCTGCACGCGTGTGGCTGGTGGGTGCCCTCAGCACATCCCTAGACCAGCTCTGGGACATACCGACACATCTCGGACCACCAGGACAGCCATCCCAGTCTGGCACCAAGAGGACCTCCTGGGCTGTGGAAATATGCCCAGCATAGTTCTCCTTCCCATGGGGTGAGGCCCCTGGGGAAATCAATGTCATCCCCTGCCTGTGAACCATTCCCCAAATTTTCTCTTCCCCCCCGAGTACTCTTGTGTGTGTGTGATACAAGCCTGGGTTATATTAAGCCCATTGCTCAAAGGACCAGAAACGATGGCTCCCATGGGCACATAGCAACTACGCTACAGAAAGAAAGAAAAATTCAGGGAACAAGTGGCGCTGTAATATATCTTACCTACCCAGAATACATCTATCCATGTACCAACCTCTATAAACACACCCATTTCTCCATATGGGTGGGTATATATTTGTATGTACCAGTCTCAAAATACCCGTAAGTTTTTATTAGCCCCATCTGCAGATGGGGTAATGATGACAGACAAAGTGCCGTGATGCCTCTAGGCTGCTCCTTCTCAGGAGGAGGGAGTTTGGGTCTTCTCTCTCTAGGAGAGGTAAGAGAGGGAGTTTTTCCCAAAACTCAAGTAGCTCCTTGGTGCGGGAGCCTTGCTCAGCTCTCGCTTTGAATCATGCTGGCAAATAAACATGAAAGTGAAAATGGTATTGTGAGATAGTTATGCAAGAGCGGGCGGATCCCGGGACCGAGCCATTGTTCCAAACGTTTAATTAACATTATGAAAGCTGATTAAAGGAAAATCTTTAACCTCCAGGGAAATCCTATTTTCCCTCACTTCCCATACCTCTGCAATTTTCACAATGTAAGAAGGAAAGTGTTATTTCAAGGCATGATTCATATCAGCTACGACCTGATCTTTGCCACAGCCGTGTCCTACAGCTTAAATAATCACTAGCAGTGACACTAGACGGGGACACTTCTGAGGCAGCATTTTTCCCCTGTTATACCATGACCTGAATTGCCATCATAATTTCTAGACTTTGTGTCATCCTGGCACAATGACAAGTGCTCACCCACGCTCAAGAACTAGAAGTTAGTTTGCAAGGACAGCGATACCTTCCCAGACACAGCATCTCAGATACAAAGTGTGAATGACACGCCACGGTCCGGCTTTGTAACAGCAGGGGCTGTTTGCTTTGGTCACTGCAGCAAATTCCTTTGAAGGCAGGAGACCGAAGCACCATCTCCAGTAACTCCCCATCTAATCTTGAGCAGATCACTTACCCTTTCTCTTCTTTTGGAAGTGGGGATAAAGGCAGTGTTACCTCTCTCGGGGCACCGCAAACATTAATGAACGAAACCAGGCGCTGGAGATGTTTACGTGGAAAGTGCTATTCAGCTGCGTACGGGTTGCATATTGCCTCTGCTCTCCTAGGCCTATTTTAATTATACGGCACGGCCAGCCCGTCAGAGCCCTAATCCCAGGATCTAATCTTGGAGGCACCAGACAGCTGCCTGTCTGCCCTGTTTACTCCGAGGAGCGCCCTTGGGGCTGCGTCGAGGGCGATGCAGCCGACGGAAGCACGCAGAGCCGGTACCTGCCGGGGGGACAGCCAGGACCCTGCTCGCCCCGCCGGGCCGGGGCAGCTCAAGCTCTGACAGCGATGTGCCTCTCTGACAGCGACGGCACAGGAGTGGCATCAGGCAGAAAACACGGCCCTGGGTCCTCCCCTGGTTAACAAGAGCCTGGGTGGAGGATGCGTCTACGGACACCCAGATCTAATTCTTGAGAATACACACGGCTTCAGTCCTTCCCAAGCATCAGGCTTATATAAATACATACACATACAAATACAGGATATATATACGGCCTCCGGCAGCAGTAAGAGTCTCATATGCAGATCTTCAATAGTTCTTCCCATCTGTAGGTCTTGCAGGACAAGGACATTGCAGAACTTCAGGGACCATTCTGAAAAGGGGAAAGATTATCTTTTCCCTGTTGCCTGCATTCACCTGATGCAAAAACCGTTTTAATTATGATATAACAGGATCATCCTCACTACTCTGACTATCAAGAACAGGCACTGCTTTTGTGCACACAGAGACATCAGTAAAATAGAAGCTTTATTTACAGGATGAAATTCCTCCTTCAAAAAGCGCTAGAGATAAACCAAAGGAATATTAATGCAACATCGTGAATACCAAATGCATGAAATTCTGACTCAATAAAAGGCAGACAGCTGGGTATTCTGATAAAAATGGGCCTTTATTTTTTAATTCTTCCTTTCATTACCTGGATTCTGTGTTTGTCAGAGCAACAAAATATAGTTTCTTTGATACGCGACAAATCTGAAAACAATCCTGCAAGTAGCACAACACAAAAACTCCCACAAAAAGGGAAAGCTATAAAATTTGAGAGGCGACGAGGCTTTCAGAAGTGCCAGTTTCCCAGTGCAATGGCTGGAAGGGTGGCCTGGCCTGGCGGCAGTTCAATCATTTTGTAACGAAGGACAAATACTTTCAACATCCTGAGAAAGAGGGCGGGGGGGAAGGGGGGCACGGCTCCCTTGCTTTCCCTCCTCCTGCTATTCTTTCTCCTCCCTCCCCCCACCCCTTGGATTTTCAATAGCTCTTTAGTGTTTCCATCAAAGGCTTTTACCATTCATCCTCCCTTCTGGTGCCTGCCTTCCACCTGTCTATCCATCATAGCCCTAACCCAGGTCCTTTTTTTTCCCCCCTTTGCTATTTTTCACGCGGTGGGATTTGTTTATAAGCTTCTGTATTACCTAAGCTTGAGGGGAGGAGGCTGCTGGGAGGAAAGTGAGAAAGCAGGATTAAGGAGGAGTAATTCAGCTCCATTGCATTTCCATCTGAACGGTCATAAAATGTGCAAATCCTGTTCCTGGGAATTTCATGTCAGAGGCCTTCCCTGCCGTTGCTCTTCCCGTGCCCCCTCTCACTCTCCTTTTCACACAAAAACAAGTGTTGGGAAAGATGCTTGTGACTCCACGGACACCAAAGGCCACGATGTGTGTGCCAGCGGGGAGAAGGCTCCTACCAGCACGTGTGCAGGGCAGACACTCCAGATGTGACCATAAACTACAGATGCGGGGGTGGGAGGCTGCAGAGATAGAATTCGGCAGGACAAGAGGAGTAAGCGGGGAAAGGCTGTTTAATACGACAGCTCCCAACACCCCCAGCTATAATTAATTAGCCTGGCTACAAAATAAAAATAAGGTAACTTTTCAGGCTTTTTCACTCTGTAAGAAAATGACACAGAAATATATGTGATTCAGACTCCATCAGCTTGAAGAGTCGCTACTATCTCCTTTTTAGCTCATCTATCATCACAAGGCACCAAAATAGACACAGGACAGCTTTCTAGACCTCAAAGATCCAACAACAATCCATCTTTGATCAAACTGCAAGACAGAAAAAGGACCACCACCACATACAGGTCAACGAAGCTTTGCCATTGATTCAAGCAGAGTCTACGTGGTTGGATGTGGCCTCTGTGCACCCTTGCTACCTGACCAAACACATTCAGAACAGCAAGTAGTACTAAAAAAGGAGGTGGCCGTTAACATGTCCCCAACCCTAATGAGCCCACAAACCTTTTCTTGGTGGAACTTCCTGTCATGTCTGCTGGACTTGGCAACAGCTGGCAGCATTCTTCCACTTACGGACACATCTTGGAGATACTGAGGATCACCCAACAGGTAGCACATGTCAAAATAAGTTTCTTTGATTGGTAGTTATTTATTATTTTTAAATAAAACGAGAAGAGATTGAATGGGCCGCCCATCAGCAGCTCAGTTGGTTGGCAACTGCTTGGACAGTTTGACCATACATATGACAAGACAAAATCAATTTCACTTGCTTGCAGTAGCAGTTTGCTATAAACTCAGTCCATCAAGGATTTATAGTTCTAGCAGCAGTGGGATATATAAAATGAGAAGCCCTTTCATCCTTAAACTGCTCTGCAGTCTGGTCGAGATGATGAAGTCATTGTTTCTAAGGCCAGAGGAGAGCAGGAGTTCATTCAGCCAGTTCAGCCGTGCTAGGAGGAAGCGTGCAAATTGGGTCCAAAGACGAGAGGAGGCCCAGAGAAACAGCAGCCCTTGGTTTTGCAGAACAGTCAAAAAGAAATCCTCAATGATGCTAGCCTTGCTTTGCAGGCTGGAGGGGAGCAGTATTTCCATCAACTAAATCATCTGAACTCTTTGGCTTCCCTGAGGGCACCGCAACAGGACAGACTGCAATCGCTCACCAGAGTCACTCTCAGATGTTTGTGTTCTTCCCACCCACCAGCAGCCTCGAACCTGAGCAAGTCTTTGGCACAGCAGGTGGTATCCTTAATCCCAAGGAGGGCCAGCCCGAAGCGAAGATTAGCAGAAGAATTTGTTTTCATTAAAATCCAACCTACCATTACCATCCTATCTGATGGTGCGGGTTTAAAATGCGCATGTCCAGCTATTCTAGCAGCTCTGTTTCTGCAGGGAAAGGGCAGTTCAGCAACCCGCCTCTTCACTTTCTAATGTCTTTCTTTCTTTTAACCAACAAGTAACTAAGACAGACACAGCGAGGAATGTTAAATGCACCTCCTCCTGGAGAATTTTGCCAGCAAGTTCAATGGAATTGGGATTTTACCTTTATTATGTTTCTTTTGACCATGGAACTGGTCTGATTTTCCTCCCAGAGAAATTTTTTTCATGGGCCCGTGGAAAAAAAAACCAACAAAACAGAAAGAGACATACAAATAAACACTAATACGTGCAGGAAAAATACAAACCTTAGCACCATGCACTCCCTTCATTATTAGACAAAGGTTGGGAAGGGTTCACAAGTGTAAAATGCTCATGTGAATTATGAGATTACTGCTCAGTTTTCTTTCAAGTCGTGGGCTGGAAACAGATGGTGGCTGTAGCATTTATGACGGCACAACATGTTACTGCAAGCCTAGCCATCTCTCTCTCTCTCTCCTCAAAAATGCAGCTGCAAGGAAAGTTGTGGAAAATCACATTAATCGTCTCTTCCACCACACAGTTTTCCAGCCCTTCATCCCTGGCCAGCACATGGACAGAGCCATCTTGTATCCCAGTAAGAATACTCTTCTAATCCCTGTCCTGAATAGTTACCACTGACTGGCTTATTTAACAGCTAGTTAAAATGTGGGGTTTGTTAGCATCGTAAAAAAGCCTCCAGAAAGCAGGTCCTTAAGGTCAGAGCAGATGCCATGTGACCCCAAGCGCTCCATAAGGGAAACACTCAGAAAGAAGCAATCAGACTGTCTTTCAGCTGTTTATTTCAACATTCAGTTCAGGCCAAGCAGGTTGATTTATAGAGAAGCAGACAGACAGATACAACATTTGCAAAAGCATCTTTGTGACTTAGGAATCCAAATCTCACTTTCAAGCGTGAGTAGAAACTTTCAGAAGGGCAATCGCCTCTTGATTTTCAGTAACATAGCCTTCCAGAGACCACAAGTTTAGAAGTACTGGGTGCCTAAAGATACAAAGAGCAACCAACCCGATATTTAAGTATCTTGCCTGTACATAAGAAAAAAACGTTCAAGCCTCACTACCCGTGTGCTTCGGTCTTGATGGGAATGCCTTGCCGCCTACAGTACGTTCATACATACAGCAAAGCTATCCTTACAATCTGAGTGAAATACAAGAGCTGGCAGGTGGACACATCTCCCGTGGTGAAGAACAGCAAGGTAAGCGGCACGTGCGCAATACTCCGCGCGTGATAGACGTGCACCCAACACTGGCTGGTGCTAACTTGGGGACAGCACGTCTGGACTTGAAAACATGAGCTGAGCCTGGGGCACATCCCCTCAGCTCTCTAGTCACCATCGAGGGGCCTGCTTGCACCAGGGAACTCTTTAAACAGTAGAAAATTATTACTTGTCATCCGTAGGATCTCTGGGTGCTTTACAAATATGAAATATTCCTGTTTCACAACACTTCTGAGAGCACCAACTCACTAACAGCAAATCCAGTAGCTTGGGATTCAGGCCCTTGTCCAAAACCAGGATTTTAGGATTACTTCTTCAATTGAGCTAATTAAGAGTCTGTCAAATATTAATTCTCCAGACAAGTGTCACTGGTAAATCTGAGTATCCATTTTGCTATTCTCACTTTGCTGGCCTCACTACCTGATTGAGAACATCAGCATCGACTTTACCGTGTTCATCCTTAGCCATTCAAATGTATTCCTGCTGTCCTCCCTGCAGCTAGGTAAGATGCAGTGCGGTATTTCTGCCTTCTAGGGTGTAGAACAGGGCAACTGAAAACAAGATAAACTTTTAGCATTCCCTTTATCACTTTTTGCAGCTAGACTAGGAAGTTGCTACATAAATTCAATAGTGTACACACTTGAAACTTTAAAAAGCCTTTTCCCAGAGGTAGACTCTTTTTTGGTGATATGACCATACACATCCACTGCATTATCTATGGTAACTGCAAAAGCCCTGAGACTCTTCCTCTAAGATACAGAAGGTGCCTTTTTTTTTCTTTTGCAAACCTCATCCTGCAGAATTCATTAGTATCCTATGCAACAATGTACTTCCTGTAAGTAATGGGCTATAAAGTGTATTAGAAGTTTCCACTTCTGGTTTTATCTTTTCCTGATCTAGCCTGAAAATTCTTTTGAAGTTTCTCAAAGTGTTCTTCATGTATGCTTGTTTTAGGAAATACCAGATCACTATTGGCAAACTTCTCCTTAATTAAGAAGATAAAGGAATCAAGATGATACGATCTGCTTAATTTCCCACCTTTTTAAGGTACTATTTTTTTTTTCACTTGCCTTAGAAAAGAAACATGCTGAAGAAAATAAGGAAGGAAGAGACCTTAGAGGCCCAGAGAGGGCAAGCATTGCTATAGGCTTTCTAGTGTAGCTGAGCTCGCTGGTAGAAAGCCACTGAATAGTTAAAGCCTTCCCTCAATACTATGGAATAGTTTACTGCAAGGCTGCAGAACGCTTCTGAAACTAACATCACTCCAGGCAATGCATAAGAGGAAAAGACTAAGCTTACACTGCGTTAGCCAGTAGGCTCTTCAGGGCCTCAGCTTAGCAAGCCAACTCAGATCATGCCTAACTTTAAGCAAGAGTAACTTCAAAGAAACATCTCACATGCCTCAAGTTCAGCCTTCCACTGACTGTCTTGCTGAATCACAACTTAGGGGAACGCTGGGAGCTAATGGGAAACATTTGCGCTTGCTAACTGCAGCTGCAAGGTCCCCAAACCCCTATTAGGTATGCAGACATAGCCTAACCGTTCTGGATCAGCCAGCAGGCTCTGCACAACAAATGGATACAAGCTGTTACACAAGCTCTTCTGAAGCACATGTAAGAGAAACATATCCCTCAATAAATAGTGACAATTTAATTTAAAAGCAGTATTTGTGGCAATCGGTAAGGTATGCAAGCTGAGCATTAACCTGCAGGACTCATACGTGGCCTGTTGAAGAAACCAGTCTATCTGGGATAAATTGCTTCTGTCATTTTTGTTGTGGAAACCCACTGCATTCAAGGGGAATTCAGATCCTGAACACATTTTTGAGTAGCTTCCTGGCTCCAAAGAGACCTCTGAGCATCTTACTTTACTGTGGGTGTGTTTGGACCAAGAAACGTCTTCACTCCCAAGTGCATGAGCACCGAGCCCTCAGTCTGCACGGGAATCTTGCTGTCGAGCAGATACGTCTCTCAATCACACACAATGCAGCATGAGACCTTCCTCTGTATGAGGGACGTGTTGGCGTCAGGGAAACATCAGCCCTCAAGGCAAGGGGGAAAGGGGGAAACTGCAGTGCTTAGTGGCAGCCAGGGAGGCTGTGTCTTCAGGCAGGACTGTTTGAGCACGAGAAGACCTATCTTGGCTTCCCTGAAGTGCTGCAGCATCTCTCCCTCCTTCTCTGGCCCCATACAGCAGACACAGCTGGGCAACAGGCTCCAGCAGAACAGGGCCCATAGCAGAAAACCTGACCTCTCGAAACTTCCCTGGTCTTCAGCTTGAACCAGCACCACCTTTATATAGAACAGACATGTAAAGCCAAAGTGCTAAGGAAAAGGTGAAGCATGGATCGAGTAAGGCGGACTCCCCACCTGAAAGATCAGGCTGTCCCAGCAGCAAACAGGGCATGCAACAGGCACTTGAAAAGTCACTGCTGGGAAACACCTACACCAAACAGCAGAAAGCAAACTTAAGGTTTGAGTGCTGCTACCCAGAGAAGGAAGGCAACACTCATGGTGACATCCCTGGGTCAAAATTAGTCTCTGTGGAACAAAGACAGAGGCATTCTGAAGCCAACTGAGGCTTCCTGAAAGTCTTGTAAAAATGAATTAAAATTGGATGCCCAAATTGCTTAGACTACTGAAAAAAATCACAGCTTGGGATGTCAGGCAATTCTGGTGAGCTCTTGATGCTTCACTGAGGTCTACAAGTTTGAGTTCATCCCCAAAGGGAGCTGAGGCCGCTCAGCACTTCACCCACAGACCCTCTGTGGACAGTCTTCTTTCTTGTGGTCAGACAGGGGATATCTTGAATTTATGTCTTGCTTCGCCCCTTGTAAGCAAACAAAACAATTTCTATGAGTTATTCTACCCACTAATTGCCAAGGAAAAGTCTGGTAACAAATGCTCTGCATTTTTGACAGGTCAGAGGCTTCCCTAAACAAAGTTGCTGTTTTATGTTTTCTAACAGCACATGTTCACATCCGGGGACCTCGGCAAATTCCAGTGTGGATGAGTCTCTGTGGGAAATTGCTTTTCCAGATTTTCTTGTTTTAACTGCTCCAGGAAATGAGTCTATTTTTACAACAACACTAAACAGCAAAATATGAAATCATTATCTGCTTTGTGGCAAGAGTTTCGGGTCAATTCTCAGGTAACTGTCATCTCCAGTGAAGTCAATGCAGTTGCATCTATTTATGCAAGTTAGTGATCTGGCCAATTATGTAATTGGTTGATCAGTTACTGGAACATAGAGCTACCATTGGCCTAAGGAGTGTCCCATTTTCATAAGTCTCAAAGTTCATCCAAGCCCTGATGTATCGATAAGTGAAGTATTCAAGTATTATGGACTGTAAAGATCATCATTAACTGCTGAAAGATTTAAGCATGAGCATTTTCTACGAACATCTACTTTGTCAGTGAATGATCAATATATGTATTATACTTCCTGGATTCTTTTTTCACCTGCCAAATACACCAGGGTGGGATTTTCAGAAGTGTTTAAAAATGCTTTTCTTCTACTTATCTGTGATTGCTTTCAAGAATCAAGATATTTTCAAAATCCCCAGGGGATTTCAAGTGCTATGGGCTCAACTGCATCTCTGGGTGCTTCTGGTTTTTGCATACCTGATCTTAACAGCTACTCTCAATTTCAAAGATGGACAGTAAAACCAGTTGCCTGCATTATGCAAGATGAAAGATAGTACGTAAAGGCCAAAACACCACGTCTGATCTTGGGAAGATGAGTGTGCAACACTTGTTAGAAACTTGGCTCCTTATTTCCCTGTTTGAGGGACTACTCCAGCCTTCGTATGTGGATTTCTTTTCTGTTGAAGCACACAAGTCAGCCTTTCTTTGTGCATTTTTATCTAAGATCGTGGAAGACATTTGGTATGCCCAAGTATCGGCCCCAACAGAAATTTTTAGATGCTAAAACCTCAAACCAAGTCAGATTTGATGGCCTGCTAATGAGTCAAATACAATAATGACTGGATTCCCCTCTAGGGGAAGAAGGAACACTGGAAGAATGTGACACTGAAACCTTCAGTGACAGAAATTCTATCACCAGGACGTCGCCAGAATTTCATGTATTGATTATGAACGAGACTAAGAGTTAGCACGTCCTTAGTTTCAGGTTGGGAACTACGTATTCTTGACTTTACACCTAACTGAAAAGCTCACCAAACGTCGCTCAAGATACTAGCATACAGAAAACAAACTTAGAGACAATATCTAAGGAAAACAGTACCTAACCTATGACTTGTTCTTTGATTTACAACTGTGATTGCAGGCCCCACCTCACAGTCATATGCCATGATAATAGGTAGCAGTTCAGTGAGAAGCAGCCATAACTTTTTACATGTTGTAGTAATTCTGAGCTACTTCAGCACATAATTTAGCCTGATACAGCAAATAATTAGAATGACTAAAGGGACAGGTAACATTCCACAACTGAAAAATTAATGATCAAGCTTTTGATCTTTTCCATTTTATCTTCTAATTACTTTTTTTTTCCCCTAAACTAAAAGTTGCCAAATTTCACAGGAAATTTGTTCTCAGTATTTTTTCCCATCTCAAATTTGTGTGTTACGGGTATGACTCTGAGTTTTCAAATTATATTCTCTGAGGTATCCAAACAGATAATCTTAAATAGGCTCACTAGCACTAGTAATTGCAGTCCTGAATCCACCCACGCCAGGGAAGTACTTTCCCAAAAAAGAACAAACATGTATTTCAAAATGGCAACCTCCATGGGAGTAGAAGAGAGAGGAATTCTCCCAGCTGTTTTTCTAGTTGTATATTCTAGCCTTGTTACTTCATCTTTGGGGTTGCTTACAACATACTTCAGTACTCTAAGAGCACGAAGACCCCCCATCCCACAACTGGGATCCAGTGTCAGGAAGGCACACCCTACTCAAGAAGAGTAATAAAGCATCAACTCTGTTCCATTTGCCTGAGGTCAATGGGATGTTTGTCCGAAGTTACAAGCATGCTTAGGCACTGGTTTGAAGAAGGGCAAACACAGGCACCTCTTAAAGTGCTTTTCCACGTTAGGGCCTGGGAAAAAGAATCAGGATTGGGCCCATGGTAAAAACAGTTCCCTTAGGAAATGTTACCCACACCATAAAAGGAGTGAATGACACAGAACTGAAGGGACGTACAATGAAAATTGTCTACTGAATTTTTGTAAATTCCCATAAAATCTGAGTCTTGATTTGTTCTATGTGGATAATTTTCACTGTAAGTCACAAAAGGTTGACTCCTTAGAGATGCAGGAAATGACTAGTTCATGATAGCATAAAAGGCTGCATAATTGCATGGGCAGAAAGCTGGATTTTCATCAGTCACTACATTCTCTGATGATATCGCAGTGGTTTTTGATCATGTATCCGATGCACAATAATTAGGCAAAATGACTTACCCTCAATCTTTTCAGTATTTAGCTCTAAGGGTGCAAGGATTCATTCTTGGAAAGGGAAGATGGTCGTGTGATTTAGGGCACTGGATGAGCACTCAGATCTGAGTCCTATCCCTGGTTCTGCCATAGCCTTGCTGTGTGACCTTGCACAGTCATTTCTCCATGCCTCGGTCTCGCCTAAAATGGGATAACAATAGTTCTTTATTTCAGAGGAGATATGAGCACAAACCAGTTCAAGGCTGTGCCGCAGAGATGCTACAGCAAAGAGTGGCACAGAAAAGCTCAGACATGGAATAATACCTTGCTATTAAAATGTGGGAAAATACACAGCAATTAAATGGAATAATAAATACAAAACATAGGCTGATTTTTGAGGAAGGCAACACTGATAGGCTTTTCTCTGTTACCTGAAATTAAAGCAAACTTAAGTGGGATTCTTACGAGTTTAAACAATTTTTATCTGACTCTGTTTCTGAGATCTGCTAGTACTAGAAGCTGTGTTATTAAGAAACACCAAGAAAATTACTTCATTGAAAACCTCCACATTGTTTCTGTTTTAAAGCAACCATGATTTCCAGCCCAAAAGAGGGCCAGATAGATATTGAGTAAGATTTTCGAAGCCATGGAAGGGGCCTACGAACATGATTTCTTTCAATTTACAGTAAAATATGAGCATGCAAATCTGAGGTAGCTTTGAAACTTCATCTTTGCTTTTGGGTACACTTTCAAATTAAATTATAAATGGGGCCACTGATCTTAAATGAACTGTCAGATGTCTGGAATAGCTTCAGTGCCGCTGTTCCAGAGTTACACTGTTGCTGGAATTGGACAGAGCTTTAGCAGGGAGCCTTCAGTAATGAGTATTTTTCCAAATGCAAAGATGAATCCTTTTCTCTCCACAAACACCTGTCTATATAACAGCATTTGTCTTTCCTCTGGGGGTCAGTTATGGGCCTGTATGTCTGGGAGACAGGATCTCGGGGCACATGCCTAGATAAAGCAACTGATTTGGAGATAAAAAGGTTGTTCTGTCAGGCAGGAGGAGAGAGAAGAGATATATGATGAGACAGATCCTAGGAAGGGAAAATCATTTTTGAGAGACAGAAACAGAGGGATGGGAAAGTCAGGCAGAGAACAGCTGGAAAGTAGACCACAGCAATGCAACAGGGAACCGAGGAGGACAGCCAAGAGAACCTCATAGCCGGAATGCTGAAGCCCGCTGGAGGGAGGAGACCCATGAGATGCTGTCCAAGCAGAGTTAAAAGCCTAAGCTCAAAGACACGGAAGTGCTGGAGCTGCCCAGGAACCTCCAGGGCTGGAGAGGAGCAACTGCCTGTAGTCACCACGCACTGTCTAATAAAGCAGATGCCAAGCAGGACGGAGGACAGGAGAAAAGGAAAGCAAACTGGCACGTAATCCTTGATTTCACTCAACAAAAGCAACTGAAGGGCAGCTCTGGAAAGATGAAGCACAGAATTAGATGTAATGAATTGACTAGAGAACCAGTGATCGTGCACCATATTATAACACTGAGATTGTTTTCAGGCAGTCCCCTACATATACACTTTCTGACCAGAAAAGATCTCAAAAAAGATTAAATCAGACCAACAACTTCTGAATCTCTGGACAGAGGAAGTGACTGCAGAACGTAAAACAGAAAAACGTTTTATCCCCAAATATCTACCTACTATGTGCAAGGACAAAAACGACAAGGTGTTAAAAGGATTGCATGGAAACGTGACTTACAACTATCATCTTCAACTCCTTCATTAAGCCCCCATACTAGACCCCCACCCCACAAATAAAAGAGCTGTCAATCAGATATCTTGCAGCTCCAAATGCTCACACCCTTCCCTGTAACACTCCAAATGCAGCACTTTAAAAGTCCAGATGGAGTCCACCACCTCCAGTAGACAGTGGAAGAAGATATGACACAGCATTCACAAATGCACAGAGAACTGTTTAATTTACAGCCACAATGGTGAAACAAACCATTTCAGAGCTTGGACATTCAAAGTTAAGTCTGACACTCATTCTTATATTCACTTATTGTGCTTAAGTATTAGAGAACACAGGATTACATTAACCGTACACGACAATCTGAGATCCCTGCAGGACCGAGTAGTGGAAGGGATGAGCAAGAATGAGGGACCAGCCCCTCAAGTGGTGTAAGCTGGTACAGCTCCATTGCATGCAATGGAGTGATGGTGATTTACACCAGCTGAGGATATGGCCCTTGAAATGTCCAACTTAACTTTGAATTAATGTCTCCTGTGTCACAACCTTTAATGTTACTGTTCCTTCTGGTTGTATCTGCCACTTTGAAGAAGAAGGACTAACACTATAGCCTGTAATGTTCGAAAGGCTGGCGGGTAGTATCTCAGCTGGACTACAGTAAGTGACGCTCACACCGTGACACTACTCCTCATATCGTAAAAACCGTGGACTGGATCCTCATCTGATGTAAATTAGCTTAGGGGCGGCTGAAGTCAAAAACGTTTGCCAATTTATACTAGCTGAGAATATAGCCCTGAGATTTTTGCGTTTGCTGCTGCATGCCATATAAACACTGTGCTTGAGAACAAAGACTCACATGTGTTTCATTCCTGGTAACAAATTAACTCGAGACCACAAGTCTCAAACAAACGACTACTGGAAAAGACTCCACTCAGTCTTCATTCTCTCCTGGTTTTCTGAATTTGGCATAAAACATTTATTTGCTGGCACCAATAAAATGCATGCCTCTCAGTTTGCTTTTTTTTTTCCAAGACTACTGTAGGGCCAGATTCTCTCGTGATGTAAATCAGCAGAGCTCCATTATATTCAATGGAGTTACTCCAGGGAAGCTGGCCCACAGATCTGAATGCAACCTTCTTATGCCAGTGCAACCACAGGACTCTCAAAAAGTTGTTTTTGCAAATTATTCCACTTAAGTGACTTCTGACATCCTTTCATACCTGCACAGTGTCTGAGTGGGTCACATAATGCTTTTCATCTACATGATTTTAATGGATATATGGGTTTTTTTCATTAGATATCTTTTAGACAAAAAAGGAACGGAGCAACATTATTGGCATCCCACTGAAACATAAATATATAAATTACATTTTATACACTTTTTTAAACGCAGACACATACATTCATGTGCATAACATTGTGAACAGTACACTTAGTGGAAAACAAGCACAGACAATCTTAGTTAAATGTATTTCCAGTTTTGGTGCTCAACAAATACACTGGGAAAATGATCACAAAATAGAACGGTGACTAACTCTATCTCTGCATTAGCATCTGAAGCCAATAATGCCTGTTAGCTAACATTGCTTTGTTTGGTTGAAACTGGACATAGCTACAGGAACAGGAGGGGAATGTTTGAACTATATTTAAAGAAACTGAGAAGTTAAAAATCTCTCTCTCTTCTGTTGTTTTAAGGTTCTGCAGTTCATTCACATTTGAAGATATTTTTTATTTGAGTGGAAACACTGTCTTCAAGACAAACTTTTTTGTGTTCCAAACTAAGAAAACTCTTTCATCTCTCTGTAGATGTTTCACAAATAAAAGAATCCAGTAGTTCATTTTACATATCCAATGTGATAATCCAAATAAAACAAAGGGTACATAATCCAAACTACTGGGGTGGGGCAGTGATTTTGGCCAAATGAGTAGCCATGTCATATCTGGCACAGCCCTACATTTCCAAAGCAGTACAGAAGGATTCAGCCATGTGGCTCCCACTGCAATCCATGGGGAACTGAACATTTAATCCTTTGGCACTTTGAAAACATAGGAGCTGGTGCCAGACTATTTTATCTGCCCTGCTATAGTTAAAATAGATTTTGATGTTATTTGGGCTATTCTACTACAAAAATATGACCACAAAATGCTTTTTTTTTCTTTTTTCTTTTTTTTTTTTTGGTTCAAGAAAACATAGCAGGCTTTCTCAGGTATATAAAACTGTTAATTTTTAGATAAAAATACAAACTTCACCTTTACAAAAACACATATTTCTGTTGAATACACATAAAGCATAACATTTTACCAAAAATAAAGAATTTTAGGTTTTGTTCAAATATTTGCAGCAAGGTAGTTCCCATGCCACCATGACATTGTACAATGCAGATACAAGAATTTGTACATTTCACACAGCTCCAACATGTGAAATAAAAGTATCTGTATACTGATAAGAATGACAATTGCTAACACAATATCACTAGTAGGCAACTGGCATAATTCTTAAAGGAAAAAAAAGGATTTTTGCATGGATATCCTATGATTTGTTTACGCACATCTCTCTTTTTTTCTCTTTTTTTTCTTTTTATGTAATGCTTTAAATTACGGGGGAGGTTGGGGAACATAAACCAAGAAACGTCTAGAAAATTATGCATAGGTATACCATTTTTATTTTAATACATCTCATTAGTTTGCATCCCACTAGGAGAAATACCGTAATGTTTTGTGTTCTGCTTATTGTTATACCAGTCTTTTATATGTGTTATTGGCAAATGTAGTCCAAGAGATAATAAAAAGCTAGGCAAAGAGTAAAAAGAAAACTTAATAATCACTTTATGGTGTAAAAAAAAAAAATCCACTTAAGGCTCCCCAGAAGGTTTTTTTGTATAGACTTTTAAAACACCACCAAGCAAGGATGTATTGTTCTATAGTGTTTGCGTGGCATTTGATCATTTCATACATTCCTGCTTTTTTTGTGCCTGAAGTCCACCAGTGTCCATCCATCTTCATCAAGAACGCAGGCACATTTCTTGACGTAAAGCACCGTTGACTGCTCTGACAGAAATCCACTATTCACTTAGATTTTTGTCATGTTTTTGAGTACTTTTGGTATCCTCCATTCATTCAACTGTCTTTTTTTTCTTTTCTGTTTTTCTTTCTTTCTTTTTTTTTTCTTTTTTGGACAGGGAAGCTTCCTATTGTTTCACAGAGTGCTACAATACTTGCTTTGATGTCACATTAAACAAATGTACATTGTCTCTTTGTTCTCATTAAGTGTTCTTTTGAGCCAGTTTTTTCACACAGGAGAACAAATAAAGTATACAGTCAATAAGCACCATACATAGTAGGTTCAGGAATGTAACAAACCATGTACATCCATGTCCCAGAGAGAAGTTTTTTTTCTAGCTTATTTTCACCTTACATCTGCAGGAGAGAAAAAAGATACAATAACTCTATGATTAGAATCAAAGGTCCTATCCTCTAAGTAGATGACTTAAAAAAAAAAAACTGTTCTGCATGAAGAGTCACTAACCTGGGACAAGAAGTTCTAAATGCTGTTTTGATTGAGTTTACATGCTCACTTTTAAAGTTGAATTTTAGAAAATCTTTGCTTCTATCATACTACTCCCAATAAATACCTGTTAATCTGAAACAGGATATCAAGTTTAGCATTCTTTAGAAACGATACATCAGTATACATGAAAACTGCCATTGGGAGTTTATGTGCAAAAAATAGGTGCTTGAAATTAAATTCACCACCATCCAGGTGTTAGGCACATACACTGCAAAATCCAAATCATTCCCACTCCAAATACTAGAATCAATTGCAAGTGCTGCACTTTACATTGTTTCAAGTCATTAAGAAATGGAAATTCCATATTTAAGTTGGAATGTGTATCGCCATCATCATACATTGCTAATATGTTGGCCAAAGGATTTCAGTCATTTTTGCATTGAGAGGGTGTTAAGTTTTTCACTACACTGAAAACCTCATGAATTTCAATGACTGATTGTCAACATCCTACTGAGACTGAACAGATGAAAAAAGAGATCTTAATTTTCTGGTGTAAGTAACACAGGGCCCTGCAACACAAAAAATGGTATTTCTAAGCATCCTCCTTGTCAGGTAGGCAGATCATCAGACCATCTCAGGTGCATGTACAATCAATCCCAGTTCATGCCAAAACATGGGTTTGATGGTCATGCATACAATAGTATTTGCTGTATGTACACTCAATGTTTTACAGCCAATGACTGGGAACATGACAATTTGTAACCTGGCAATTCATTCATGCATTATTATGTGATGCTTTGACCTCAGAAATCAATAATAATGAAACAAAAGCAGAGGCAATGGAACTTGAGATTTCAGAAGCTGAAGTATTAGCACCCTCCAAAAACAAAAGAAATAAAAAAGGCAAGAAAAGGAAGTAGCTCAAGAATGTAAGATGCTGATGGTGATGTGGAGCTTAAAGGAAAAATACCAGCAGGTAGAATTATCAAAGCCAATCAAATCTAATCTCTTTGCAGCTTTGAGGTAGCAAGTGTCAAGATTTTGAACAGTGATTAAGTTGAAGTGATGATATTTGATTAAGTTTTCCATACTTGTGCTATTAGGGTGTTCAGCATATAGGTCCTACCTGAATATCAAATAGTTCCAGTAGGTTTTATGTTGGTTTTAACTTTTTTCGTTTCCGTTTTTTACCTGATTCCCTAGGCCTTCCTGTTAACATAAGGGCAGGGCTGGTAAAAAGCCCTAAGGTAATGCATTTTGTTGAACACTGAAGTAATAAATACTCAAACCATTTACATTTCAAAAGAAATCTCATTGTCCTTTGCATTAAAGTAATAACTTTATAACGTCTGATTTGACATTCCATTTACAAAGTAATTATACAAAAGCAAAGAAATAATAAACGAAGTTGGCATTACACACGTCATTTCCAAGATCCATCTATAATTACTGTTACCATGCAGTATTCAACATTTGCTTTCAGCTCTGTAGTCAAGCTATTTTCAGCTCACCATCCACTCGCTGGTGCAAGTTTTGTTCCTATCAGTAATTAAATCCTAGAAATCTATACTCTTCCATGACAATTCTACCCCATTTTTCACACACTTCAAAAAGAAAGGTTTTCATCTTAAAATCTTAACTGCTTAGTCTTTGGCAATTAAAGACTTTTTGGAAAACTGGAATTGATCTAATGAAACTTTTTTCCAAATAGAAGACATAGAAAAAATATCAAGCCATACACACATAAAAATAACCATTTTCAATGTGGTTTTGTCTACTCATAACTCAACCTAGTTTCATCTAAAACACTCAGCTCAGATTATAAATTGATGTCCAATAAAATCACAGCAGAGGCCTAACTTTTCTTTTATATAAATCCTACTTCTGCTCTGTACATAGCAACTGAAGTTTACATTTGCTTACACCAGATTTATGTCTCCATGCTGGATGGAGACAGTGCAGAAAACCCTTCCTTACCCAGCCACCTACGAAATCCATCACCTTTGGGCAGCTTTCCTCCTATATTTACCTGCTTTTCATTGACTCTAATTTTGGGCTGGGTCTAGTGCACCCTTAAATTCCCAGCAGAGGTGCAAAACAAACTTTTGAGGCTTCCTTCAACCAAAATCAGGAGAAAGGGAGGTGTCCTTTCTACTGTAGTGGGTTTCCTGAATAAGTGTCAAGTTCTGCATTGATTGCACCCTAGTATGAGGATCTGAGCTAATGATTTTAGGTGGTTTTATGAAAGTCAGATTTAAAGTAAATACTTTTCCCCATAAATCTTTCCCCATGGTAACTTCAATGTTGTCTTGGTAAGGCAAACTTAGGTTTAATGTGACAACTGACAATAAATGCTTTGACTATATGTAAGTAAGAAAACAACAGGAACAGGCAATGTTGTTTCAAAACTCCTTACTCTTGAATATTGAACTTATTCCTAAGTGCTTTACGTTCATTTCATTAATATTTTCCCCAAGGTCAAGTAAATCTCAGCCTTAGCCCTGTCTCCACAAAGTCTAAAGAAATTAGGCAAGAGAGCTCACCAATAAGCTGCAACATGACAACCTTTAACTTAGTTAAGCAAGACCTGAATACTACTGGGCATTTACATTTATTTAAAGGCTAACTTAATGAGAATTGATACACTTTAAAGTTCAAATCCAAACTCTTTATACAGCACAAACTATCCCTAATTTTGCATCTTCAACACACAGAGAAGTAGCTGGGAGCTTCTCTACTGAGTTCACTGGAAGCAAAGTTTGCTTTACATTCTTTACTAATATAAAAATAAGGTCCATATGAAATCAGCATAAATGCAAAAATAAAAGGAAAACATACCAGTTTCTTCTTCTCTATAATCTGAATTAGTATTTGATGATGTACAGGTGCATTCCATATGCTCTTCTAATCTCACCAGAACTTCTTTTAATTTTGGCTTTTTTCTAACATATTCCACTTTTGCCACCTATAAAATACGATGAGGTATGTACTGAGACACATTGACATAGTTATAGTTCAGAACTGAAGACAGGTAACTAAATACCTCTATTTTTTAATGTAGCCAAACCCATATAAAATGTTAGCTTTTAATCATCTTTTATCTTAATTGTGCATCGTGTTACTATTTATTGCACAGACTATTTGTTTATTCAAGTTCAGCAGTTTGAAACAACTTTCTTTTCCCCCAAGAGATAAAACAATTTCCCATTCATTTTGGTTTGAAGTTGTAAGCAGCTCAGCTTTCACATATATCACAATAAGCTTCTATACAGATTCCAGTCAGTGGTTGTTCTTGTAGACTGCCACTTTTAGCCTGATCTTCTGTACATGTTGACCACTGTTCTTACGCCGAAGGCTAACAGTGAAGGCATTAAGTTGGTTTGTAATACGTTTTATAATTTACAAATTGGTGTCTCCAGACCCCTCTGAACGTAGTGTCCTCAATAATACAGAACCAGGATCTGAATAACAGCTGAGAAAGCAGCAATCTCAATCCTGCTCACTTCTTGCAATGACCTGGGACTTGTTTACAAGAGCTCCCATGCACTGTTTTTAGGTCCAAGGGAACTACCACTCGCAAACTGGATCCAGCCTTTGGCTTTATTGTGGATAGCTGGCAGGTATGCTATTTCTCTACAGTCCATCCAACTGCTTCCAACTGCACTGCTCCACTTTGGGCCAACGCACTGGTATCCTTAAAAAAAAAAGTCTGGAGGGAAGGTGAAGTCGGAGGAAGCAGCATGCTGGAGAAGCTCTGGCTACATGCAGGTCTCTCATCTGAAGGAAACCAATGCAGAAGAGAAGGATGTTGGGGTGGGGAGGATACCGAACGTGAGGACATCCTGACCAACTTGGTGCCGGCAGCCAGGAGAGGAGGAACAGCGCAGGGGGCAAGAACACTGCTGTGCTGGGGCACTGAAATGGGTTATGGGATGCTGGGTGCCAACTTGCACTAAGTGTAACGGGCATGATGGTCATGGCCGTGCAAGGGAATACGGCATAATGTGGGCAAAGAGAGTGCTAGACAGTGTGTAAGGGGTCCAATGTTTAGCTTACAATTGTGTTAAACACTGCATGAATAGGTGATAATCATTTGCTTGAAATTAAAATCACTGAAATGAAATCATGGCTTCTCAGTCCTACTGATGATTTATCTAACATCTGACAAAAGGGGGCTGCAATGTGGCTGTCCCAGCAAACAAGAAGACTACATAGTACAGGTATGCATTATAAATAAGATAGATGAGGGAGCAGAAGGACAAGAGAGGCTGGTTGTCTCTACAAAAGTTACAGGACAAAGCCATTAAGTCTGATCCAACCAAAAGCTCCAGTTAGTATCAAATAAAGCATCCACAATTACACTAGACTCTCCTGGTAATGGTTTACTTGTGTGTTTGGTAGGGATTTAATACCCCACATCAATCTTCACACTATGAAAATCATTCCCTGGCGCTCCCAAAACTGGAACAGTGTCACAAAATGAGAGTGGTGGCTGGAAAAAAACATCACATTCCCAAGTTCCCAGAAACACTCTTGTGGCTCTGTGGACACAAACTACCAAGGACCTCCGAATGACAGTAACAGAAGCTAGAGCAAAATCCTGGCCTTACTAAAAGTCAGTGGGAAATCTGCCATAGCTTTCATGGAGCAAGGAGTTCAGATCCACATTTTAGTCACCGCCTCTTGTGTCAACAGGATCTGGAGACAATTTTCATTTACCCAGCAAACAAAAGTTGCAGAGAGACAGATGCAGTAACTAAAGTGTCCACATTAAAAGGTATGTTCCAAAACTGTCAGATCTCCTTATAAACAGATTAAGAGCTGGCCATGACATACAAGAATGCTTTTGCTGAAAGACCAGCTATGGGTCAAAGCAGTATGTTTCAAAATCTCCTATCAGAACCCAACTCCATCAAGCCTTTGAATGCAAAGATTTGAAAATGTATGGTACAACTGAGTCATCTGGCATCAAAGGATGACTAATCCTTAAAATTTACAAAAACAAACAGTAATTAAGACACCTCCATCATCAGAGACAAAGAAAGAGACCAAGCAATCATGAAACAGCTTTCAGATCTGCCATGCTTATTACAGCTGTTAGAATAAACCAGTCTTATTGAAAATTACATGCAACAAAAATAAACTGTAATCAAGCTTTTTAAAGTCTGTCCTTGTTTTGCTTGGTTTTCCAAGCTGAAAGATATATGCAGTTCCTGTGGCTATTTGGTATTAAACAACATAAAAAAAAAACTGAAAAAGATAATACTTTGAATAGGATCATAATGAATTTATGCAGCAATTTAAAGCTGTTTTTTACTGTACTGTAGTTAAGATACAATCCAGCATACGTTCCACTGCCCTACTTCATGCTACGCAAGCTAAAGGAATGTCATTTTGTAAGATGTTGCATATATTCAAACTGAAGCAGCACAAACCAGATAAATTGCTGTGCTTGTGTCATCTATTAACAAACACCTGCTGGCCCACAGGATGCTAATCTAAAATGTTGAAGGTTGCAGTTCTGATTTTCAGTGGGTATAAACAGAGATACCTATGCTAACATCATGGGATTTGGCCTTGTGTTAGCATCTTTTTTCTTCTTTGTATTTTTCTCCCTGGTGTTTATCTCGTACAGTTATTCTCAAGTGCCAAATGCTTTGAGACGGTCACTCCTCAACAAACCAAGATTAGCTTCTTTTGCTTGTCCCTAACGCAACAAAACTAAAAATCCTCAAATCCTCCAAAACCACAAAATATCACTATATAAAAGCTCTGTAAGAGAAAGACAGTGAAATAACTGACTAGCTTAGTTAAATGGTGTATAATAAATTGCTGGCACCACACTTGCATCACCGTAGACTCTAGTTACTATCCTGCGGTATGGTGTGGTGGCTAAGTAAAAATGAAAATAGAATCTGATAAAAATATATGGCCTAACAGAAACATCATGGGAACACCTCTTCTAGAGCATCTCCAGCATAGATGAAATCAGGGAGTAATAGCAGGAAAAAAACAAGACTGTAACCAGAAGTGACAAAAACACCACTAGCACAAAGCCAAAATTTATCGCGGGCAGGAACTTGCAAAAGAAGTCGCAGTGCAGAAAATTCCTCGTAACAGCAAAACTCATGTGGCTGATAGGTAAATACAGGACGGGAAATAAAACCAAAAAGCAATTGAATGAAGATGCTTTTTGGAATCTTCTGCTTCTTCCATCTTAAAATAAACGTGTGCTGGTAAGATGGAGGGAAAACCTGCCTTCACCTTGCAACTGTGATCTTTGCAGCCCTCAGGTCTGCAAGGAAGTCAACAGGGCATAAAGGCACCACAACGACTGAGCAGGGACCGGGGATCCCGCGGGGCCTGGCAAGTCACCAAGCGTTTCGCAGGACTGGAGCCACCGCTCCAGGGACAGGACGGCAGGACTGGCGCGATGCCTTCCAGGACACAACCGCGCCAGCTGTGCATGCCTCGGCAGCGCAGGCAGCATGGGAAGCAGCAGGGAGGCCAGCCACCTCAGAGCCTGGCAGCCACCCATCCTAAAACACCCATTAAAGACACTTACAGGGCACTCCTCTGGCAAAATCCCTACCTCAGAAAAGCCTGTTCCCAGTTATTTAGGGTGTGGGGTACGGAGAGCTTTGCCTACAGGGAAGCGAGGCCCAGGGGTGCACTGCCTTGTCAGCGCCCGGCTCAGGCAGAAGCCCTCTCACAGCCCCGGGGTGGGGAACTGCGGCCCTGCCAGGCCCCGGGGCGGCGGGAAGCCCTGTCACAGCCCCGGGTGGGGGGGCGGCGGCGGGAAGCCCTCTGCCGGCAGCGGGGCAGGCTGGGAAACGCAGTCCCCGCGGCGCGGGAAGCCGAGGCGGCCGCGGGGCAGGCTGGGAAGGCGCCGGGGGAGGGGCAGGAGGGTGAAGCGGCGGCGGGAGCCGCCTCAGAGGGCGGTTTGGAGGTGCCTCAGCGAGGGCACGGCGGGAGGAAGGGTCCGGCGGCAGAACCGGAGGGTGCCGCAGCAAGCTCGTCGCGGGAGGGGAATGGCCGATGTGGGGTCTCTACGTCCTCTCTCCCTGAGCGGGAGCAGCCAGACCTTGCCCTCTGCCAGGGGACTGGGGGTGGCAGGGTTCCTCTCAGGCGCTGAGGGCACCTCTCTGGTTTTCTGTCTCCGCCTGTGTCGGTGTTTCCCTTGTTTCTCCCATCCTTAAACTGAGCTTTGATAACCTGTCCGCTGGTCCTGCCTGCAGGTCCCACCAAGTGCTGGCAGTAATCTCCAGCTGAGCCACAGCTAAAATCGAAGTGCTGTTTGTCCTAATCATAGAAACGGTCACTGAAGAAAAACGTTCTTAAACCTGCAAACACTACATACGGCCATTTTACCTACACACTCAATTTGTTCTGCAAGGCCTTTTTAACCTCTCCAGAGGCTGGGTAGCTCAGCTGAACAACTCGTTCTGAATTCCTGCATTTTTTTCCGTCTCTTTGAAACCTCTCTGCACAACTCCCAGATGACAACTGAGGAGCTGCTCCTGAATTCCCTCCTTTCCAGCTTCTTTTCTCTCTGTCCTTCCCTCATACTAATTTACTGTAAGAATATACTACGTTCAATTTCCCCGAATCAGCTCAACCTTGAATATTCAGAAATGGCTGAAGCTCGTATGGCTATGGCTGAAGTCCAAGCAGAAGGCAAAGCTGAGGTAGATGGAGTGAATTAGCTCGTTTCTTAATTTGGAAATGAGCACTGCTGCAAACAACCAATAATACTCAGCTTGGCTATTCAAAATAAGCGGTATAGGCAGGATTTGCTCCATAATATTAACTGGTTTTTGCTGCTGTGACCAAAGACACTAAGAACATCATGATCAACATTATGAAAAACCTCTTGGGAAGACTCAGTTCAGAAACCCCCCAAATAAATTATGGTCTGGTACTTGGTAAATACTTGATCTTGCTGTGGAGAAACAACAGAATCTGCAGATGTTACCGAAATGCTTTTGCAGACAGGGGAGGAAATATGTCTGTAACAGACACCAACACCCCTAACTCACCAATCCTTGTCACCATTACTCTATTGGGAGAGAAATGCAATTCTTTCCTTCCTATCAAAGAGCAACTCCCAACCAGCCTCTTTATTTCGGTCTGATTTTTGCAGGGCTGTACAGGTACAGCTTGCTGAATAGAGATGGCTTTAGGACCAGGGGGCTGTGTTCTCATGGGCTCACTCTGTCATGGTGCAGGGCACACCTACCTTTTACTAACTCACCCCATGAAAGGGAACCCTTAGAGGACCCATTTTGGGGAAGCCGTTCCACCATCACCCCTAGTTTGGAGCCTTCCTACAGCTCCAATTCCACAAGCCCATTAACAGTACTTTCCTGACCAAAGCTCAGTGAAGGCAAAGTAAGGACACCCCCGAACCCTGCAGCCTTTGAATCATGTCCCAGGAACAGAATGCCCCAAGACAAGCACCTCCGCTGCTCCTCCCACACGGCCACGGCCGTCTCTTAACCTTGACTACAGCAGCCCTCAGTAAGACAAAGAAAACACCCTTTGCTTTCGCCTGTTGGATGATGCAAACCCACTTGCTGACCTTTCTGGATGAACATTTTTCTAGTGTGAATGGGCCAGCTATGATCTCACTACCTTGTCAATGAAGAGGAAGTGGGGAAAGCCTTTTCAATGTTAAATCAAAAGAGGGCTTTTATGCAGTCTGACATCAGGGGAAAACACAAGACGGCTTTCCAACCGCACTGCAGGAACAGCTAAGAAGGCTCTCCAAAACCACTCCCCCTACCTTTGCAGCGACCCTCACTCTGGGCCAGCTACTTAATGGCATGAGCAGACATTCAGCTCTGAACGTAGGATTGGCAAAAGGCTCATAAAACCATCAATTATATCAAAGCTACAAGAGGATCTGACTCTGGAGGGCATAAATATGGATTCTGTTCAGAGATTTCTGGTGTGACAGTGGGGTCAGCCTACAACCTTTACAATGAACATCCTGTTCCTGCTTGACCTCTTGTCCTTTTTTTTCCCTTCTACTTAATGACTGTTTGGAGCAGTCTTGGAGCTTGGAAAAAAAAAAAAAAGTCCTCCAAAGCTAGCTGACGTATATTGATATTGCTGGTTGCAATATATTTACACAGCCACAAAAAGCCGCTGCTCAGCTGAGCCTACTTTTAGCTTGTGCCCTACTAAAATGAATGCAAATGTAAAAGCACTAAAACCGCATCAGCGGACTGAATGAGAAACTAAGATTTCTTTAATGTGGCGGTGTGCTAGGGAAGCAGCCCCAACAATGACATCCCACAAAGCTGCTGCCAGTTGTGGAGTTTGCAGCTTCTAGGGAACCCTCAGTGTCCCCAGCAGCAGGGGACTTCCGACAGCCAAACTTCTATCTATAACCTTCCCCATCACTGCAGGTGTAGGAAAAAAGCACAGGGTTGCAATATCGCACCCAAGTACCAACAGCAAGTTCACAATACATGGCTCAACTCTTTGCTGGGCATCTCCGGCTGCTTTGTGTGTATTAGTTGCTACACAAAATTAACTGGAAGCTGTATCAAACCCAAAGGGAACAGCATTAGATATTAAAACCCTGAGGCACTTTGCTCTTTAACTCCTATTCTGAACAGCTTGCAATTGTAGTGCTTCAAGTTCCCCAGTTTGTTCTCAGCCCTCAAATAATTACTGATCCCAATTTTTTCCTCATTTTTAATTGTTACTGCAAAGTGTATCCCACAAAGGAAGGGCAGCAAGCAAGTGTAAAGTATAATTATTTTTTGAAAGACTGAGGGAATCTGTTCAGATGTTTGTCCAGCTTATTTGGGTGTGAAAGCATTTTTCAGATGTTCAGAAATGGAAAAGAAAAAGATATCCTGCTCAGATGCATGCCTGTGTGTATGAAAAACAATGAAATGGCTTAGATGCCTTATTTTGTGTTTAGGATGTACAGCGCTACATTAACAGCACCTTTCTCAATAAGAAATCTGTTGCAAGTACAGCAATCAGTGTGTTGTGCTGGGCAATTTTATGTTCAAGAATGTGGTGGGTTTTTTTTAAATTCTGCTCTTAAAATACTCAGGACAACAAGAACTCAGAGTCTTAACAATATAAATGCTAAGTGTAAGTCTAATCTCCTACACACAGATGTAGATCAACATTACTTGTTTAAACACTGATAAAAATTAGAACACAGTGAAGCCGAATGAACATAAGAAATATTTCACGTAATATTTACTGGAAAATTGCAACAGGGATTTTCTCTAATGAGTAAATACAGCATGAAGCCGTTGAGTCTTCTATCCCTGGGGTAAGATAATTTGAAACACATTTTTTCAGATCAAAAGTGTTATGTTGTCAAATATAAAAGCCCAATTTAGGCTGCATAATATTTAATTAAGAAAACAGCATTCCATACTGTGATTTATTTATTTTTTTAAGTCCAATGCCCCTTGAGTCATTTTGTCTTCTTAACTTTAAGATTTGTACTGTGCGAGATCATGGGAAAGACAGAAGCAACTTTATTTTCATTACAAAAGAAGAAAAACCTAAAGGGAATCCTGTGAATATCAAATCCAAACCCAAGATTTCCCAATAATCATGCAACTTGAATAGGCCATCTGCTCACTCAAAATGGAGAGGAGCACTGTACCTGATCCTGTGGCTTATGACGATGGATAACAGAGAACCAGGTCACACAGAACAGCCACAAGAACACCTGGAGTATTTAGACTTAAGGGGACCCTCTTAGGGCTCCGCAGCCACGATTTGCTCACCTTGACACTTCTGTGATGTATCCGCGATGGCTGGCATTTCACACTGCTGGTGTTGCAACAGCCAGTGCAACGTTTCACCTCCACGCAGGGCGGCCATATCAGGAAGTTGGCAGAGGTGGGATCAATCTGACTCCGAGGTATCTCGTATATAACCGTCCGTGTTTTGCAGACAGCCGGGATAGCTTCCTCTGCAAACACAAGAAATTCACACTTCCAGGTGAGCAGCTGCTCTCACCTCAGAGCACCCAGATACTTTACACCATCGATTTTTGAGTGGCACCCTTAGCTGGCGGGTTGAGATGGTGTTCTCAGTTCCCACTGCTCACTGACAAGTCGGTGCTGAGTACTGTTTGCCTACCACTAAACCATGTGTGCTACCCTAGGGAGAAGCTTGACTCACTCCCAAAAGCCCAGCCCTAAAACAAGGGTTTACAATGGCCTGGCTCCCAACATAGCTCAGAGCACGTACCATTAGATAAGACAATCCCGGCTCTTTAGAAGTGACAGCAAGCCAGGGGCTTCTCCAGATTAGATGATCCTCTAATACAGCCTCATAGCAACTGCATAACAGCAGCTGCTATTTTACAACATTGGGGTGATCACTGCACACACGTATTATCACACAAGTATGCAATACCCGGCAAACACCACCACAGAAGTTGCACTGAGGGTAATTAGATCACACCCAAACTGGTTGAGCTGGGAAACAACCCGTGCCACCTTGAAATTTTCCACTTCCAAAACTTTAACATCCCCACATCAGGGAGTCTGGTCCATCTGCCATCCGAAAGGGCAACTGCCGTTTTTTCTGAATGAAGTTATCAAAGGTCTGTACATGGTGGGTCTTATTTAATTAGTTATTTCTTGAATAAGGCAAAACCACAAAAGTAGCATGACTGAAAAACCTGCAGCTAAACCAATAACCTGTTGGGCTCAGGTAAGGTGAGCTTGTAGACAAGTTTCAGCCACCTGAGGATCATAAAGCGTAACTCTGTACTGCTGCATGACGCTGCCATGAAAAATCCAAACCAAGTATTGTTTTCAACCTAGGGACTGCCTAAGAAGTCAAGCTGATAATTCAAAACGGTCCAGAAAATAGCAATTGCAGGGACAACTTGTTTGATGGTAAGCTCTCTGAAGGCAGCCTGGATTTTTTTGCCTTACAGCGGAAGCAGTGATAGCTTTGGGTTAGATGTGTCAGGGAACTGGAATACTGCCTGTGCTTCTTCAGTTACTTCCGAAGTACAAGAAGTTCAGGCCTGACCTGTGCCTGTAACATGAAAATCTAGGCTTAGTTTTGAAAGGGATGCATTTCAGTTGGCTAAATAGAGTGAAAATTCTTCTTCTCAAACCCCAGTGCCATGAACTCAAGAAAATTAATGGATCCCATACTGCAAGATAGCTGGCAACTCCTACAAGTTATTGAGTATACCTAGTTCCCACTGACTTTTATGGGGAGGCATTCAACACCTTGCAGAGTAAGGTGCCAAGTGTAGCAGACTGTTTCAGAACCGCTGTTCTCTAGAGGCATTCAATGTGACGAGTGCGCTTGCCAATTCACACTGCAAATCCAGGCTGACAGCATGCTGTGCTATCTACCGCGTACCACCATAGCTTAAAGTACAAATATATGAACTCTGAATTACCTATAATAGATATGATCATGGATGTTTTCCACAGTCAAATGGAATGGTAAAACACTCAGATCTAAACAGATGAACAAGCAGTGTGTACAAATCCTATTCTAAAATTCACTAGCATCTCTTTAAATTTGTATTTGGGCTTTGTTGGATCACCATCATTATTGTTTAGCAAGAACAAAATCCCTTGTAAACATGCGTGGTGCCCTACGCAATGATGGAAATCAATGCCCCAGCATTTCCATCAATGGCTTTTAATTTTTTGTATAAGCTGGTTTCTTCTTGTGAATAAAGAGTCAAGCTGTTTCCTTTTGTGGAGCTTCTGTACTGAAAACTCTACCAACTGTTGATGTTTTTTAAGGCACACTGCTGTAGTTGTTCCCCACACTATGAATTATACATTGAATATCACAGCATTTTCTAACCAAGGTCTAGCTTTCTAACATGCTGCAACAAGAAAGTGAATGTAAAGAATTTGTGCTTGTCTGTCTCCTATGGACATCCTCCAGAAGACAGCTTCTCAGGCAAAGGCTCGTTTCGTGCAAAAAGAAAGGCAGAAACTAGAAATGGCCTTTTCCCTTTGTGCGTGTCGCGTTTTTCCAGTGAAATGTCCTGCTTGGCTGACCAAAAGCACCCCCTCTGTTTTTACTCCCTAAGTACAAACAGCTTGTTTCTTACCAATGCTTCTTTTTCTGCGAATGGGCACAGGACGATTCTCTTGCGCATGTTTAGCAGAATGAACACTATAAGATCTCAAGTTTGTTTCTGAAACATCATCATATCCTAGAACAGGAAACAAAATATTAAACCTCAGCTATGTTATTTGCATCAGTGTTGCTACAGTGCTGTTCCATACATATAAACCTGCGCTGCTCATATGCATAAAACCAAATCCTGCTGCAATTAGTCTAACGTAACTCCTGCCAATGCAACTGCAAGGGCATAAGGCAGGGAAGACATAGATGTTAAATGTCACGTATAAGCATGCACAATTTAATTCTAATATCCACTTTACTGAAAGCCCCCAGAAACAGTGCACACTCTGTGACACAGAACCATATCTAAAGTAAAACAGTTGCATTGTTATGTGAAAGGCATAATACAGCTTTTCTTACTGGAAAGGTGTAGAAATAAGAACAATTATACTTCACGTGAAACGTTTCTTCTAAGTTTTTTGGAGTTCTGGTATGAGGCTATGGTAAAAAATATGGTATTACACACCCAACAGCAACAATGCTGCCTCTGTAAATTTTCTCTTGCTTAGTGTTCAGGGCAGTACTAGGACAGAATCAAAAGCAAAAAGTAACTAGCATGGGTTTCCTTTTAGCCTCTCTGTTGCAGAACAAATCCCCTGTGAAGTATCCTAACCTTTGGAGGGGCATCTGAAGCTACTGCAAACTCTGGGACTGCATCCAGGCTTGTCTTGTTCCCTAAATAAGCCTACCACATGGGTTAAAGGGCCATGAGAAAAAGCAAAGATGGAAAACTTGGCATTTCATTTATCATAAAAAACAACAAAATAACTGCTCCAACTATTTGGTTTTGTTAAGTGAAGCAGTCCAGGTCATGTCCCATGCAGTAGGGTTCTGAAAATGACAAGCACAATCTGCAAACAGGGGATCGGGAAGATGTAAGCAAACTGAAGACTGCATACAGATTCCAGTACACCGCAACTAAGATTTTTAGCACTCTGCTGCTTGGAGTGCCCTCTGTAACATCACTGAAGAGTTTCAAGGTTTCACTGCTGGCTCCAAAGAAAACTGTGATGTGCACTAAAAAATGTAAATGGCCATTATACAGTACTCAGTTACCCTCTACAAGCTACCAACATCCTACACTCCTGTCTTCTGCACTGTCACGCTCCCTGCTTCCAGTTCGTTTTGTATGTACAGTTGACTGTGTCTCCAGAACTTGTTTTATTTCAGCTTTATTAGTAATACACATCATGAGAGTCTCCTCTACAAACCAACCAATTAATTTTCTCCTCCCTCCAAGAAATCCTGACCTAAAGAGCATGCAGCTTGTGGAATCACCTGCAGAGCCTGGAAAGACATGAAGACAATGGTATCTTCAGCATCTCAGAAAGAGCTCTCTGCCTCAAGGTTTAGCTTCACTTCTTGGAAAATACAATCGTAGGTAGCTAAGAGAAGATGAAATGGGAGGTCCAAGAGGTAGTGCCAGGATCACCCACTGGTCCTGTCTATTCTTATCAGCAGAACAGATCCTTGTCTGAAATAAGTCAGTGTGAAATCTAGACTCTCAATTTACCCAAATAAGTTGGCTCCTACTTCCTGTGTAGAGTGCTTGTTTCCCACTGCTTTTGATGGGAAATTTTGGAACCTAAATGATTAGCTGATAGTGAGCCTTATTTGCAGTCCCAGTCCTGTAATGTAACACAGCAATGACTAATGGATTTTATTTCTGCTTTTATTGTACCCCATACTCCAGAAAACTCATCAGTGGGGTAAATAAAATGGCTTGCCTGAGACCCCACAGGAAGCTTGCGACCGAGCTGAGGAGCAGAGCCAGGTCTCCCGCATGCCATTCCAAAAGCACCAGGCCATCCACCTGACCCCAAATGGTGTTATGCAAAATGAGGATCCGTTCTGATGTTCCTTCAGCCCTCTTCTGCTTCCTAGCACTCAGCCACCCAACACCTTAATACTGACCTCCTTTTTGGCAGCTTGGAGTTGTCACAATCTCTCCCTCAGTTTGAGGCAATGAAGTGATATTCAAAAGAAAGCAGCATGAATTCTGCTTAGTGTAAGATCCAAGCTAGGCTCAGAGCAAGAAGCATCTCCGTCCACATGCAAACAGTGTTTTAAAAAGATTAAACACAAAACTAATGCCTCTAATCCGAACTGCTTGGTGGGCACAGACATCTTGCTGAAAAGAGAAACCGTCGATGATGCCAGCTGTACGGCAGGCCCGAGCCACAGGTCCTAATCCCACATTCAACACGCTGGCATAGCTCCCTTCTAACATGACTGATTTCTTGCTGTCTTGTTTAAAGAAACTGGTAAGACTAAAGGAATAGTATGATCAGCTAACCAATATGTTAAGCCATGTGCTTATATATAACTGCTCAACTCAGCTGCAATTAGCCATATTCTATCATCATGTTTATAAAGCAAAACGACATGTCGAGGAGCATGTGTTGCTTATAAGATGATTTCTAAGGTGAAGAAGGCCTCTGGCTCATACTGTATCTCACTGTCTCGCTACATATCTTAGGCATGTACATCACTTCTTAAGTTCATGTCTCGCTGTGAGGGTTAAAAGAAGAGATCTACAGAGCTAGCACAGCAGACTGCAAAATAAGTTCCAGTCAAACCTCAATGCATTATGCAACACATATTGTATTATTTCTATCGACACAGCATCGATGTGTTGTTGTTTTTTTTTTAATAAACAGAATTATGGAGCATATGGCTGGAGCCAGAAGACACTATAATGCTAAAGGCACTTGGTGTCCCCCCCGATCCCCACACGCATTTGGAAGGAATTCCATTTCCCAGTGAAGTCAATGGGAAAATCACTGAAGTTCAAGCAAACTTTAAGTCACCAGAAGTCTTGCCCAAGCAGGACCAAAAAACAGAAAGTCAGCCTTGAAACGCAGACTTGACTCTGGATGTGTGGCCAGAAGACTTTCTTTTATTTCATTAAAACAACGATGGTACAGTAACTACAAATAGCACTCTCTAGTCTGACTTTAAATAAGCCTGATACCTAATTTGCATCAGTTTTTTTCCCCTAATGTACTGATTTAGGAGCATGAAGTTGCAGGATACAGATATGCTCTTAGCAAAGGAAATGGGAGTTTATGGGTGCTTAGTGCCTCACAAAATGAGGCTTAGAGCAGAAAGCTTAGAAACGGATGGTTCTTAGTTTAGAAATTGAACACTGCTTGTCACGTAGTGAAGATGGAGGATGCTACACGGAGCCAGATTAATGCAGCTCTCTTTTAACGTTTTAATAATAAAAGTTTTCATGGCAGCCCATCAAGAACCTTCTCTGTGATCTTTTAGGTACTGACAACATATCAATGATGGGTATAAAAACTCTTGCAATTAGCCTTGGTCAATCCATTACTGTAGCTGAAATTGTTCTTTTTTGTCAGATTGGCATTTTTCCACTGGGTCGTGGAGTATAAATCACAGAGTTCCTATGACATTCTGCCAATATGTGATTACTCTTCTCACTAAATAAGCCTGTGGAAAGCATCCTAACACGACTGTTATTTTATATTTATCAATTTATACTGTCGCATTGCTATCTCCTTCCGAAACAATTTTATGCGAGGTACATCCCCAATATATGCAGTCTTAACACAAACCTTCTACATGTCACTTTGATGTGCATCCAAAAAATGTAGGTCCAACACTTCTAGTACCAACAGCAGCAGTTTAGGAAATTCTCATTCTCTCTTTTTTTTTCAGGAATTCAATGTAAGGTACAATAAACTGAAATGGTCTGTCTTACAAATCGGTCCTAGAGCCAGAAAGCCCAAGGCAACGTCAATCTGTTTGTTTGATCTTCTTTCTGGCTGATGCAAAATATGCCCTTCTGACATCCAACTGCAGAGATAGATGTCATTAAGTTTTCAACTTTGATCTATTAAAGGAAATATAAGTAGCCGCCTGCAAGATCCTGTTTTGTTTAGGTTTTTTTCCCTTTACCTAGATGTGATCAACCAACTGTAAAGGAGGAGGAGTATTCCCTCTATCTGTCTCAGGAAAAACACAGGACACACATGGCAGATGCCCGCCTCTCATAATGTTTAAGAGGTGCAAGGAAAGCTAACACATTGCACTGTAACATCCTCAATTTGAGCGCCACACCAAAAGCACAAAGTCAGCAGAAGATTTTCCAATAGATTGAGCTCTGCAGCAATCTAACACTTTTCCATGAAAGTATACTGTTAATTTAGAACGTTTCTCCACTTAACAAAAGCTGCTCTGCTAGTTCTTAATCACAGGCTGTTAAATTCACATGGCCTAAGGTGACCCTGTGGTTGATGCCCTTAAACCATGCAAAGAAGCACACTCAGCCCTGCGCTTCCCCACGCAGGGAGACGACTGGGGGAAAATCTGTTCCCAGCGGGAGGCAAACATAATAGGTGATGAAATGAACTCTACCTCCCACAGGACAGACGGGAGAGGTGAAGCGCGGGGAGAAAAACCACGCTGCTAAGCCAAAGAGAACTTCACGGGCAGAATATAGGAAATGCCCCCGTTTCGGTGATTTAGTCTGTTAGTAGTAAAACTGTACTCTGCACGCTACAGCTGCCTACTTCCTGGGATCGTGCATGCTTTCTGTTTTAAACAGGGTCAGGCTCTGCTCTCCGTCACGCCAAGGAAACTCTGTTGCTGACTATGGATCCCAATCACAGCAAATTAATTAATATAAGACCCTGTTTCTCATATAAACAAGGAATTTTCATGTTGCCTTTACAGGGATTTCTCTTTGAATCGGACATGCAGCACTGGGCTCTGACAAATTGGCCTGGATTTTCATTTTTGAATACAATGACAAGCTCCATGTTGGGTAGTGTTTTTCTTTAAGTAATATGCCAGATGGTCTGGGGGTGTGGTTTCTAATTTTATGAAGGGGGTTATCAGTCATCTCTGCGCTACAATATAGAGACCAAATCTGTCAGAATAGAAGAAAAACCTGCCCACTCTGACTTATAAAACTTACTTTTCCAATTAAAAATACATGCTTTGCATTGCAGGAGAGAAAATGACTGTTCTTCCTTCAATTTCCACAGATTCTGTCTTGTTACTCAGAAATATCAGATATTTTCTGCATGCATGCCTGATCCTGCAAACTCTTCCCCTACAAGACCATTCTTAATTCTCGAGTCCACCCACTGAGTTTAAACAGGGCTACTCACATGCAGAAGGACTGGCAATACCATGCACTAAAACGAGGGAGAAAATAATCACTGGAGTGTTTTATTCTGAGCCTCAGTTTAAATGAGTGTATGCTATAAAATACAAATACATCCACTGTACAAGCCTTCACTGAACTAGCCCTTCCCTAAATGCAACTACGGCCCTAAGGAAATACATTTCAGAAATATTATCTTACCAGTGACAACTAGAAAACATTTGATTTGCTAATCCAAGCTAATACTAAATATAGTAAACAGGCCTGATCCTGTTTACTGAAGAAAACATGGTAATTTCAATGTTCGATTAGTCACTCTGATAAACCCTTAATAAGAATTGCTCATGACAGTAAAGACTGCAGGACTGTGCCCAGAAAACGTATATGCGGGTAGTAAAGACCAGTTACTCTCTATGAAGATCCAATCCTGCTTGTGTAGCTCAGAATAAAGCGCAGCAGGCGTGCAAAAGGAGCACTCACATAAGCAAGAACAGGGTGAAAAGCTGAATATTTTGTTTTTATTTTTTAATACTGTTTGAGTTTGTGTCTTAAGGCATTACTGTTTCATGTTGAAATAGTAAAATATTCATGTGTCTTGTTTCTCTAATGGTTTCTAAACTGACAAATTGCATGAAAACAGCAAAACGAAATGGTAAACTCGTGGCTGACCTCTTCCATTTCTGGTCATGCATCCTCTTCTGGTTAATATTAGCCACGAGGTAAATAATTATTTTCTGAAATAAATTTTTTGGCTACATCTATGAATTTATTCAGCTCCCGCCATTGCTCCACTTGCCTGCTTGATTCTCTTGCAATGGAGCCATGTGAACTTTTGCTCTCCTTGTAAGTGGTATTTAAAAATGAAGCATGTGCTTGTTACACTGGGGCATTTGAAAAAATAATGTCTTCTGGTAGCTACAGAATACCGACTCAAACGCAGAAGCAGCATGCAGTATTTTAAAACACTAGCGCTCAGATCCAGCCCTTCTGCAACAGCAGCCAAGCCTTCCACTGAGTTCACTGGGAAAAAGATTTTAGCAGTAGTGCACTTGTCTGGTCCAAAACAGTCTTCAGTGGGGAAATATGTATTGCATACCCCTTCCCTGTTGTGAAAGCTTCTTTAATTGCAGTGATAAGCAATAATGATGAAGCACTGCTCTCCAAATATACTAAACCGATGCCAATGAATCTGGTAATTAGTAATTAGCCTCTCTGGTAAAGTATTGTGCAAGAGAGAAATATTCCCATTTTCAGTGTAATGGGAAACCGTTTGCTCCCTAATCACATGAAAATTGAAAGCTATGTCTGTAAAATACGTTCTTAGTGCATTCCTGCTCATTAATACAGCACTATACAAAAAGCAGTGAGTTAAACTCTAGAAGGATCCTGCAATGCTGAATGAAGGTGATTGAACCTGGCACAGATTTTACAAAAATACACAGCATATGGTTTAAAAGGAGATGGCCCAGTACCAACGCAAGCAAAACTCATTCATTTTTCTCCATGTTTGTTCTTCAGAAAGATGCAGGTTTCCCTTGGGCACATCAAAGGTGCCGGGTTTATTCTCTCTCAACTAAGGGAAGAAATCACCAGGAACAAAGTGCATCAAGTGAAACCAAATGATAAGAAACCCAGTAATACGGTGCTTCTAGATGTCATTTACTGCTGCAACGATCTGTTTGAACTGCACATTCTCACTACACCCATTTGCATGCCTAATGATGCAGAAAATAACCCTGCGCTATTTTCTTTTGGAAAAAAAGTGTATTTTTAAGGTTAAGCTTCATATGCAGGTTCCTGTTTAAAATCAGCGTAGACGGTTTATTTTCCTTTTAATAAAGCCCAGCGCTTGAAGAGACATTACTTCATTCATAAATATTGTTTCAAATATTTTAAATACCTCTAGGACAGTAGTTTAAAGATAACAGAGCAGTGCAAGACCAACAACAAACCTTATGGAAATTCTTCTCCGCTGAGAGACGGAGAGGTCTGAAAACACAGAGGGTCACTAGGTCCCTCTCCACCCTGAACCCCCCGAAGTTTTAATTCCCGATCGGCCCCTTGGCCGCCGCCTCCCTTTGAAATAAAGCTCCCCTGCCCAGGCCAGCCTGGCTCTTCAGGCTGGGTCCCCGCACGGCTTCTCGCCCCCGAGGCGAGGCGGCCCTGGCCGCGCCGCCGGAGCGGCGAAAGGCGTGCGGGGCGCTGCGCCGCGGCCGCCCGCGGTGCCTCCCCCCCGGGGCGGCGGCGGCCGACGGCGCGGAAGGAAGGAGGACGGGACTAATTTACCTACGGAGTCAATCTCCAGGAGGCGCTGCAAGTCGCGGATGCTGTGGATCTCGCTGTGCGCCAGCCGCTCGATGAGCTCCTGCGGGATCTCGGCCTCCTTCAAAGACACACACACACACACCGCGGGCCCCGCGGCCCCCCCCCGCCGGCCCCCCCCCCCCCCCACGCCCCTGCCCCACCGGGCATTGAGCGCTTCGGGGCTGGGGGTTGGGGTTTATGGAGGGTGCAGGGTGTTTGCTGGACGTGTTTGGACGAAGCAGGGGAAAAATCCACGCTCGCACCCACCGCCCCCAAAGCTCCGCCGGGCGCCGGAGCGCTCCCCGCCGCCCCCTCCT
>NW_010972731.1:3535502-3536910 GCF_000737465.1 Haliaeetus leucocephalus
GCTGAACTGCGCCACGGCGCAGCCGGGCGGCTCGGCACGGCCCCGGCCTGGCGGAGCGTGTGCGCGGCAGAGCCGAGCCTCCTCTCCCCCGAGCCCGGCTCGACGGGCTGGAAACCCACCCCGGGCAACCGGCTTGCTGAAGTTTGCCCAAGCGGGCGTGAAGTCCGCCGCGGGCGAGGGTTCTCCCGACCCGGGGAGGAGGACGGTCGTGCCCAGCGGGACCAGCCGCCATCCTCCCAGCGCCCACGTCGCGGCTCCCGGTGCCAAGCAAACCCGGTGCCGGGAAAAGTTGCAAGAGTCGCCGTGCAGCGCCGAGCACCGCGCTCGCCCCGACCGGGGCCACCTGTAGCAACCCCCAAGACGCGGCTCCGCGCCCCGCGCCGGCCCCGACCCTCGCCCGCTGATCTTCCAAAACCGGGCAGGGGCGTTTTGGGGACGGGGCTGGGGGGGGGGGGGGTCGGACACGGTTTATTCAACCAACTTCTGCCCGCGGCACTAACGGTGCCCGCGGTCGGCTGCGTGCAGCGCCGTGCGCCCCGGGGGCGGCTCCGCTCACCGCTCTCTTTGCAAATACCCGCAGCCCGTTTGCACCCCGCGGGGCGTGAAAAAAAAACCATATATATCACAAGATAGATAGATGTAAGAATTTTTTAAGGGCAGCCAGCAGCCCCGGAGCGGAACGCACGGTCATTCCCCTTCAGCCTGTGGCACGCGTGAAATGGCAACTCGCTTTCTGCCACGGCCGCGCAGGGGCTGGGGCAGGGCGCGGAGATGCCCGCGGAGCCCAGGTGGGCAACCCGCTCCCTCCCCCCCGTGCCCTCCGCAGCCGGTTCCCCCCCCCCCCCCCCCCCCCTTCCCCCGGTCTGCGGCGTCCCCCGGGGACCGAGAACGCAGGAAAAGCCGCTCTCACCTACCTCGGAGAAGGTAAAGGACAGGTAGCCAAAACCTATCAGCAAAACGCAAGCCCAGGTCCTCATCGCGGTCTAGTGCACTTTAGACACGGAGGGAAGGCGAGGCTGATGGAGAGGAGCTGCAGGCCGGCTCCTGCCGCGCAGAAATTCAGTACCATCCCTCAGGGGAAAGGCAGCGGGGTGGCTCGGGGGTCCTCCGCATCCAGGGTGGGTCGGGGCTGCCGCGGACGAAATGACGGCGCTGCCGCTGTTTGTAACGTTCCCCCTCGCTATTACGGGAGCGTGGCCGCTCTCCCTTTTCTGCTGCTCTCGCTCGCTCCTCTTGGCTCTTAGGACTAGACCAGCCGGTACTTCTGCATATTTGCTTAGATCAGACCAAAGTGAAACCCAAGGAGTCGATCCGGAGCGCAGCCGAAACGCCCATCACCTGTCTGGGGCGGCTGGCCCCCCTCGCGGCGGGCGGCGCTGGGGCCCGCCTCCCCCCGCCGCCGCGGCCT
>NW_010972731.1:3536944-3537926 GCF_000737465.1 Haliaeetus leucocephalus
CCCCCCCACCCCGCTGTGCTTGCCCCTCCACCCTCTCCCCCTTTCTCAAAAAAAGGGGGGGGGGAAATTAAAAAAAAAAATTCAAAAAATTTTTATTGATACGGATCGCAATGTTTCTCTTGCTCAGAACGGTCCCGCTTGCCTCCCCGGCTGGGGTGAGGTTAAAAATAATAATTAATTACGAAGAATAGCAGGGATAGAGCGGAGCAGTATTGCAAGATCTGCCTCGGTGCAGTTCCTTCTCCACTTTGCACGGGAGGAGAAGAGAGGAGGAGGAAGGACAAAAAAAAAAAAAGACAGATAGGCAAGAAGGTTTAAATCCCAAGGGGATCGGAGACGAACTGCAACTCCTGGCGGAGGGAGGATTCCCGGGTTCGCTCCGAAGCGGTGGCCTGTCTGGAGCGTGGCTCCGGCGAGGAGCAGCATATACCGCTCCCCTCCCAGCCATGCGCCTCCCCCGTCCCTCCTCCCGGTACTCCCGGCACCAAACCCACAAACAACAAGTAGTGGGGGCCGCCGCCAGCTGCAGCCCCTGCTCGGAGGGCGAGAGGGGCTCTGCCCACATGTGAGGGAAGGGGAAAAAAAAAAAAAATTAAAAAAAAAATCAAAAGAGCCGGAGGAAGGGGGCCGGGGAGGGAGCGGGGCAGCCTGCCCGCCACCCCGGCCCTCTGCGGCACTGGGGCGGGGGAGCCGAGGAGCGGGGAAGGGCTGGGAGCTGCTGCGCAACAGCCGCCGCGTAACCTTACGGGATCCACCTTGTGCCCCTGCCTTTTATATAAGGCGGAAGAGATCGCCATGACCACGGAGGGTTTGGGTGGTTTTTTTTCCTATCGTTATTTTTTTTTTTTTTGGGGGGGGGGGGAGGCTTACCCTTTTGCAGAAGGGGAGGGGCAGAGTGGCGGTGGGTTGTGTTGTTATTTTTTTTTTAACGCAGCCTTCCTTGCAAAGGAGAAAAACCTCCCTTAAGAAATAAAAAAGCACA